>NC_056729.1:63078226-63240726 GCF_019279795.1 Protopterus annectens | reverse complement strand
GGACCTGTTGGTGGTTATAAGGTTTATGTTGGCCACACAGTTGCACACCGGTTATTGGTTTGATAAGGTGTGTTTCTGGGGCTACTGTCTTTCTTGCCCTTTAACAGTGATTTGGCCTCTATATTTCCCTTGTCTACTATGGACCAGTGTTGGGAATTGGTTATCTGATTTTCCCTGAATGGTATTTTTACCCCAGAGTTTTCCTGGCACTGGTGAATACAGTGTTTCTTTCATTTTTGTGATTTTTTGGTGCTGAATGTTGGTTTGAAAGATACTATGTTTCCAGTCCTTTGGACCACTTGAACTGGTGTGGAGAGTTTATTTCATATACTTCCTTATTGCAAGTCTGAGAACATACCATTTCTATCTATATGGACAGGGATATAGAGCAATCGACACACAGTGAATCTATGGGTCACCTTACTCAACTCCTGGAACTTTAAATGCAACAAGTGAGTCAGATAACTGCATCTCTACATTCTTAAACCTCTCCTTCATCTTTCTCAAGTTTGGAAGTTAATACTACATTTATATGAGTCCTTTCTAGAATGTTTTGACTGGAGATTTGAACAGAAGGAAGAAAACGTGTTGGAGACCCAACCGGACCACAAAGAGATAGATCTTCACAACAAAAAGGAAAATAAATTGTTAAGGGACAGTAGAGGTTATGGAGAAGTTAAAGCATTTCTTTTAAACAATAAGGTGGGTAACCACAGTACAAATGAGGAAGCTGTGAGGGATGAAATATTGAATTTTGAAAATTTACAGGACAATACTCATACTGACACTAATCACAATAATTTAGAACATGGTATTGATGTTATAGACCTTTTTGGTACACAACTCTGGGATTTTCCCCCTCTGCCCAAGTGATTAGAAAGGATAAAAAGTCAGAGGGAAAGGGGTCGATTGAATTTTTAAACAAAAGCCAAGACACCAAGAGACAAAGAATCTCAGGGAACAAGGTTATACAACAAGAAACATAATGAATTATTAGTCCATAATGCTACTAGTGAAATTGAAGTGAAGTGCAATTGTAAGGTTTTCACCCGTAATGGTTTTCACATATCTAACTATAGTAACTTGGGTATTGATGCCACATACTATAAATTATTTGAGAAAGAGTTCAAATTTATCCCAAAGTAAAGAGGTAATATTATAGATGCTATTTTAGATTTAAAATTATTCATGAGGAAATTGAACCTTTCTTTTCTTAACAAAGATAAAGATAGTTATTATTTAGGGAACACTGAGAAAGAAAAGCATTTTTAACCCCCCCCCACATCATAAGAGTTTGAATACCTTTGAAAAAGCCTGTGAACGTGATCTTTATGCCTTTATGGTAAGAGAAGATGTTTTTCTAATCTGACTTGTGAAGAATGAGAATTGTTAGATAAACTAGTGACAAATCTATAAGGGTCATGAAACCAGATAAAGGCTGGAGTGCAATAATCACTACTCAAATAGATTATGTAAGTAAGATTTTCAATATGCTCCAAGATGATACACACTATTCAGTGGCTTCAAAGAATGAAATAAATGTAGCTTATAGAAATATTGATCAGTTTTTAGAAGATGATTTGCTTCAACGCACTATTTCCAGCAATGTTTGGACTCCTAAAAATGCACAAGGATGTAGTAGATCCACCTTATAGATTAATTGTAGCTGCCCAGGGATCTAAGACATATCCCCTGGTGGTTTACATTAATAGAAAATGAACATCTTTACTTAGTTAAGATCCTCATATCTTACATGCTTCATAGGATTTATAGCGAACCTGACCCCAGATCTATGGAACGAACAATATAGTTTCGTAACAATCAATGTAACTGATTTTTCATGTATCCTCCATGATGTTGGGTTGCAGGTTTTTGAAGAGACACTGTTGGAATACAAGTTGGTGGATATTAGAGGAACAAGATTCCAAGAAGAGTTAATGCTTCATGATATTTTTTTATTTTTTTGAAGGAGAATACTACAGGCAAGTCAGTGGTGCTGCTATGGGTGCAGCTTGTGCCCCCATTTTTGCAAACCTAGTCGTGCTTACCTGGGAGAAACCCCATGTTACAGATATAATGTACTCCAACTTATAGTCGCTATATGCTAGGTTTTTGGGCCATTCACAAGTAGAGTCATTTTTGACCTACGTAGCTAACACCCCTACTTTCCTGAAATTTAAAAAACTAATACAACATCCAGACTGTACATTTTTGGATGTACAGTTGACTGTTGAAAACAAGTTTGTGAAGAGTATCTTTAGGAAGGATACATTTTGTAACTCGTATTTGTATTATAACAGCTGCTACCTATGGTTTTGTAAACAAAATGTGGTTAAGGGGCAGTTCATCAGGGCAGCTAGGAGGACCTCAAATGACAACTTATTCCAGCAGGAACTCAGCACTATGACTAATATGTTTTTGGATAGGGGATACCCATCTGATTTGCTGAATTTGCTGAGAAAAGAGGTTGTTGAGAATAGGAATTGTAAGTATCATCCTATTTTAGGTAAACCAGCTTTATTGAAAGGAATAGGCCAGGTTAACAAAAGTCATGACAATGTCCATCTTGTGATGGCCATAGAATATGGTGACTTAAGTTCCACGGTACAAGATATCATTACCAATAACCTGGCAATTTTGAAAACAGATAACGAGATTTTTTGACATGTGGGTGAAACCCCAATGATTGTATATAAGGTACACAACAATATTAAAGAAGTATTGGAAAACAGCAAAGAAGCTGTAAAAGAGTATACCATAAAATGCGGCAGATGTGGTTATTGTCAATATATTATTGATAAGAATGAGGTAGTTTTGAACAGTTATTGCCAATTTGTTATTACCTTTAGAAGGGGAAATTGTAACTCAACAGGTTTAGTATAATTAGCCGTTTGTAACCAATTTTTATGTAAGGAAAACTGAGAGAAAGCTGGCTAAAAGAATTTATGAACACCTGTTTGATATGAATAAGGCCAACTTGAATAATGCCCTATATAGATATTCTGTAGCCTGTGATAGTTTTGTGATATCTGGGTATTTTAGAAGTTGTTCAGAATAATCCCAGAGGAGGTTCCTGGTAAACCAGAATGGAGCACAAGGAACTCCTCTAGCAAGTGAAGTTGGACATAACAGTGTAGCCAGGTTTAAACAATCAACTATACTGTGTTTAAAATATTTTGGAATAATTAATGAAGAAAACATATCCGCGGTGGTGGTGCTGTGGTAGCATTGTCACCTTACAGTAAGACGCTGTCCGGTTCGATTCTCAGATAGAGCGTCTTCTGCGTGGAAACATGCGTGAATGGGCATACCTTCATTGAAGGTTGTGTGTCAGGGCTGGCAACTCGGCATGTAAAAATCTACTGCCAATCATTAGCGGACCGCAGTTCCACTGTGGCAACCCCTAACCGGGAAAAGTTGAAAGACACAACAACAATGAAGAAAACATATTACAAACAGATAGGAATCAAATGCAACATTTCATTGGCAATGATGTACTTAATAAATGTAAAAGAGCTATTAAAACAAATTGATACTGATGAGGTGACACATCTCTGGGTATAGATGGGGTTTTAAACAATCATGTTTCTATACAAACTGTGCTTAAGATGCTGGAGCAAAACTGTGAATTTTTTTCAAACATTATTATTTTCCTTCAGATTCAATTATTTGGTTTTCTCTATTAGTGCTGGAGACCTCACACACTATGGAGGAATTTTGTGGAAAAGAAGGTAATGCACAAAAGTCTTCCCGGGTTTCATGGGCAGACAAAGTCAAGAGAAATCTACATCTGGTTGGTAATCCTCTGCTGAACTTGGATTTTCAGTCCCTAGCGGGGGAAACGTTCTACCAATGCTATGCATATAGAGAATGATCTATTGTTTGAAGACACATTAAATAATCTTATTAATAAGCTGACCAAGTTGAAGCACTTGCAATGGCAGCGCTATCATTTTGAAGCCTGTCTAAAGTTTGGTGTTGTTCCAAGGGGCATGAGAGTATTGTGTATGCCTACACAGGGAGAGGCTTATCCGGAATTAATGGCGAGATAGCAGCAAATTAATATTGAGACAGGCTTCTCCTATGTGCGATTACTTTTGGACTTTTTTGCCCCACAGGAAAAACAGTTGATAAAGGAAATAGAAGAGCTACAATGGTGGTTGCAAATGGACTTTCCTGGTGAGATATTCATAGACAGAATGGATGAAGTGTTTTGTTCTGTCACTACTTTAGATAACAAACTACAACAGCAAAAGGTCAAAAAACTTATGAGAGACTACAGTGACTTTAAAACAGGCCAAATATTTGTTTGGCCCAAGGAGAATTTTAATAATGTTAATGCATTTGCCACTACATCCACAGGATATGTGGGCAGGTTTCCGCAAACACGTAAAATGTGACAGAGTACCTCCATAGCAACCAGGGAGGAGACCAATGAGAGGAGACATTTAGTGACTTTGTTGCACCAATTGGGTTCAGCAATAGAAAAGCAAGAGGAATCCATGATGAAAATGACAATGTCAGGCATTAGCAGTCCCAGGAGGGTAGGAGAAACAGAAGAAGGGGCTGTGAACGTGCAATGGATCCTTGAACTGGTGAGGATGATTGTTTGGTTCCCCAATTTGATTCAAGTTTCAGAATCAAGTAGGAGGACAGAAATTATATCCAGTCCTCCATTGCAATTTGATATTACATGCCTGGGTGCTCAACCAAAAACGTCTCAGTTGGAAGGAGACCTAGGTCATCCTTTTCCTGTCCTCCCAGTGCCGGTGAAAAAGAAGAGCGATTGGAGATGTCCGCAGCATGCCCAACGAGCAGTAGCAGTGTTTTTAGTGAAGTTGTTCTGGACCTTATGATGTTTGGAAGAAATGTTATGTTAAAGAACATGTTTGGGAATCACCAGCAGTCCCAACTTGGACCTTTAAGACAACCTAGGTCTCTCGTTCCAATATTTAACCCCACCATGAATACATTTATTAAGATCTGTGAGCAAGAGGTTAGGGAATATTTAAATGACAAACACAGTAGAAACTACCACAATCTAACTTTAACTCAGAAACAGGCCTTAACATTGGTACAGCATAATACACAGATAGTCATTAAACTTGCTGATAAGGGGGGTGCAGTTATAGTCATGAATACAGTGTTTTATCATGATAAACTCACCAATTTGTTATTGGACAATTCCACCTTTATACAGATTTCTCCTGTCATTATACAGAACCTAATAACCGGGGTCAGAGGCAGGTTAAAACAGTTGAAACAAGCAGGTTTGATGGATGAAGAGCTGCTTAAATTCTTGTGGGTATATAAAGACCTTTACAACCCCCCCCACTTAGGCCTATAGTTTCAAGGAGAGGGTGGTTGACTGAGACTATCTCAATCTGGGTGGAATGCATGCTGAAACCCATACTAGCAGGTTTACCTGGAATTTTGACAGATACCTGGCATTTTCTAACAGCACCAAATGATTGTGTCAGACGGAATAGCAGTCGAGTATATGTTATGGTGACCTTAGATGTGAGAAATCTGTTCACTGTTATAAGCAATGATTATGGTGTACAAGCCATATTACATCTGCTAAGAGAGTTAGAGTTGTTCGATGCTGAGAAGAGAAATTTAATAGCTGAGCTTTTAACATTAGTTTTGGAGAATAATGTTTGTTTCCTGCCAAGAGATATTTTATCGTCAGATACAAGGGATAGCCATGGATACCACTTGTGCTAATGCATATGCTAATTTGATGCTAGCATACTGGGAACAACTCAATATACTAAAAGAACAGCATAAATGGAAGCAAAAACTATGTTTTTATAAGTGTTTTGTGGAGGACATCTTTTTGTTGTGGGTGGGAGACGAAGAGGAACTCATGGAGTTCATAAGATATTTAGAGTCCACTACAACTTTTTTAAAGTTTACTGTGAAATATTCCAGAACAGAGTTGGATTTTTTGGATGTAAGGGTTTTACAAGATGACATGGGTTTTAAGACTACTCTCTACAAGAAGAGCTGTTGGAAAAATAGTGTGCTGACGCAGGACAGCATGCACCCCAGGTTCACATTTGATAATATAGTAATAGGACAATTGGGCAGGATCTCTAGGTTATGTACAGAGGATGGTATGTTTGAAAAAGAGGTCATGCAGTTAAAACACAACCTTATAGATAGGGGATATAATAAGGACAAGTTTGTAAAAGTTATTCAGAACAATAAAGGGCAGAGGAAAGACAAGATCTATCCATGGTTCACACAGGGTAGGGAGAGTAGCCAGGTAAACTTAATACTCGAGCACAAGAGGAAAAAGTGAGGTTGATGTTCACATATAGCAACAATATCAATAGTGTCTGTGATATAGTATGACAGAATTGGAAAATTTTGCTATCAGATGATAAAATGAGGAAAGGTGTTGGTGAGGTACTATCTTTTGGGTTCAGGAGCAATAAGAACCTCAGTGACCTGTTATGTCATGAAGGAAAGAAGGAAAATCAGGTTATATCCAGACACAAAGGAACTAGAACTTGCAAGGCATGTTCATACATCAACCAAGACCCAATGTTTGTACATCCGGTCACAGGGAAGGTTTATAAGTTTAATATTTATGCGAATTGTAGGACCATGAATGTGATATATTTAGCTATGTGTCAATCATGCGAATGTTTCTGTGTAGAAAAGATGAACTGCATGCTGAAGAATAGGATATTAAATGACTTATCATCTATTAGAATACAAAATGAACATAATGCTTTACATCAGCATGTTTCTAAGCGTGAGGGCCATGGCTTTAGGTTCATGGTTATTCAGTGTATATGGAAAGGCATTAGAGGTAGAGACATGGTTAAGGAAACTGAATACCAGGAATCCAAATGGATTATAGAATGGACAGAACCCAGACTGCAAAAGTAGCCAACTCCAAATCCAGCTACAGACAAGTGACAAGTGGAGTACCTCAGGATTCAGTCCTGGGACCACTCTTGTTTGGCATCTACTTTTCTGAAGTATAGGCCAACACTAAGGGACTCTGGCTAACAAAGTTTGCAGATGACTTCAAAGTGGGAGCCATTATTGAATCCCCAAATTATGTGGATATTCTACAAAAGGGCCTTACAGAAACATGCTTGGTGCCAGAGCCATGGGCTCAAGCTTAATGCCAAGAAATGTATAGTTATCCCCTTTGGGAAAACCCATGTACCCATGAATTACCACATAGGTGGCAGTACACTAAACACTGAAAGTGTGATGAAAGACTTAGGGACACAGGAGGACAGTGGTCTCACCTTCGATAACCACATCGCCAGAACAGTCAGGAAATCCTTCTATGTGGCACACCTCATCACTAAGGGCTTTTCATCCAGAAAAAAAGAGGTAATTGTCCCACTGTACTCATCCCTCATTAGACCCATTATAGAGTACAATGCCCTGTTTGGTATGTACCTCACAAGACATCTGCAACAGCTGGAAAGGCTGCAGAAATATCTCACTAAAAGAATCACAGGCCTAAAGCAGATGCCCTATGCTGACCATTTAAAAAAACTCCAGCTAGACTCTGTTGCATATCATCTACTCAGAGGCGATCTCTGTTTAACATACAAGGCCATATCAAACCTTGAGCTGTTGGACATGCTCCACTTAAAGAAATCCCAATCCCTCAGAGCCACACACTCCAGGGATCTAAACCTTGTCATCACAATGAAAAAAACATGCTGGAGGGATAGGTTCCTGACTCAGAGACTCCCCATACTCTGGAACAGACTGCCCATACATGTCAAGCAGAGCACCTCCTTGGCCCTCTTCAAAAGGAACCTTGACGATTGGATGGGAGATAGGAAATTCTCCCCAGGGATTACATCAATCGCCCTGCTAGACAGGGGTCCAGGGAAGTAAATATTGTGGGAAGAAATATCCAGGGAATTGTTATGGCTAGGCTTGTATAGTCCCTAGGGCTGATAGCCTAGTACCAACCTATGAACCTATGACCCTATAGCTCACAGGCCACCAGGCCTTAATGATGTTATCCCTTTAAAGCAAGCCCTAAAGAAGAGGCGAGTGATTTACTGACCTATGATTGGTTAATACTTTTTATAAATTTGGAGCTTGTATTATTAACAAACTATCTGATGAAGGGCTTTTGCCCAAAAGCACTCATCACAGTTTGTTAGTGTTCTCAGTGTTTTTATTTTATTTTATACGTCAGAATAAAGCATTGCATTTTATGCTTAGTGGTGGTTGCTGCCTCTGTTCTCTGTTTTGTTCAGATTCAATTATTACACAAGTGTTTTTACCATTGTGATTTTTATACATGTAATGCATTTACTTTTAATATGATTTTTGGAGATGAGATATATTTCATGGTTTTAGTGGTATGTATTCCTTTAAGACTTGGATTAGATTTGTAATTAAACTATTTAGCTATTAATCATGACAGTATATATTTATGGAAACTGAGGTTATTAAATGTTCTGAAGAAGTCCAGGTTGTTGGACAAAAGTGCTAAACTTCTTTTTGTTTAATGTGAATAAATTTTATTTTGCTGAGTACTATGTTTTGGTATCTTCCTGTCTATAGACTGCTATAGGCCTAAACTATGTGGACCTGTTGGTGGTTATAAGGTTTATGTTGGTCACACAGTTACAGACCTATCTTTTTGGTTATAGATGGGGAATTCCTGAAATGTATAAGTTGCTACCATCCAAAGTAATACATGTAATAACAAACAAATGTATAATATGCAAAATAATAACAATATTCCCATATTGTAGAACAATTATTAGTCCAATACTAAAACAAGATAAAGGTCCTGCTGACTGTTTATCTTACTTAGTAGTCATATTATTAAATGTTGATTCTAAAATGTTTGCCCTAATATTTGTAAATAAATTGTTTAAGAAATGGTATCTCTAAGTTAATAGATGAGGATAAAGTGGGATATGATAATACACTAATGCAAGACAACAATAAGAGAATGATATCTTTAATTGATAATGCTAATAATACTAATCTGCAATTTTCAGTTTTGACAACTAAAAAAATTGTGATACTGGAAAAATTGAGCTTCATTAATCAATTAGTTACTTATTAAAAGTATTATATGAAGATAATAAAGACGTGTTAAAAGGGACATTTTCTTTCAGAAACCATACATATTAAGGAAGGTACTAAATACCTTATCATCTACACTTTTTGCTTTAGCCAGAAAGTCTTTAGCCAACATAATAAGCAGCATCCACCAAGTAAAAGATTTTCAAACAGGTAATCAATATCACGTAAAAATATCATTGTTTACTGATGATGTTTTATTAATGCTCAAACATATACAAACTTCATTTAGATATGTTATTCAATTACTAAATGTAAGGCTGTATTTTGTTTACAATTTGATAGTAACAAAATCTTCTAAAAAGATTATAAAAATGTAAGGAAAAGTATAATATAAATGCTAAAGAGGAAATCAATCAGAAATAAAAATCAAATTTATTGATCAAATAACTAAAGTAAATACAAAGAAAATTTTTGAAAATCTAAACTCATTACTAAATGGAATAAAATATCATTTACAAATAAATTATTATTGAATAAATTTTTTTTGTTATAAAATATCCTATATTTTATTAAAAAACTCTTAACCAATAATGCACAAATTAAAAAAATGGAAAGAAGGTTAATAACTTTTCTATGGCACCCTAATAAGCCTAGCATAGCTTACAGAAATCACATGAGAGCACAGAATAATATACAGAAATGCATGCAATTGTTTCTAGTATTAAAACTATTATAAACTGGTTAAGCTATGAATGTAATGCAAATGGTGAAAATTATGTGAAAATGATTTTGAATCTCTGTAACAGAAACAGAGCCCAAATTAGTATCTAGCCAAGTTGAGAATTTGGTAGCTAATAATCTCAAATTATTTTCAATACAATATACACAATTGATTTAAATCTAAGTATATAATAATGCATTTTAAACATTAAAAAATATTGGTATATGTATGTGTGTATATTAATTTATCAACTGGAAACAAAAAAAAATTAACAACAAAGTCATAAAATTCAAATGTGGTCTCCTAATGGCATTCAGACAAATCACATAAACGAAGTTCCAAGCAACGATCCAAACTCCAAGATAAAATAAAGAGAAATTTATTGCAGTAAGCGCTTTCACCCATAGGCTTCTTCAGACTTTACAATAAGACAACTGTTAAGCAAGTTTAAATATGCCAGAGGCTCTAGGTATTGGTCGACCCAGAACCAATCAGCAATAGCTCACATGAAACAGCACATCGTACATAATATAAACTAACAGTCAAATAAATTAAAATCTGACCATAAAGTTATATATTAGCCTGTCATTAAACATAAAACAAGCACTTAGGGCAAGTAATACAAAAGCGAATCAAACACACAAACAAATGAAGCTATAAAGGCACGCCCCATAACATCCAAAAAGTAAATACAATTTTAAAAACACATAGTAGCGGCCATATGCCGCAGTTGTAAAAGATACATCATATAGTATGACTTAACATCATGCAAATAAAAGGACAAGTAGACCCAAGAAGCAGAAGCTCTATCGCCATGTCCAAAACATTTAAAAGCATTGAATACAGCAAAATAAATAAACCCCTCAACACTTCCAAAACGTATGAAGCATGGTTTCATATAAAAACACAAAAGAAACCTACCGGATTGAATAATAAGGTGTCAGCTAAGCCAGGGCCATGATCGCTCGAATGGGCAATAATCCACAAACTATCCAAGGCTTAGCAAAGACCTAGCGTAGCATAGTACGGCCATGTACCAATTCATGGCACCACTTAACTCTAGGCGTACGACCACACAAGGTAACAAACAGCACCTAAACTAAGGTGGGGATCACGTTATTTACACCGCCAATTGCAGCTACTAAAGCCGTCAGTAGGTGGCAGTAAACACTAAACAAATGAACTGTTAAAAAAAGAACCCTCATAACTCTTCCCAGGTCATCAGAAACACCTAACCCAACAACAATAAAATCGGCCCCACCGGACACTCTCGCTGCCCATAAAAACTAATATAACTAATTTATGCAGAGGATAGAAAAAATCCTCAGAAATCAGTGTACCCTAACGATCCCTAAAGCATAGCAAGAAATCAGCATAATGGCAATATATTTAGTTATAAACAATAATATTGTTTAAACCTATTAATGCCGTGCAAAATATACTTGTATATACGCACACACCTGAGCAAATATTAATGCCAAATAAGGTCACTAACTTCCATGTTGCGACCTACATCATCTAATAAGATAAAAACGACAAGCACATCAAAGACTGTGCTGACTCATTATAGGCTTTATAAGAGCATTATGCAGAGTTCTCAACAATCACTACAAAAAATTGCTAACCAGCAAATGCATGCACTAAAAAGTGCATGTAAATAAACGGGCCGTCCAGAGTCTCTACGATTAAAGTGCTTTAAAAATCAAAAGAAGGGCTTACTAAATAGTAAGGCTATAGGTGGCCATAATACAAAACTCTCCACAATCACAACATAAAGTTGAAATTGCTTACCAGCAAATACATGTGCGAGAGGACACATATAAATAACTAGGTCTTACAAGGTCTATTCCATTAAGGTGCTTCAGTAGTCGAAAAAAGGGGGTAACTAAATGACTCTGGTAATACCTATAAATGACTGTGTATACACACACAATATGGCTCCATACCATAGTGGAAGAGCAAATCCCATCTTTCATAGAACACCAAACGAAAACTACAATCAAAAGGTTATCTAGGTCTTAAGAAATATCCCTAAACCAACCTAGGGGTATATAGCAGAGCTAAAGGGAACTCATATAAACAGGTTATTTAGGTCTACATAACCTCCTCTTCTTTAAAAAAGGTCTAATCTGCACCTTGTCATTTAGTCCAGGTGCTTTATCAGCTCTGCACCTAATAATCCACTTTAGCTCATTCTCCAGGGTAAAATTCACCATATCACCACCTCTTATATTATTAGACAAAACTTGGAGGACACAAAGACAAATTTGTGTTCAGTACCAGATGCCATGGTATGCTTGGCTAACGATTATGAATTGATGCAATACGAATATGATACATGTGTTCCCTAATTCGCTCTCTCAGGGACCTATTGGTTTTCCCTATGTAAAATGAGGGACACAGAGTGCATCTTGCCAGGTATATCACGATGGTACTACCACAATCTGTTCTAGTACATAGGTTGAACTCATAGTTAGTAGAAGGATGCAAAAAGGTCATCCTGGGATCTATGTGTATACATTGATTACAGCTGCCACATGGTAAGGTATTGTAGCGAGATAGGCTATCAGTAATCGAAGGTGCAAAGTTCCTTGGATTACATAAAAGCCTCTTTAAATTTGGTTTGTTCTTAAACACAACCTTGGGTGTAGGGCCTACTAGAGACCCGGTCTTATCATCTAACAATAGAACACCCCAATATTTCTCCATAATATCCCTTATGGAACCAGCATCCCTTGTATAGGACATGATCACTCGAATGACATCATCAAACTTATTAATCATGGGATCACTCACTGCTGCAGGTTCCAGAAAATAGGGTCTGGCTCTATCTTGTCTCATCCCATTCACTTCCTTTAATAGATGGTCAAACCTACATGTTTCATATCCCCTAGAGTTGAAACTATGCCTTAAATAACTAACTTCATCCAAATAGCCTTCCTCAGATGCATTAAGACGAGAGGCTCTCATAATCTGTCCTTTCATTACGTTATCAAAAACGCACTTGGTGCATACTTCCCCTATGTAGGAAGGTGTTCTTGTGGCACAACTTGCGATGTATAGAAGTATTAAGGAGCCCATTGTCTAACCTATTAATGTTGACATCTAAATAGGAAATTCGATCACGTGAATAATTCAGTGTGAACTTAAGGAAGACAGTGGACGTATTAATGTACTCAAAGCATGCTAACAGACTCTCTTCGTCACCCAACCAAATCATAAAGAGGTCATCTACAAATCTCTTATATAGGCCTATATGCTCCATTAGACGTTCATTCTGTAATATAAATTCTTCCTCCCATTTGGCCATGACGAGATTGGCGTAGCTATTGGCACACGACGTGCCCATAGCCACGCCATCTCTTTGAAGATAAAGGTCATCGCCAAACAAGAAGAAGTTGGAATCCAAGATGGTCTCCAAGAACAAGGCCACCAAGTCAATTCTATCCGAACTATAACTAGAGTTACTACGTAAATAGTCGGAAATACTTGCGACACCCAACTCATTGGGTATCACCGTAAACAAACTGACCACATCCAATGTCACTAAAAAGTATTCTTGTTTCTCTCCCAATTGTCTAGAATATTCATATAGTTCTAACAAGAACTGTTTACTGTCCCTCAGTATTACAGAATTCATATCCACTAGGGGGCGTAGATAACACTCTACATATATCGAAATGGGTTCTGTCGCCCAACCTTCACCTGCCACTATAGGCCGCATAGGGGGTTTCTCCAATGATTTATGAACTTTTGGAAGGCCCTGGATGATGGGTATACGGGGATTCCTGACCTTAAGGTATTCATAGGTTTCATCATCTATCAGTTTGTTCATCACCAGATCATCTAACATATCATATATTTTGAAAACCTTATAGGTCACTTCACTCATTGTAGTTCTTGCATAGAATTTGGTATCACCCAACATCTCACTCATCCATTCACAATAATCCTGTAGGTCCATAATAACAACAGATCCACCCTTATCAGCTGGGCGAAATGCCAGGGTGTCATCAGATCTAAGGGATTCCAAGGCTTGCCTTTGTTTACAACTCAAGTTGTTCTTAACTGACATCCTGTTATTGCCCCCATAGAAAGTATAGATGTCATTCTCAACTAACTCAGAAAATGTTTCTAGCAGTGGATGCAGTTGAGGAACATATACACTAGTTGGTTTAAATCTGGGAACATTACTCACAGTTTCTATAGATCCAAAATCAACTTTGAGTTGTAAATTTCTAACAAAAAGTTTGATATCGATAATGGAGTCTACTATATTACCTCTAGAACTGGGAATAAAACTAAGGCCTTTTTCTAACACCTGTTTTTCAAAAATAGTGAGTGTTCTATGTGAAATATTATATATTAGCGATTCGTGGTCCTCTCCCACATTTTCTTCAGGGTCGGTCCCTGCTGTCCCCCCCCCCCCGAGCCTTTCCTCTTTTGTCTGCCTCTGCTGGCAGAACGTTGTTGACCTATGTAGGCATGTTGAGCTATGGGGAAAGGGATACCAGCTTTAGCCCCTAAGTTATCAAATGAAGTGGATGGAGTCACATGACTGCCAGTTTTCCTCCGAACCACCTCATGGCTCACATTGCTCAAAACTGTATTCTTATCTTGATTACCACTTCCCATAAATCTATCATTACCAACAGTAGGAGTAGTGGTAGGTTCATGGTTACTAGAAATTACAACATTAGTAATATTAGTACCAGACACCTGCCCGTGCAAGTCACCATCCTGTAACATCTCATTAATACAAGTGTTAACTAGTGCATCCCCATTAGGGGTAGTATGTTCAACATTAACACGATTTAAAGGCCACTCATTTCTTGGCTCAACTGATTGTCCGGAGCTACTTTGTCGATGGCAGAAACTTAATTTAGAACTGAGTTTCAGCTATATGAAGTTGCTGATTGACTTTTTTGGCCCAGAGAATGCTTTAAGAGACCAGGTGAATGCCTTTTTTGGCCCAGAGGAGAACGCTTTAAGAGACCAGGTGAATGGCATAAAGAACAGAAGAAATCGCCACAGGAAAAAACTCCGTCTTCAGGTATAAAAAACTTCTTTATTGGAAACAAGGAATGAGCGCTTTCACGTAGATTGACTACGCTTCATCAGATGCAATTTACAACAGAAAATGTAACATCTATTTAAATGAATTTTGGCGGGCAAATGCAACATTAACTGAAGCAATAAATCAATTAATACAACAATTGAGAAACCAAGCTCTTAAAGTGACTAGGGTATCGCAATGTAACATTAGGAGCCTATAAAGGTGCTCCAGAAGTGTCACCTGTCCAATATCTTACAAATTCTTAGACTTGTTTCATAAATAGATCAAAACTACAGATTTGATAAAAACATATCCACACAAGATCGCATTATTTTAATGAATGTTAGTAATCTTCTATTGACAGAATGGTTACTAGTAAATAAATGTTATGTTTCAGTTTCTTTACTCAAAAAGCAGTATTGCTACTTACTATATTGCTAATCCAATCATCAACTGCTGCACTAGGTTGTTTTATTCAGAGAATTACTGTTTAAAGATATTTAAACCTATCGCTATTTGGTAACGCATCTTAATTCCTGTATCATCACGTAAAACATGAACTATAGAAAAGTGAAATATTGTGTTAAACAATCAAATTTAAAAATCATTTTAATTCAAGTTAAAATAAACTTGAGAAATAGACCATAAAAACTTTAAAAATATATATGTAAAGACTTTCCTTGACATATTACTAGTTAATTAATAGCAGTGTGCTGTAGCAAAACATCGCATACAACTAAGAAAACAATGTATCATGCACTACTATTTATTGTGAAAAATTAATGTCATTAAGGCCAATTTTAAAACGAATAAATGTCTATAGAGAGGTTTATATAAAGAGCATTCTAATAGTCAACATTCTAAATATTTGATCAAGATGTATGAATAATACACGTTGTGCAACTAGAAACACAATGCACATGCGCTAAAAATTTAATGAAGAAGGTTATATGAAGGAATCCATAGTGCGAACAAGTAAACCAGGTGAATGCCTTTTTTGGCCCAGAGGAGAACGCTTTAAGAGACCAGGTGAATGCCTTTTTTGGCCCAGAGGAGAACGCTTTAAGAGACCAGGTGAATGCCTTTTTGGCCCAGAGGAGAACGCTTTAAGAGACCAGGTGAATGCCTTTTTGGCCCAGAGGAGAACGCTTTAAGAGACCAGGTGAATGCCTTTTTTGGCCCAGAGGAGAACGCTTTAAGAGACCAGGTGAATGCCTTTTTTGGCCCAGAGGAGAACGCTTTAAGAGACCAGGTGAATGCCTTTTGGCCCAGAGGAGAACACTTTAAGAGACCAGGTGAATGCCTTTTGGCCGAGAGGAGAACGCTTTAAGAGACCAGGTGAATGCCTTTTTTGGCCCAGAGGAGAACGCTTTAAGAGACCAGGTGAATGCCTTTTTGGCCCAGAGGAGAACGCTTTAAGAGACCAGGTGAATGCCTTTTTTGGCCCAGAGGAGAACGCTTTAAGAGACCAGGTGAATGCCTTTTTGGCCCAGAGGAGAACGCTTTAAGAGACCAGGTGAATGCCTTTTTGGCCCAGAGGAGAACGCTTTAAGAGACCAGGTGAATGCCTTTTGGCCCAGAGGAGAACGCTTTAAGAGACCAGGTGAATGCCTTTTTGGCCCAGAGGAGAACGCTTTAAGAGACCAGGTGAATGCCTTTTTGGCCCAGAGGAGAACGCTTTAAGAGACCAGGTGAATGCCTTTTGGCCCAGAGGAGAACGCTTTAAGAGACCAGGTGAATGCCTTTTTGGCCCAGAGGAGAACGCTTTAAGAGACCAGGTGAATGCCTTTTTGGCCCAGAGGAGAACGCTTTAAGAGACCAGGTGAATGCCTTTTGGCCCAGAGGAGAACGCTTTAAGAGACCAGGTGAATGCCTTTTGGCCCAGAGGAGAACGCTTTAAGAGACCAGGTGAATGCCTTTTTGGCCCAGAGGAGAACGCTTTAAGAGACCAGGTGAATGCCTTTTTGGCCCAGAGGAGAACGCTTTAAGAGACCAGGTGAATGCCTTTTTGGCCCAGAGGAGAACGCTTTAAGAGACCAGGTGAATGCCTTTTTGGCCCAGAGGAGAACGCTTTAAGAGACCAGGTGAATGCCTTTTTGGCCCAGAGGAGAACGCTTAAGAGACCAGGTGAATGCCTTTTTGGCCCAGAGGAGTACGCTTTAAGAGACCAGGTGAATGCCTTTTTGGCCCAGAGGAGAACGCTTTAAGAGACCAGGTGAATGCCTTTTTGGCCCAGAGGAGAACGCTTTAAGAGACCAGGTGAATGCCTTTTTGGCCCAGAGGAGAACGCTTTAAGAGACCAGGTGAATGTCTTTTTGGCCCAGAGGAGAACGCTTTAAGAGACCAGGTGAATGCCTTTTTGGCCCAGAGGAGAACGCTTAAGAGACCAGGTGAATGCCTTTTTGGCCCAGAGGAGAACGCTTTAAGAGACCAGGTGAATGCCTTTTTGGCCCAGAGGAGAACGCTTTAAGAGACCAGGTGAATGCCTTTTTGGCCCAGAGGAGAACGCTTTAAGAGACCAGGTGAATGCCTTTTTGGCCCAGAGGAGAACGCTTTAAGAGACCAGGTGAATGCCTTTTTGGCCCAGAGGAGAACGCTTTAAGAGACCAGGTGAATGCCTTTTTTGGCCCAGAGGAGAACGCTTTAAGAGACCAGGTGAATGCCTTTTTTGGCCCAGAGGAGAACGCTTTAAGAGACCAGGTGAATGCCTTTTTTGGCCCAGAGGAGAACGCTTTAAGAGACCAGGTGAATGCCTTTTTTGGCCCAGAGGAGAACGCTTTAAGAGACCAGGTGAATGCCTTTTTTGGCCCAGAGGAGAACGCTTTAAGAGACCAGGTGAATGCCGTTTTGGCCCAGAGGAGAACGCTTTAAGAGACCAGGTGAATGCCTTTTGGCCCAGAGGAGAACGCTTTAAGAGACCAGGTGAATGCCTTTTTGGCCCAGAGGAGAACGCTTTAAGAGACCAGATGAATGCCTTTTTGGCCCAGAGGAGAACGCTTTAAGAGACCAGGTGAATGCCTTTTTGGCCCAGAGGAGAACGCTTTAAGAGACCAGGTGAATGCCTTTTTGGCCCAGAGGAGAACGCTTTAAGAGACCAGGTGAATGCCTTTTTGGCCCAGAGGAGAACGCTTAAGAGACCAGGTGAATGCCTTTTTGGCCCAGAGGAGAACGCTTTAAGAGACCAGGTGAATGCCTTTTGGCCCAGAGGAGAACGCTTTAAGAGACCAGGTGAATGACTTTTTGGCCCAGAGGAGAACGCTTTAAGAGACCAGGTGAATGCCTTTTGGCCCAGAGGAGAACGCTTTAAGAGACCAGGTGAATGCCTTTTTGGCCCAGAGGAGAACGCTTTAAGAGACCAGGTGAATGCCTTTTGGCCCAGAGGAGAACGCTTTAAGAGACCAGGTGAATGCCTTTTTGGCCCAGAGGAGAACGCTTTAAGAGACCAGGTGAATGCCTTTTTTGGCCCAGAGGAGAACGCTTTAAGAGACCAGGTGAATGCCTTTTTTCGCCCAGAGGAGAACGCTTTAAGAGACCAGGTGAATGCCTTTTTTGGCCCAGAGGAGAACGCTTTAAGAGACCAGGTGAATGCCTTTTTTGGCCCAGAGGAAAACGCTTTAAGAGACCAGGTGAATGCCTTTTTTGGCCCAGAGGAGAACGCTTTAAGAGACCAGGTGAATGCCTTTTTTGGCCCAGAGGAGAACGCTTTAAGAGACCAGGTGAATGCCTTTTTTGGCCCAGAGGAGAACGCTTTAAGAGACCAGGTGAATGCCTTGTTTGACAAACTTAAAGTGAATTACTCTTGTGATTTGCTTGATCCGAGACTTGAGAGGGTCCTGGACAATGTTATGCTGTTTGAGAAACGTCTCTTTGAACAAAAGAAGAACAAGATTCTGAGAGACTTAAGGGACTTTAATAACTGCAATGTCTTCACTTGGCCTAGACAATCAGTTGAGCCAAGAAATGAGTGGCCTTTAAATCGTGTTAATGTTGAACATACTACCCCTAATGGGGATGCACTAGTTAACACTTGTATTAATGAGATGTTACAGGATGGTGACTTGCACGGGCAGGTGTCTGGTACTAATATTACTAATGTTGTAATTTCTAGTAACCATGAACCTACCACTACTCCTACTGTTGGTAATGATAGATTTATGGGAAGTGGTAATCAAGATAAGAATACAGTTTTGAGCAATGTGAGCCATGAGGTGGTTTGGAGGAAAACTGGCAGTCATGTGACTCCATCCACTTCATTTGATAACTTAGGGGCTAAAGCTGGTATCCCTTTCCCCATAGCTCAACATGCCTACATAGGTCGACAACGTTCTGCCAGCAGAGGCAGACAGAAGAGGAAAGGCTCGGGGGGGGGAACAGCAGGGACCGACCCTGAAGAAAATGTGGGAGAGGACCACGAATCGCTAATATATAATATTTCACATAGAACACTCACTATTTTTGAAAAACAGGTGTTAGAAAAAGGCCTTAGTTTTATTCCCAGTTCTAGAGGTAATATAGTAGACTCCATTATCGATATCAAACTTTTTGTTAGAAATTTACAACTCAAAGTTGATTTTGGATCTATAGAAACTGTGAGTAATGTTCCCAGATTTAAACCAACTAGTGTATATGTTCCTCAACTGCATCCACTGCTAGAAACATTTTCTAAGTTAGTTGAGAATGACATCTATACTTTCTATGGGGGCAATAACAGGATGTCAGTTAAGAACAACTTGAGTTGTAAACAAAGGCAAGCCTTGGAATCCCTTAGATCTAATGACACCCTGGCATTTTGCCCAGCTGATAAGGGTGGATCTGTTGTTATTATGGACCTACAGGATTATTGTGAATGGATGAGTGAGATGTTGGGTGATACCAAATTCTATGCAAGAACTACAATGAGTGAAGTGACCTATAAGGTTTTCAAAATATATGATATGTTAGATGATCTGGTGATGAACAAACTGATAGATGATGAAACTTATGAATACCTTAAGGTCAGGAATCCCCGTATACCCATCATCCAGGGCCTTCCAAAAGTTCATAAATCATTGGAGAAACCCCCTATGCGGCCTATAGTGGCAGGTGAAGGTTGGGCGACAGAACCCATTTCGATATATGTAGAGTGTTATCTACGCCCCCTAGTGGATATGAATTCTGTAATACTGAGGGACAGTAAACAGTTCTTGTTAGAACTATATGAATATTCTAGACAATTGGGAGAGAAACAAGAATACTTTTTAGTGACATTGGATGTGGTCAGTTTGTTTACAGTGATACCCAATGAGTTGGGTGTCGCAAGTATTTCCGACTATTTACGTAGTAAATCTAGTTATAGTTCAGATAGAATTGACTTGGTGGCCTTGTTCTTGGAGACCATCTTGGATTCCAACTTCTTCTTGTTTGGCGATGACCTTTATCTTCAAAGAGATAGCGTGGCTATGGGCACGTCGTGTGCCAATAGCTACGCCAATCTCGTCATGGCCAAATGGGAGGAAGAATTTATATTACAGAATGAACATCTAATGGAGCATATACGCCTATATAAGAGATTTGTAGATGACCTCTTTATGATTTGGTTGGGTGACGAAGAGAGTCTGTTAGCATGCTTTGAGTACATTAATACGTCCACTGTCTTCCTTAAGTTCACACTGAATTATTCACGTGATCGAATTTCCTATTTAGATGTCAACATTAATAGGTTAGACAATGGGCTCCTTAATACTTCTATACATCGCAAGTTGTGCCACAAGAACACCTTCCTACATAGGGGAAGTATGCACCCTAAGTACGTTTTTGATAACGTAATGAAAGGACAGATTATGAGAGCCTCTCGTCTTAATGCATCTGAGGAAGGCTATTTGGATGAAGTTAGTTATTTAAGGCATAGTTTCAACTCTAGGGGATATGAAACATGTAGGTTTGACCATCTATTAAAGGAAGTGAATGGGATGAGACAAGATAGAGCCAGACCCTATTTTCTGGAACCTGCAGCAGTGAGTGATCCCATGATTAATAAGTTTGATGATGTCATTCGAGTGATCATGTCCTATACAAGGGATGCTGGTTCCATAAGGGATATTATGGAGAAATATTGGGGTGTTCTATTGTTAGATGATAAGATCGGGTCTCTAGTAGGCCCTACACCCAAGGTTGTGTTTAAGAACAAACCAAATTTAAAGAGGCTTTTATGTAATCCAAGGAACTTTGCACCTTCGATTACTGATAGCCTATCTCGCTACAATACCTTACCATGTGGCAGCTGTAATCAATGTATACACATAGATCCCAGGATGACCTTTTTGCATCCTTCTACTAACTATGAGTTCAACCTATGTACTAGAACAGATTGTGGTAGTACCAACGTGATATACCTGGCAAGATGCACTCTGTGTCCCTCATTTTACATAGGGAAAACCAATAGGTCCCTGAGAGAGCGAATTAGGGAACACATGTATCATATTCGTATTGCATCAATTCATAATGCGTTAGCCAAGCATACCATGGCATCTGGTACTGAACACAAATTTGTCTTTTGTGTCCTCCAAGTTTTGTCTAATAATATAAGAGGTGGTGATATGGTGAATTTTACCCTGGAGAATGAGCTAAAGTGGATTATTAGGTGCAGAGCTGATAAAGCACCTGGACTAAATGACAAGGTGCAGATTAGACCTTTTTTAAAGAAGAGGAGGTTATGTAGACCTAAATAACCTGTTTATATGAGTTCCCTTTAGCTCTGCTATATACCCCTAGGTTGGTTTAGGGATATTTCTTAAGACCTAGATAACCTTTTGATTGTAGTTTTCGTTTGGTGTTCTATGAAAGATGGGATTTGCTCTTCCTCTATGGTATGGAGCCATATTGTGTGCGTATACACAGTCATTTATAGGTATTACCAGAGTCATTTAGTTACCCCCTTTTTTCGACTACTGAAGCACCTTAATGGAATAGACCTTGTAAGATCTAGTTATTTATATGTGTCCTCTCGCGCATGTATTTGCTGGTAAGCAATTTCAACTTTATGTTGTGATTGTGGAGAGTTTTGTATTATGGCCGCCTATAGCCTTACTATTTAGTAAGCCCTTCTTTTGATTTTTAAAGCACTTTAATCGTAGAGACTCTGGACGGCCCGTTTATTTACATGCACTTTTTAGTGCATGCATTTGCTGGTTAGCAATTTTTTGTAGTGATTGTTGAGAACTCTGCATAATGCTCTTATAAAGCCTATAATGAGTCAGCACAGTCTTTGATGTGCTTGTCGTTTTTATCTTATTAGATGATGTAGGTCGCAACATGGAAGTTAGTGACCTTATTTAGCATTAATATTTGCTCAGGTGTGTGCGTATATACAAGTATATTTTGCACGGCATTAATAGGTTTAAACAATATTATTATTTATAACTAAATATATTGCCATTATGCTGATTTCTTGCTATGCTTTAGGGATCGTTAGGGTACACTGATTTCTGAGGATTTTTTCTATCCTCTGCATAAATTAGTTATATTAGTTTTTATGGGCAGCGAGAGTGTCCGGTGGGGCAGATTTTATTGTTGTTGGGTTAGGTGTTTTTGATGACCTGGGAAGAGTTATGAGGGTTCTTTTTTTAACAGTTCATTTGTTTAGTGTTTACTGCCACCTACTGATGGCTTTAGTAGCTGCAATTGGCGGCGTAAATAACGTGATCCCCACCTTAGTTTAGGTGCTGTTTGTTACCTTGTGTGGTCGTACGCCTAGAGTTAAGTGGTGCCATGAATTGGTACATGGCCGTACTATTCTACGCTAGGTCTTTGCTAAGCCTTGGATAGTTTGTGGATTATTGCCCATTCGAGCGATCATGGCCCTGGCTTAGCTGACACCTTATTATTCAATCCGGTAGGTTTCTTTTGTGTTTTTATATGAAACCATGCTTCATACGTTTTGGAAGTGTTGAGGGGTTTATTTATTTTGCTGTATTCAATGCTTTTAAATGTTTAGGACATGGCGATAGAGCTTCTGCTTCTTGGGTCTACTTGTCCTTTTATTTGCATGATGTTAAGTCATACTATATGATGTATCTTTTACAACTGCGGCATATGGCCGCTACTATGTGTTTTTAAAATTGTATTTACTTTTTGGATGTTATGGGGCGTGCCTCTATAGCTTCATTTGTTTGTGTGTTTGATTCGCTTTTGTATTACTTGCCCTAAGTGCTTGTTTTATGTTTAATGACAGGCTAATATATAACTTTATGGTCAGATTTTAACTTATTTGACTGTTAGTTTATATTATGTACGATGTGCTGTTTCATGTGAGCTATTGCTGATTGGTTCTGGGTCGACCAATACCTAGAGCCTCTGGCATATTTAAACTTGCTTAACAGTTGTCTTATTGTAAAGTCTGAAGAAGCCTACGGGTGAAAGCGCTTACTGCAATAAATTTCTCTTTATTTTATCTTGGAGTTTGGATCGTTGCTTGGAACTTCGTTTATGTGATTTGTCTGAATGCCATTAGGAGACCACATTTGAATTTTATGACTTTGTTGTTATCTACCTTTTTATCCAGTGTGGGATCCGCGCTCTATTTGCTGTGTGTGCTGTGTTTGTTTTTTACAAAAAAAAATTAGTCTGATATAATTGGAAAAAATGGACCAGAGTTAAAACTATTGAAAAATAATGAAATAACTCAGTATATCTTGCATGGACTTGCTTAGCCTGTAAGTGTTAAGAATATACACTGTTTTAGTGATTCTATTTTAAAAGAATGTCTAACACCTTTGAATACTTTCAATAAGATGACATATTTAGAAGCAAATAATTCTATATTTTCAACCCTATAAAATAATTAGAAAACAGGCTACATGTACTATAGATAATTATTGGGTACATATATTTTATTGTGAAAAACACAAAAACTGCTAAAATCAAGAATGTCCTCCTTGTTTTGGTTGATATATACATGGAATTATTTGGACAGACAATTTTGTAACCTAGACAAATTAATTTCTACGAGCAAAATTGGGAATAACTAATCACGATGCATATACCATGACAATACAAAAGAAGTTGCTGGAAAAGCTGCAGGGAACTATTTTGACAGGCACTAATGACTCATATATGAAACCTAACTAAAAGCATAATTTTATATAATATACCTATGTCAACATGAATTAGTTGTGAGCAGCATTCTCTCATTAGGTCTATTCTAGCTATAGATAGGAAAGTAAAGCCAAGAAACTGGTTGAATGATTCCACTTGATACCACCTGAAACAATGTTAACTTTCTTAATACTTAAAACTGTTATTTTAAGTATTAAGAACGTTAACTTTCTTTCAAGTTGTATTGTGCACCAGTCTCCCGGTGGAATTTGCTGGAGGAGTCTGGTGCCTTTTACTGCAGATTAACTGTTTTCAGTTTTAGCAACCATTATGAGGTTACCATACTCTGTGATTCAGCCTTTGTTTGTATTAGTTAACCCTAACCACCACTCTTCCCTTTTGTCTCTTATCTGGTTATCAGTCAAAATCTTAGGCTGGTACATACCTGCTCCTTTTTTACTGATATAGCCCTATGTGAAGGTAAGCAGCAGAAGTCTTATTAAAGTCCACAAACACTGTATTAGCCTGTCTCCCTGATCTAAATTGGACATGCTGCACTTCATCCTCCAGATTTTGGTTTCTCATTATGTAAGTATTAATGTCAAAGAAGGCAGGTGTTATATGAAAACAAAAGATGGGACATTGTGAAGCCAACAACATAGGCAGAAGGCCTCCATATCCATGAAAGGTCCATTATTCCTTATAATACCCACACTACAGTGCATTATTTGCACCAGAAATGCGTGCTTTGTTGCTTTATCCTATGCATTTTTCTTTTTTTGTAATTTTGAGGGATGTGTTTTATATATTTTTTGTTTATGAGAAAAAGCAGCTCAGGTTCTTTGTCTTCTGCATGCATGCTAAGACATGCTTTCAGTGACAAGTTTAGCTGAGATTTTTTGGAGAGATAGGTATTGACATTTTAAGAAAAACAGGCTTTTCTAAAAGTGGCACAATCGGTATGTTTTTTGAAAACACTTCAGTTTGCTTGGGCCATCATTTGGTACTGAACTGTGGTTTTGAATCTTTTATGGGGTCAGGTAAGCAGGATCATAGAATATCACTACAATGAAAATACACAAATATGAAAGCAGCGTATATAATGCCCACTGACAATTTTCCTTGTTTTCATTGGTTTTCCTTTCATGGCTTGCTGTTTGAGTCTGTGAGTCCCAAACCAGGATATAGGAAAACCTTGCATATATTGCTGTAAACAAATATAATTCATCTAATTCCAGATCAAAGATAAATCATTTTGCAAGGTAGCATTTAGATTGCAAATAGATTTTTGGCTTTGACCTTCATTGTGTCAATGTGATATGTGTG
Organism: Protopterus annectens; assembly: GCF_019279795.1. Classification (NCBI taxonomy): domain Eukaryota; kingdom Metazoa; phylum Chordata; order Ceratodontiformes; family Protopteridae; genus Protopterus; species Protopterus annectens. The sequence continues at coordinate 63,215,515 of NC_056729.1, read as the reverse complement.
TGTGTGTGTGTGTGTGTGTGTGTGTGTGTGTGTGTGTGTGTGTGTGTGTGTGTGTGTGTGTGTGTGTGTGTGTGTGTGTGTGTGTGTGTTAGTCTATGTGTGAGTATGCTCAGATCTCTTCACTTTATCTGTTATAGGTAGTCATTTCAAAGTGTGTATGTTTGCTTTTTCTATTTGCATGTGCTATGAAGGTGGAAGGATGTCTTGTTTACTATTGGTTTTAATCTTTATACAAACATATAACTTGAACAATAGTCTCAATGTTTATACAAAAACAAAATTTGAATCAAATGAAAATAATTGCTAAATGAAAATGATTGAGAAATGTCTTACGCTATCCATTGCATACAATTACAGAGAAGCCAAATGCAATGAGTATGCATAAACTGGTGAGCATGTAACTTTTCACACTGTCATAATTTCAGCAGTTACCACAGTGAATTAAGGGTATCAGCTGATAATGACCTGCTTCCTGTAGTCCAGGATTAGATTCTCTCAGCCAAAAGGTGCCTACTGTTTGATTCTGAGCACGTCACCTAAGCAGATTGTGTTCTGTAGAAAATGAGTTAGTCTCTTTCCTTGTCTTGTCAATCACAGCTCTGGTAATTACCTGTGTGCATATTATACACTTTTGAAAGAATTCATAGGAAACAATGAAACGGGAGATCAGAAAAAGCAAAACATAGACAAAATGAATCAAACAAACAACAGCTGAGAAAAATTGGTATACAGAACAGCATGTATGTCATTACAAACAATCTAAAAAAATGTAAATGGTACTCCACCAACCTGTTATAATCCAGAAATGCAGGTATAAACAAATACCAAACCATTCCCTTTCATACTTCCAACCCCAACAGTACAAAAAAGCATTTTCTGTAGATGGAAGCTTCACCTCCCACAACTCCTAGACTTACGCATATATACCTCCACCGAGATTGCATCAATAACTACTACACGCATGCACCTACAGTATGTACATGCTCAAAAGTGCCCAAATCATACACGTCTAAATTCAGAATCCACTATGTTTAGCAATATACCACCATCTATTCCTAATATTTTACCCATCTAATTGTTTGTCACGTTTATGTTTCCCCTTTTATGTCTGTATTCAGTATTTGCATTTCATAATTCAGCTTTTTAATATCTGATATTAATTTGTAAGCAGTCTATTTTTGTAGCAGGCTTTATTTATTAGTACTATTAGTCTATCCATTCTTTTCTGTATCTTAGGGACTCAGATTTCAGGTAGTTGTAGTATGGCCATTTCTAAATCCATTTATCAGCTCCTTAGTTATATCTTCTATAATCATCCCTTGTACCAAAATCAGGCTCAAGTGTTTCATAAACACAGCTCAAGAAAAGAAGATATGAACATATCTTTAGACATAAATATAATACTTTTCAATTGAGTTTGCAGAGATGGCTACTCTCTCATGTTCTGCTATAAAGTTGTGATATCTGACAGTATGCAGCAGCATTTAATCTTGGTGAAGTAATAAATATGGTACTAACAGTCAATATATAGTAAATGGATACAGCAGTCCAATAAATTTCTCTTACATGTCTAGTGTTGTTATACTGTGGAAAAACAATTGATATCTAAATTATTTTCTTTTTCTTCTGATATGTATTAATGCATTATGTTCTTCTAGCAATATTACTAGCTAGTACAATAAAACTTAAAAGTAAAAGTCATGGTGCGCTTTATTAGGCAAATGTCCATCACTGTGTACATTTCCATTTATAACATATTGTATGTCTGCTCTGTTGCATTTGTATGGACTCTATTAGTTTGCCTAACAAAAGATGCAACTAGATCCCATAGATAGGAGGACTTCATTGCAGGTGGTTCAAGAATGCCAGTGAATTATTAAATAGGATATCACACACTTGAGAGCTTTTTATGTGCACAGTGCTGTTTCTTAGGCAGTGTGTGTGTGTGTGTGTGTGTGTGTGTGTGTGTGTGTGTGTGTGTGTGTGTGTGTGTGTGTGTGTGTGTGAGTATGTGTGTGTGCGTGTGTGTGTGTGTGTGTGTGTGTGTGTGTGTGTGTGTGTGTGTGTGTGTGTGTGTGTTTGTTTGTGAGCATGCATGCGTTCATGCATGTATTTACACCCATGCGTGTATGTGTGTTTGTGTGAGAAAGAGAGAGACAGAGACAGTGCATCACTTTTAGATATTGTTCAAAAAAGTGTTTTTATCCTTCAGGGTCAAAACATTGTCCTTACTGACTACTCACTGTTACCTATAATTATGACTATTCTTACAACTATGCCAATTATCGATTGCCTTTCTGTTGTTACATTTTTTCACTTGATTGGTCATAATTTTTATTTTATTTAACATTTGTTAACCAGGAAAGTCTGACTTGGAAAGAAGCCAATTTTCATCAGAGGCATGGGAAGAAACACTCTAGGCATTTGTTTTTGTAATGTGGGAGGAAACCCACACAAACACAGGGAGAACATGCAGACTCCACACAGAAGGCACCCCAGCTGAGAATCGAACTGGAGAACCTCTTGCTGTGAGGTGACAACTCTACTGCTGCACCACTGCTTGGATTCCCAGGTATACTTCATAGTAAACACATATTTAGTGATGTCACAGAAAGTAATATGCAGATACAAAAGCATCATTATTAAAAAATGTAGTTTGTACTTTTGTAAACCTAAAATATATTTAGGCACAGAGTTCATGATATATGTCTTGGCAATCCACATCTTGTTTACAGAAATGTGCCCATACATGTCAAGCAGAGCGCCTCTTTGGCCCTCGTCAAAAGGAACCTTGACGATTGGATGGGAGATAGGAAATTCACCCCAGGAATCACATCAGGCACCCTGCTAGACAGCAGTCCAGGGAAGTAAATATTGTGGGAAGAAATAGCCAGGGAATTGTTATGGCTAGGCTTGTATAGACCCTAGAGCCGATAGCCTAGTACAAAGTTATGACCCTGTGCCTAGCATAAAGACCGGGCAAACTGTTTCAAGCCAGGGTAATTTCTCATACTTGAGTTTCTGGTTACAATTAAAATGTAGCAAAGCCTTAGAGGTCAATCAGAATCAGAATCCTTCAGTGACTGACCAGTATTGTGCTTATAGCAGAAGTGTTCAAATAAAAAAGTACCTTTTACAGGTGCCTGAGTTCTGTAATTCAGTCTTGTTGGAAGTTGTCATGTAGGATACCCTGATATAATTGGCTGTCTGTCACACAGGAGTAATGCAGTTCTTCAATGGCTACATTAGTGAATGGGTAATTTCATTTGCTACATATATATCAGACAGGTGAACAAAACCTGGCAAGATTCTGCAGTTGTATGTTTTCCTTTTCCACAATAAGCAATAAGCTGGTGTTTATTATATTAAGACATTGGAGGGACACAACCCACTGCAAGGATGTCATAAAGAAGGTTTCACTTTCCTCACAGAAAATATCTTTTTCAAGTTTTAGATCTTTCAATGAATGCAGTTTAGTGCATTTCTCTTCTGTAATGAAACTGATTTTGCTAAAACTATTTTTGCAAGGTTATCCTACGAAAAACACTGACACGTGGTTTGGTTCTGTTTTGCTGCTATTAACACTTCTGGACAAAGTTACAGACTGAAATACATAATGATTACTCTCTTCCTAAGCAACATAATGCATTTATCCTCAATCTTATTTGTATCTACATGGTCCCTCATTTTATTTTTCTTATTTCTTTGATTCCTTGTACTCTGTATTGTATTCAGTTGGGGAGAGATTCAAAAATACTTACTCTCACTGAAAGCAACTTAAACTTGTATTATGCCAGACAGCCTTCTGTTGGGGTAAATCATTTACAGTGTAAATAAATCTTTTATAATCTGACCCATGACTGATCTGCTATCAGTGTCTGCAGAGTCAGCATTTTTGTGACCAGACTACTTCCACTTTTACTATTACTCTGCACTTCAGCTTGGTTTGTGGGTGTCATTGGGGTAGTACAAAGAATAAAAGTGACCATAAGTAACAACATTTCAACCTCTGCTTTAAAAATGTACACATATTGGTAATTTATGTTGCAGAACATTGTGCCACCATACAATTTTATACACTTCCATTGAGTAAGTGATGTTTGAATGACTGAACTGTTTCTTGATCATGAATATTTATTTTATTTATTGACATTTGCTGACCAGGAAAGTCCACTGGGCCTAATGACCCATGTACAATATTCCCTTATTTTACTTTTTCTTTCCTTCACTATTTTCAGTCATATTATTTATATATGGAGGTAGGTTTACCTTAACTTGATTAATATCTATTTACATGTTTAATTTTGCTCAAACATCTTGGCTCATGGTGTGGTTTGCTTCTTTTATTATGGTTTGCCACATACTGTAGCACTGTATTTAGCTTCAAATGTTACAGAATGGTTAAACTCCAAGATCAAAGGATAGCAAAGAATCACAAATCTTTAACTGCATTCTTTATGAATGATTGCCCTTTCTCCTAATTGAGCAACCTTGGAGAGAGTATATGTTAGTAACAAGATTGTGAAAGGCCAACCCCCCCCCCCCCCCCCAGTGAATAAATGCTCACTTTTATTATTTGTTTCTTTTGAAGAGCTTTCCATATTCCTCAAGAGTACTCATGTTTATCAGTAATGTTCATTGCATGTAAATGTACAGGTAGCTGTGATTAAAACTCATGCACTCATGCATTTCATTGAAACATCATATACAGATACAGGTGTATAGGTGTATAATCCAACAGCGTCTCCACCTTTCTTTTCCTTTTTCTACCATGTAATGGATTATTTGAAAGGAATGCATAAGCTAAGTGGGCAGAAAAAGATTCATCATATTATAGTAAATTATAAAAAACAATTTCAGAAATGGAACAAACTAAGGAAGCTAGACAGAGCTTATGCTTAGCAAAAAGCCCCATTTAAGTCTGCCTGGATGTCCTATTATTCATCAAAATAGCTGCTTTTCCTACATACTTCTGACTTATTTGTTTTATTTTTTTGCCCTTCCAGTAACTGTCATTGCAATGCAAACTGTTGTGTGCCTATCCAGTAAATGTCTCTGCCAAGCAGACCATTGTGTGCCTCTCCAGTAACTGTCACTAACAAGCAGACCATTGTGTGCCTCTCCAGTAACTGTCTCTGCCAAGCAAACCATTGTGTGCCTCTCCAGTAACTGTCTCTGCCAAGCAGACCATTGTGTGCCTCTCCAGTAACTGTCTCTGCCAAGCAGACCATTGTGTGCCTCTCCAGTAACTGTCTCTGCCAAGCAGACCATTGTGTGCCTCTCCAGTAACTGTCATTAACAAGCAGACCATTGTGTGCCTCTCCAGTGACTGTCTCTGCCAAGCAGACCATTGTGTGCCTCTCCAGTAACTGTCTCTGCCAAGCAGACCATTGTGTGCCTCTCCAGTAACTGTCTCTGCCAAGCAGACCATTGTGTGCCTCTCCAGTAACTGTCATTAACAAGCAGACCATTGTGTGCCTCTCCAGTGACTGTCTCTGCCAAGCAGACCATTGTGTGCTTCTCCAGTAACTGTCTCTGCCAAGCGGACCATTGTGTGCCTCTCCAGTAACTGTCTCTGCCAAGCAGACCATTGTGTGCCTCTCCAGTAACTGTCTCTGCCAAGCAGATCATTGTATGCCTCTCCAGTAACTGTCACTAACACACAGACCATTGTGTGCCTCTCCAGTAACTGTCTCTGCCAAGCAGACCATTGTGTGCCTCTCCAGTAACTGTCACTAACACGCAGATCATTGTGTGCCTCTCCAGTAACTGTCACTAACAAGCAGACCATTGTGTGCCTCTCCAGTAACTGTCACTAACAAGCAGGCCATTGTGTGCCTCTCCAGTAACTGTCTCTACCAAGCAAACCACTGTGTGCCTCTCCAGTAACTGTCTCTGCCAAGCAGACCATTGTGTGCCTCTCCAGTAACTGTCTCTACCAAGCAAACCACTGTGTGCCTCTCCAGTAACTGTCTCTGCCAAGCAGACCATTGTGTGCCTCTCCAGTAACTGTCTCTGCCAAGCAGACCATTGTGTGCCTCTCCAGTAACTGTCATTAATAAGCAGACCATTGTGTGCCTCTCCAGTGACTGTCTCTGCCAAGCAGACCATTGTGTGCCTCTCCAGTAACTGTCTCTGCCAAGCAGACCATTGTGTGCCTCTCCAGTAACTGTCTCTGCCAAGCAGACCATTGTGTGCCTCTCCAGTAACTGTCTCTGCCAAGCAGATCATTGTATGCCTCTCCAGTAACTGTCACTAACACAGACCATTGTGTGCCTCTCCACTAACTGTCACTAACAAGCAGACCATTGTGTGCCTCTCCAGTAACTGTCTCTACCAAGCAAACCACTGTGTGCCTCTCCAGTAACTGTCTCTGCCAAGCAGACCATTGTGTGCCTCTCCAGTAACTGTCTCTGCCAAGCAGACCATTGTGTGCCTCTCCAGTAACTGTCTCTGCCAAGCAGACCATTGTGTGCCTCTCCAGTAACTGTCACTAACACGCAGATCATGGTGTGCCTCTCCAGTAACTGTCACTAACAAGCAGACCATTGTGTGCCTCTCCAGTAACTGTCACTAACAAGCAGGCCATTGTGTGCCTCTCCAGTAACTGTCTCTACCAAGCAAACCACTGTGTGCCTCTCCAGTAACTGTCTCTGCCAAGCAGACCATTGTGTGCCTCTCCAGTAACTGTCTCTACCAAGCAAACCACTGTGTGCCTCTCCAGTAACTGTCTCTGCCAAGCAGACCATTGTGTGCCTCTCCAGTAACTGTCTCTGCCAAGCAGACCATTGTGTGCCTCTCCAGTAACTGTCTCTGCCAAGCAGACCATTGTGTGCCTCTCCAGTAACTGTCACTAACATGCAGATCATTGTGTGCCTCTCCAGTAACTGTCACTAACAAGCAGACCATTGTGTGCCTCTCCAGTAACTGTCTCTGCCAAGCAGACCATTGTGTGCCTCTCCAGTAACTGTCTCTGCCAAGCAGACCATTGTGTGCCTCTCCAGTAACTGTCACTAACAAGCAGACCATTGTGTGCCTCTCCAGTAACTCTCTGCCAAGCAGACCATGGGTACTGCTAGAATAATATATTTGATGCAAGTCTAGTAACATCTGTGACATGACTTCATCAGACACCTGCATCACCTTGCCTGTATAATGCACTCATGTTTCCTGACTTTGTCTCTTTCACAAAGTCTCCATTCCATGATTTTTCCCTCATTTTAATAATGAGGAAATGGGAGATATTGAGGAAATGAGAGATACTGAGAAAGATCAATAGTACATGGAGGTAGAAAATAGAATCAAATCTTGAGACAGGCAAGTTAGAAATAAAGCACCTCCAAGCTGCACTTAGTCACAGCTTTTGGAATTTAATTAAGTGAAAAACTGCAAATTCATTACAGGGAAATGTTTTTATATTTGGTAGCAATACAACCCCAGCAAAATGGTAAGTATCCCAGGGGAATTAAAGGATTTGAATGAGTCCAGTAAAGAAAAATGGACAAAAACACATAGTACGGCAGCTTAGGCATGATATTGTCCAGAAGGAATTATAGCATGTGAAAAATTGTTGACAAGCTTCTAGGGAAGAAAGGAATTTGAGGAACACAAGACTGTGATTCATAGAGAGGTTATGCAACTCATAGTGCAAAACAGCATGGATAGTAGCCATTCACAGGGTGTGAGTGATCCAAAGACACTGGTTGTGCAAAAATACAATGGTTGAAATTGCATGGTAAGTAGCACAAGCAAATAATCCAATAGTGATATGTAAATGAGAAACCACTTGTGAATTATCAACATGACATATACAAATACAGGAGTCTAAGATGGGAGGCTGATGCAGTGCGATGCTCCAAAGACCAAATTACCCCCGTTACAGCTACAAACAAATGCAATCTGAGGGTCATGCTGCTCAACGCTAGAAGTCTAAATCTCAAAATGCACTCACTCGAAGCACTCCCTAAAATGGAGAACATTGGCATTTGTGCTGTAACAGACACCTGGTTCAAGGCAGCAGAAAGCACTCCTGCACTACCAGGCTATAACTCTTTCCACATCTTTCGCCCCCAGAACTTGGACTGAAGCTCCAAAGGCAGTAGTGTTTCCATATTCATAAAGAATGCACACACCTCCAGACTGGTAGCCCAACATAATGCATCAGAGATACTTCACGTGCAGCTAACAATGGGTAAGACAGCGATTCAGGTCATAGCCTGCTATAGGTCCCCAAACATGTCCCAAGAGTCACACTCAATGTTCCTAAGCACCCTGGAGAATATTGGGGTCCAACCTAACACTCTCATACTAGGTGACTTCAACTACCCCTCCATTAACTGGGAAAACTACTCATGTACCAATACACTTGCCCAACGTTACCTAGAGTTCATTAATTCCAATGCCCTGGACCAGCTCGTTCTTACCCCCACTAGAGGTAGCAACATCACCTGACCTGGTCATTACTAACATGAGTGACTGTTGCTCTACACCAATAGTCAGCTCCTGAAAGGTTAGATCCGACCACAAACTAATCACCTTTGAAATCTACATCCTTCACACCCCCACCCCTTGCAAAGGTGACCACCATGAAAAACTTCTCCAAAGCTAATTTTGGGCTCCTAAAAACAAAGGTGGCTAAATTCACGGCACCCATGCAAATGGAGAATAGTTGCATGACCGCCGAATCATACACCAATGCATTGTACAAACACATACACAAATGCATGGATTTTGCCATACCCAATAGAACTAAGACACTCTCCTCCAAAAAAGGAAGCCAATCTGGTGGTCCCCTGCCATAAACAAACTCTCCCAAGACTGGAAAAACTCCCTTATCAGCCCCAACAAAATGTTGAGATCCCTCATCAAATCATCTAAAGCTAGCTATGAAAACAGAATTGCACCAGATAGTAAAGACAACCACAAGGCCTTCTATAGTTATGTAAAGAATCTCCACGGCAATACCCAGATTTGCTCTGAGCTACTGCACAATGGTACCTCCTATACTGAGCCAACAGATATTGCCAATATACTGGTTGATAGATTCAGTGCCAACTTTACCCCTCTCTCCGCCCAAAGGACCAATCACTATACCAGTAGATTGCCAGGCCCCCAGTATTAGTGCTGCACAGGTTAAAACAGCACTGTCCAAGGCCAAGAATACAGCTTCTATGGGACCTGACACTATCCCTGGATACGTTCTACATGAACTACAGAATGAACTGTCACCTCACCTGTGTGCCCGGTTCAATCACAGCCTCACCTCAGGCTTTGTCCCTGCCAAATGGCACACTGCTACAATCATTCCTACCCACAAAGGAGGAGCGACTACAGACCCTGGGAATTATCACCCCATTAGCCTGATGAGTCTGATATGCAAAGCTGTAGAACACATCATTATGGACCTAATAAACAAGGATATAGGAAATCTCCAAACTCTGGATCTCACACAGTTTGGTTTTGTGAAGGGTAGATCATGCCTGCTCAACTTGGTTAACTTCTTTGAGTCAGTCACCAGAGCTGGGGATGAATGCAAGCTGGTTCATACAGCCTACCTTGATCTGGCCAAGGCCTTTGATACCATTCCCCACTCAGGAATCATAGAAAAACTCACTAAGCTAGGCATAAACCTCTATATCACTAGGTTGGTTGTAAACTGGCTCACAGATAGAACCCACAGTGTGAAAGTAGCTGACTCCAAGTCAGACTGCCGACTAGTCATGAGTGGGGTCACACAGGGCTTGGTCCTGGGTCCTCTCCTGTTTGGCATCTACTTCTCTGAAGTCCAGGCCAACATGAAGGGACTCTCGCTGACACAATTTTGCAGACAAGTGCAAGTTGGGAGCTATTATTAACTCCCCAAGTGATGTTGACATCCTACAGAATGGCCTCACTGAGACCAAAAACTGGTGTCCGAACCATGGCCTTAAGCTCAATGTCAAAAAATGTGTCATCATCCCCTTTGGGAAAAACCCGGTTCCCATGAATTACCACATTGATGGTAGTCCACTGAACACAGAAGGCATTATAAGAGATCTGGGAACACAGGTTGACAGCAATCTCTCTTTTGATCACCACATTGCCACTATGGTCAGAAAGTCCTTCTATGTGGCACATCTCATTACTATGGGTTTTGCATCCAGGAAGAAAGAGGTCATTGTCTCCCTCTACTCTTCCCTCATTATCCCAATCATTGGGTACAATGCCTCATTTGGCATGTACCTCACTAGAAACCTGCAACAACTGGAGAGGCCACAAAAGGACCTCACAAAGAGGATTCTAGGCCTTAAACACTTGTCCTGTATGGACAGACTCAAAAAACTCCAACTATTCTCTGTCTCATATCGCCTACTTAGAGGCGAACTTTGCTTAACTTACAAAGCCATGTCTGATCCAGCTCTGTTAGAAATACTACATCTAATGAAATCCCAATCCCTCCACACCACACACTCCAGAGACCTCAGCTTCATTACCACAATCAACAGAAAGTATTGGAGGGACAGGTTCATAACCCAGAGATTGCCCATGCTATGGAACAGACTTCCGATACATGTCAAGCAGAGCACCTCGCTGACCCTCTTCAAGAGAAATCTTGATGAGTGGATGGGAAATAGAAAATTCACTCCAGGGATAACTCCAGTGGCTCTACTCGACAAAGGCACTAGGAACTAAGGTTGGGTGGCACGATGCCAGGGTAATCCTATGGTTAGGCTTGTAAAGGCCCAAAGGCCATCAGCCTAGTACACAACTATGAACCTATGAACCTATAAAAGTGTGATGCTGTGTGCCCACACCCACCCAGTCTGAACATGGTCATTCATGGAGCCCATGACAGAAGACATGCTTTGCATAACAGCAGCAATAACTCAACAACAGATATTGTTAGCAGCTATCAAAGTGCCAGTGCTGACAATACTGCACATTGCAACCACCTGTGCATATCTCTCTGTCCAGATTTTCGCAGAATGTCCAGATTTTGCCTCACATTTTGGTATGTTCCTCAAGAAATTTGTAGTTTTCTGGCAAATAACTGAGGACAGAAGTCACTAAATAATGACACAAATTTGAGTTTCAGACTTCATACCCTTCAAAAATGCATGCAAACACCTAACCTATTATTCTAACAACTTTTTTTTAAGTTTATAAGAGTAATATTTAAAAGTTTGTCTACATCTGTGGGCCTTTGTCCTTCCAGTAGTTTAGGCTTTGTCCAGATTTCTTGCACTAAGAAGTTTAGAGATACACACCTATGTCAGACAGAAGCTCACATATAAACAGACCAAATAATGATAGCTACACAGTTTACAGGGATACATTATGGGACCTACTCAAACAGTGTTGCTCACAAGTAGAATGGGGGGGTATGCATGGTACTCTAGTTACTGTAGATGAAAAGGTATGTTCAGTGTTGACCATTCTAGCTACAAGAACCTACCAACCACCTATGGGGGACATCTTAGATGCATCCTGAATAAATTATCAATTCTTGAACATCATGCTACAATATCTGGATTAGGATATCTGATTTTGAAGGACATTACAGGAGAGAAAGAACACCACTACTTCTCAGTGATCCTGGCACCATGGAGTGCACACATGCTGCTATTAATATCCCACCTAGTCCAGAGACACATGGACACATAAATAGGAAGGCCTACTACAACTTGAACTGCCATGTTGTTTATAAGGCTAAAAGCATTATCTATAATGTATCCAAGCAGCACCCAGGCAGCACTCATGAATCACACATCTGGCACATGTCCAACCTATAGTAAAGGTTCTTGCAAGGGCTTCCCACTGTCACCTTATTGACAGGTACAGAGAGAGCAGACAGAATGTGCTGTACAGCTAGCTCCCAATCCCCGTTCTGGGTTCCCTTGACTAGAAGTTGAAGAACAAAAAAAAGAAAATAACTTCTGTTTTTTAAACTGTATCAAGTCTCTTGCTACATTTGCAGCATGGGGCTTGCTATAACTTATACTACACAGAAAGTGCTGAAGTGCTTTAATATTGCAGAAAAACAGTATCCAAATTCATTTCTGTACTGGCATTCAGTGAATACTTGTACTGAACTAACAATTAATAGGCATATCCTGATCACACACTCTAATACCTTGCACCCAAAGCAGCTTCCCTTTTGCCTCACCATAACTGTGTTACTGCCATCCGCCATTCTGCATAACATGTTCCTGCAAACCCAGGTAGTGCAGGCTGATAACAACATGCCAGGAAAGGCTGTAACTGATACAGCAGCAATAGTAAGGCAGAAATGAGCTACAGGGGAAGAAAATGGAGGAGAGTAGCTGCAGCCGGTGCAGCAATGGAGACAACGAATTGCAGCGCTGGCAAACTCACAGCATCTGGTCTGCAGCTATGGGCCATGGCATAGACAACACAGAATAAAAAGATTCATGCTGTTACCATCAACTCTGCAGGGTAGTGCATGGTCTGGACACACTGTACATCAAACATCAACAAACTCACTCAGGATATCAAGATAGTGGTCAGCTAAGACACAGTTATCATCACTTATTGATAGGGGAAATGGTGACAGTTGACTACCACACTATAATGAGGGGTAGAGTTATGGGAGGTGAATGCAGACACCTCATAATATGGGTGATTTTTGGCTGTTAGGGTCACATCCTCCAGTGAAGAGATCGGAGTGCCTCTGTGACCACTGTCAGCAAGCACTGTGCTGACTAGCCATATCTGCACTGCATTTGTCTCATGACAGGGATTGGGTTGAACTATGGGATCATGTTAGAGCATCCCGAGGAGGTATCTCATAGGTGGAGTCCAGCAAATATATTTACCTATAGTCAGGGATACTAGACCATGTGCTAGGACATAACACTGATAGTGCATCTTGTATGTGATGTACCCTCTTATAGGGGATACTCTGCGCATATCTACCTTATCCACATTGTGGCCAGACGCTCCCACTCCTATGCATCTTATGGCCAGCAGAGGCAGACTGGATAGTAGTCATAATGCTTATTTTGTTTTATATATTTATTTATTTATTTAGTCAGTTAGTTATCATTTGTTGACCAGGTTAGTCCCACTAGGATAGTGGCTTCTTTTCAGGAGAGACCTAAGATTATTTATACTACTGGTACAAATTTGGCCAGTGCATCTGGGGACTTCCCCTACTCTTTTCAGTTTTGGTGATAGACCATAGGGTGGTTGCATGAAAGGAGACAAAAAGGGTGTTTTGTAAGAGAAAGTATAAGTGTTGACTTCTACAATAGTTACTGTTTTTTATGAGTATGGCTGACCAGTGGATCAATTCTGATGACTTTTGGATGAGAAGGAACCTTCCAATGATTCAGCTGTCTGGTGAAGTCAAATTATGTATAAGGTTTCTGATGGGGATACTTTGTGTGACACACAGGATGTGACTGTGGCTCCGTTTGGCTCTATGGAGACTGATAGCAGTCACAAACCTGTAGTGGAAGGTTTTGCTTCTGGGATAGTCTTTGTTTCTTTTATGCAGCTGCAGTTCATTTGGAATGAAGAAGTTCTTCCAAGACTATATCTCTCAGGTCTATGTTGCCAGTAGTGCATATTCCTGCAGTTAAGGGGACTATATATGACAGATATGTTATTTGGGACACTGTTATAATTTCACTTGGCTTTACTACTACAGATGTGCTTGAACTTATTCATGTAGCTAAGGACTTGTATCATGATGTGACTTTTGAATCAGATTCAAAAGTTATATCATAGTTCAAGTCCTTAGCTACATGAATACAGATGCCACAGTGGTGCAGTAGCAGTGTTGTTGCCTCACAGCAAGAGGTTCTCCAGTCCGATTCTCAGCTGGGGTGCCTTCTGTGTGGAATCTGCATGTCCTCCCTGCATTCCTGTGGGTTTCCTCCCACAATTCAAAGACATTGTGTCTGGAGCATTTCTCCCCGGGCCTCTGCTAAAAATTGGCTTCATTCCAAGTCAGACTTTCCCAGTAGACAAATGTTAAATAAAAATAATAAAACAAATTTTGTGGCTGAAAAGTTTTTGGATATGTGCACTTTAAAAAACTGTGCTCCTTGCGTGCATTATCAATTTCAAGTATTTTGTATGTTTTACAAAAGAGAACTGCACAGTTCAGAACTGCAGAAATGGTCGGTGTCAGTCAAAATCCTATTTCTTTTGTAAGGCTTATCCACATCTTATACATGATTGTGGTAAATGTAAGTGCTTTTATTGTGAAGAGGTGGGATATAATAAGGCTCATGATGATAAAGATTGGGTGGCCATGGTGGTGCAGTGGTTAGCATTATCACCTCACAGCAAGAGGTTCTCCATTTAGATTAAGCTGGGGTGCCTTCTGTGCGGAGTCTGCATGTCCTCCCTGCAATTGTGGTGTTTTCCTCAGGGTACTCTGATTTCCTCCCACATTCCAAAGACATGCAGTAGGTGGATTGGACACTCTAAATTGGCCATAGGTGTGAGTGTGCGTGTGCAAGTGAGTGGTACAGATGAACTACCATGGCAGGGCTAGCCACCTGGTGGTGTAAACGTTGGCTTGAGATGACTGTCACTGAAGTGACACCCAACCCCGTGTGCAAAAATGAGAAAAAAGGGGGTTGAGGATGGATGGATGGATAGATTACGAAAAAGTTTGCAAGTATTCTTATCACTTTGAACATTTATGGTGTGACTGTCCAGAGATAATGCAAATTGAAGAGACTGAATTGTGTGTATGTAGGGGGGGTAAAGGGAGAATGTGGTGGTCCTTTATAAGAGATCTACATTTGATAGTGAAGGGCAACCGGTGAAGAATAAAGTTGAGGATGGTCCTGTCATGTTGGGTTCTGGTGATGATGAAGGGGAAGTGAGGGAGGGGAAAGTGATTGTTTGGAAGGGGATGTCACACATGATGGTGATGGGGCATTGACAACTATTAGTAAGAGGCTAAAAAAAAGAGAAGGTTAAAGAAGGGAGCTAAAAAAAACTGCTGAAAAGGGAACGGGTAAGCTTATGTTTTTTAGTAGTAATGTAAACAGTATTATTAGTGAATATAGGAGAATCACAGTTCTTCAGTTTTCTGGTAGATTATCTCCTGATGTTTGTTTGTTTACTGGATGTTAGAGAACTGGGTAACAATCCAATGCAACAGGTTGAAGCTATGTGAGACATTCACAGTTTACAGTCTTTGGGGAAAGATATTTGTTCAGACATAGCAATTTAAATTAAATCTCATGTTAAAATTTTGGATGTGATAGTGAATTGGCTGGGTAGGTTATTGGTTTGTGACGTTTCTACAGATATAAATGTTTATTGTCTAGTAGTAATAGTATATACTCCTACTGATATGAAATCTCTAGAAGGTTTATTTTTGAGGCTGCAACCCTTTATTTTAGTTAATAATGATATTGTTGGTGGTGGTGATTAGAACTGTCATTTTTGCAGTCATTAAATATCCCTAGTGATATCAAATTACTTAGGAGTACTGTGTCATATGGCTATTTAACATTAAATCCATACTATAATGTACATTGACTACAAAAATTTACTTTTTTGCTTACTCTAATTCTCTTAAGTTGTGTTTTGCACAATTTTTACATATTCTGATTACTGATCTTGTGACTGTTGTTTTCATTCGAGATTAATAACGATGTTAAACAGGATGAAAAAGGTATAAAAAATTGACTACTTGGGTTGCAGAGTCTGGGGAGTAGAAGGCCATGTTGAGATGTTTTGGAGATCATTATCTTCTCCTGTTACCATTTGGTGAGTCTTGGACAACTTGGTGGCATTTGTTTATGATGAAATGTAATGAAAGGTTATTTGAAACTTGAAAAATTACTTTAGACTGAGAAAAAGAAACAATATTACATGAGTTGGTCTAACTTTGATGGGGTTTTGAGGGGTTCTCAGAATAAGAAATATTTTGAAAAGTAAAAAGAATGGGAAAATCTTACAAAGGAGAGAGTTCAGACGTTGTTGTTTAATTAAAAACATATATCATTCACTGTACCCCATCTGAGATTGCCCCTTTTTTGTGCAAAATTAAAACCAGAGATTTTTTTTCTATCTTTCTTATTCTGTTACATCACAAAAAGGGATTTTGCCTAGTGTAGAACATTATGTGCAGGAGGCAAGAGTTTTTTTTTGTTTTTTTTGCTTTTCTGAGTTACACATAGAGTTAATACAATGGGAAGTATACAAGTTATCCGAACAAGATAATGGGATGTTAGATAGACAAATGTCTATTGGGAAGTTAAATAACTGTTGTACTGAGAGCATGATGGACTAGATTATGGGTTTTATAAATAAGTTTCAGCTAAGCAAATGAGTACTTGTGGGTATTTTTAATGAATAGGTATTGAAAGGTATTACTGAAACACAAGTGTGTGATGGGGCTATTAGATTTTTATTTAAAGAAAATGGTGATATGGCTGACATTTCATGTTAGAGACCTATTACTTTAACAAATGCAGATTATAAGATTTTTTGTTAAATTTTGTGCAGCAGATTTTGTAAGAGTTTTTGTTCACAATTTTATGAGCATATTTATGGGATTAAAGGGAAAAAATTGTAAAGACATGTTAGTTATACTTAGAGAAGTGATGGGTTTATTCAGACAACTGTTTCTTGGGTTTATTAGTCTCCTGTTTTTCATTTCAAAGACTCCTGACTCTCTCAGTCAAACTGTTTTATTTATTTTATTGAGCTGTTATGGTATCAATACTAAGATTGTAAAAGTATAGGGTTTGCCCGATTGCCAATGTTTTTGGGTGGAAAAGGATTAGACTGAATATGGCTGTAAAGCAAGGCTGCCCTTTAAGTGGTTTCCTGTTTACTTTAATTATGAATGCTATACTTATTAGGTATAAGTCTGTTAATGTTTAGTAAAAAATTTTGTTTTTATCCGTAGGTTTCTGTTCCACTTTTTCTTTCCTATGTAGATAATTTGATGATCATAGTAAGGTTGGAACACTGGTTGAGAGTTGTTTTTGACTTGATGAAATCTTACCTGAAGGAAATAGCTTACATTTCAATACTGCCAAATGTTTAGGTTTTGCTAGAATTACTTGATCTGAGGATTTTCCATTTTTTGCAGATAATATTAAAATCTCAGGGATTAGTTTTGGAAATGAAACTACTATGATTAGACAGTGGGATGAATTATTGCCTGAGTAAAAAATGCTTAATTAGATGGGCATCCTTTTGAATGTCATTTAAGAAAAAAATGCTTTGTTTTGCATTCTATGGTATTGGGAAAGTTGGCATTCTATGGAAAGGTTTTTCCATTCCCAAAATCTGAAGAAAAATTGTTGCAAAAGTTTTTATTCAGTTCTGGTTTGAATCATGTATGGAAAATGTGATTTATTGTAAATGTGAAGATGGTGGATTGAGTGTGGTCAAACCATTTGTATTTTTGGCTTCTTGTCAATTAAAATGGATTTTAGATATGGTTTATACAAAAGAAAAAAGTGTGCTTGGGACTTTGTTGAGGAAAAAGATATAAGAGAATTTGTGAGGGTTGTTTGCAGGAAGTAGTGAAACAGTTAAAGAATATGCAGTTAAGATTATTTATGTAAATGTCCTTTAGTAAAAAAGTCTATTTCTAGAAAAAATGTGGTATGAACTTATTATGAATGAGTGTTACTATGACAGACCATGGGTTGGACTTAGAATTAAGTATCAGAAGTGTATAACTAATAGAAATTCTTTAAAGCAATTTTAGAAATATAGGGTTTTTATGGAGGTTATTGTTAAATAAACTGACAGTGAAAGGGAAGATGAAGTATAAAGTATATGTCCAAAGGTTGTATGGGTTGTAATTAGTGCAGCAGTCAGTAGTACATGCTTTTATTGTATATCCGTGGCTTTTTGCCTTTTGGACCATGCTTTTTGATTATGTGTACTACAGCTTTGAATGTGACATGACATTATATGGATATTATGACAACTCTGCTTCAGAGATTATTGCCTATACTGACAAATATTTAATTGAGGCTTTTTGATTTATATGGTTGAACAGATGTGATGAATTACTGTGAAATATGTTATGGACTTGTACTCTTATGTTCAAAAACTTGCTAAGCATGTGTTGCAAGGGGGAATAATGGTTAATTGCTACTTGATGGGTTCAAATTTGTGATGTTTTCTTTTTTGTATTTGCTTTGTTTGATTTGGACTTTTTTTGTTAATATGTTGCTTTGTTTGAATAAACTTCTCTACCTCATTACATTTGGTGCCACGGGATCGTTTACATCCACCTAAGATACCACCAACTCAAGCAGATGGGACCTGCATTTAACAATCTCATCTGAAAGTCGAGACACTCAGCAGTGCACCCCCCCACACTGCACTGCAGTGTCAGTAATCCAACTAGAGACTTCTGCACCAAAGGCAAGAGTGCTACCTGTTGTACCACTGACATTACATCTGTGGAGGCAATACTCACTACTAATGACATCAACAGCAAAATCATCTCATTGTGCCAATACTCCTACTCCAGGTCACTGTGCAGCTGCCATGGAGTGCACTCAGCAGCTCAGCAGTGATGTGCCTAAAAGTTGGTTCCACCTGGATTACTGACCTCCATCTGTGGAACTCACGAATGCATGAAAAATCTGATACCAATGCAAGCCCACAGGCATATTTTTCTGCTGTCACTCTGTTGTATGCATAGTGGACCACATATAAAACAGTGCTATATAGCAGTCTGAAACACATGGTGTAACATGGAAAACAGTGCTACACAACAGTTTGAAACACATGCCTTTTGGGGCAAGACATTGCCCATGCAAAGAAGAAGTGCCTAGAGTAGAAAGGTGCAGCTCATGAGTACTTATATCTTCTCCAGCTGTGTATGCATGCACCATACCACACTATTATTGTTATTGTTAATACTAACCTGATGCTTTGCATATTGATATATTGGTAGTAGGAGCCAAGCCTGCAGCTTCATCCAAGCCACCACCTCTTATGAGGGCCTATCCTACTAAGAGAGCTAAAGCAAGCTGCTCATCCTTTGTCAGCCATTTCAGTATTGTCAGTCCACCCTTCTGGTGATTGTGGCCATTACAACATTCTGAGCTCAATGTTTTGTACAGAAGATTATATCTACAGCCTTCTTTATATTTGCTGTAGGGACCTATCATGGCTGCCCACAGCATTCATGTCCTGCACCATGCCCTTCGAGATCTGGTCCTCCAGCTGCTGATCTTCACCACCTCTGGCCAGTAGATGCTTGCCATGTATGTATCTCCTGGCATAAAAACCTCTGCAGGCATTGTCTCCTCTAGATGGCCATTCCCGTGCCTGTACATTCTAACAAAAGAGATTAGAATTTAAAGGACTTGTTGAAGATTTGATTCAGTCATAATAAACTTTTTGAACAGCAGTGCTTATGTTACTTTCTCCAATATCATTAGCAATGTTGTGGTGTAAATGATTATGACAGCATCGGATTTCAGTTGCTTATATGGCAAACTGTAGCACCTACAATGCATCTGTGTGGGAAAAACCTGTTTATTTGTGTCTTTCAGCTTTTCCCGGTTAGGGGTCGCCACAGTGGAACTCCGGTCCGCTAATGATTGGCAGTAGATTTTTATGTGCCGAGTTGCCAGCCCTGACACACAACCTTCAACAAAGGTACGTCCATTCACGCATGTCTCCAGACAGAAGACGCTCTAGCTGAGAATCAAACGGGACAACGTCTTACTGTCAGGCGACAGTGCTACCTCAGCACCACCACCGCAGTATGAAACTCATTTGATATATTTATGAGTATGTTTATACTGTTATGAAAGGTATCCCACATAATTCTCTTTTCAGACATTCAACTATTTGTTCATCTTTCAAATTTTTGTAGTTTTATATTGAAGCATTGTAAACTGGATGTTTAGGGGTAATTTGTGCACTGCCCATGAGATGGGGACTGTTCTCACACCTCCATTTGAAGGCTAATCACCCTCCTGACATAAAAAATAAAATTTTTATGACAAGTATGTCACAGTCTCAACTATTAATGAAGTAGTTTTGATTTTAGAAGATTTTTTCTTAAAAACCTTTGAATTTTTACACTGTTTTTCTTGGGCTTGTGTTTTTCAGCCTTACAAACCCAACTGTTACTATTCGCAAGTGGTTATTAAGGATGATGACACTTAGATGATGTGCTGATAATAACAAATGTGAAAGTACTTACCAATTTATATTAATAAACTCAGTGTGTCTTAGCTTATTGACTTGGATTTTATTTATTTATTGATTGCAGACCTGCTGGTACTTGTTTTTCATGACTCAGTAACTATTACTTTGTAAATTTTCCAGACTGAATCTCTGTCCTTCATAAACATCTGTAACTTATATATGTATTTATTGACATTTGATTACCAGGAAAGTCTGACTAGGTAGGAGCCCATTTTCAGTGAAGGCCCAGGTGAAAAGCTCCAAAGAATTACAAAAACATTTTAAGAATAATAATTGTAAAATCTTCAAAAATAATACAAAAACATCTACAGGTTAAATAGTTATACCAAATTAGACATAATATGGAACTATTGGTGCTGCGGTAGCTTTGTCGCCTCACAGTAAGATGTCCTGTTTGATTCTCAGCTAAAGCGTCTTCTGTGAGGAGACATGCATGAATGGGTGTACCTTCATTGAAGGTTGTGCGTCAGGGCTGGCAACTCGGCACGTAAAAATCTACTGCCAATCATTAGCAGACCGGAGTTCTGCTGTGGCGACCCCTAACCGGGAAAAGTCAAAAGATACAACAAAATGGAACTATTGGTTAAGAATAGATAAAAGTGAATATTTAAAGAAATTTTAGACAGTTTATAGCAAAAGTAAGGGGAAGCTAGTATAATACAAACAGGAATTGCAATATACAGTGAGAGGAAAAGCAGGCTTATTGTGTACTTAGACGGGAAGTCAGCGAAGATAAATTGATAGAAGTGAGTGAAGATGGGCTAGTAAACAGATGTAAGGTATAAATATGTACTTGTTCACATTTAAGGATATAGTTTATTATGGTATTGAGCAAGACAAGAGCCATATTTTGGCTAGGAAGTCTTTCAGAATGGTTTTGAAGGATGGTTCAGAGGGTACTGACCTAATGGATGCAGGTAAGGTGTTCCAGGTCTTAGTAACATGGTTCGAGTACAGACAATGCCGAGCAGATTTGATAGGTTTGTGAACAGTAAAATCAGATAGAGCTCACAGGTAAAGGTTGGAAATGTAAAATCAATATAGAGAATATAAGCAGTCCAACAATCCAACCACCACACAAAGGGATGCAAAAAGTAAAGTTTAATGAGGTAAATGCTAATTACTACAACTGTAGCTTCATCAGACCATCTGATGAAGCTACAGTTGTAGTGAAAGTGCTTACCTCATTAAACTTTACTTTTTGCATCCCTTAGTGTGGTTAGGTTTGTGAACAGACAGGAGATTTTGGTCATTGGATCATAATAACCAACTGGGAGCAAAATTGTGTAGAATGGTATTACTGCCGGACAAGCAGATGGATGCTGGGTAATTCTATTGGTGGTAAAAAGCTGTGTATATGCTAGCTGATGGGCTAGTTCTAATCAATTTAGGCTTTTTTTTGCTATACAGTGGTGGGTTCTGAAAGGGATCTTTGCAGCAAATTTAGCAACTTTGTTATAGCATCGTTCAAGTTTTTATTGTGTTTTTTTTTTTTTTTTTTTTTATGCCTGGAGGTTAGTAAGGATAGAAGTGCCATAAAAAAGCATAGGGAGGAGAAAGTTTTTCATTCTGTAAATCATCCCTTGTTTTTGATGAGTTTTTATTATGCAATTTTCTATATGAAGGTCAAATTTAAGATTATCATCCACAATCATCCCTAATAATTTGCTATGAGAAGTGACTTTGACCGTTATATTATCAACAGGGAGGATTTTAAATTTTGTTCTTTCATGAGATGGATTTGGGTGAAAAAAATGAACTGTTTGTTGTTTTTTTTTTTTTTTTTTTTTTCGGGGGGAGGTTGAGCCTGAGTTGTTACTTTTAAAGCCATGTTTTAGTGGTTGTGAAATCTTCCTGACTAATTTTTTAAAGGTGTCTCATCAGGTCAAACTATAACACAGAGTAATCAGTTTCTATCCAGTACAAAGCAATTAACAAAGAGGCACAAAGTAGAGCAGGTTTTCTTTAATTTTCTGGCTGCAGAAACCTGGCAGCTAGGAAGACTAAGTAGCTGGCATATACAGTGTAATCTACTGGTCAAGAGAAAATACAGTGGCCAGTATAGTAATTAGTCCTTGAAGTGCAAGGGCTACTCCTTGGGGGGGGGGGGGGTATTTTACAGCCACTTTCCAGAACAGGGCAGGCATGTATCTGACAAGTTGAAGTTATTCACTCAGCTAATGCTCTGTATTTCTCCTGGTGTTTATGGGTCTACATTGTAGAGTATTTTTGTAGTAGCACTGTGAGAATGTCGGTGATGGTTGTGACTCCAGCAGGTTAATGGGTTCTAAGAAGTGTCAGGATATCTTGTTTGGTACACAGTCCAACATGTTAGTAGTACCAGCTACCATGTCAATGCTGGTAGGAAGTTGCAACAAGTAAACATACCCAAATGTATGGTATTCAGTGCAAGGACCATAACTGTTTCTCAAATACATTTTGACATCATACAGGAAAAGGATTTTGTTGGACTGAGAAAGCAGTGGCAAGCTCCAATGGTGCTCAGCACAGGCAATGTTTTCATGCTTTCAGAAACATAGAAATTATAGAAATATGTATGCCTCACATATGTTTACTTTACATAAAATGATTCTTGACCAGATGAGTCAGGTGATTAAGAGTCTGTTAGACAAGATTGTCATCAACTAGTCTTGACAATTAAGTTTAGCATGACAAGGGTTATTAAACACATTAAGGGTAAGAGTTACCTAGGTACTTCAATGTAATTTTTATCACTGAAAATTAGTACTAAGTCACATTTTCCCTACTGTATAAAATTATATGGACATGCAAACCCCTGCTACTTTTTGGAAGTCTGGTTATGAAATGTTAACCCATGTATATTATGTAGCATACTAAAATGTATTTATTTTTAAATTGATCTTATCTACATCATTATCCTAAGGTAGTGTGTTTTATATGAAAAGCTATAAATAAAAACTTCTGTACACCAGAAAATGTGAATAAAGCATTTCCTTCTACTCAATTTTGTTGAAGTTGTGCAGCCCACATATACAGACTGCGCTCCATATGTTTGCAACATGCTTAGACCTTGGCCAGCTCAAGGTTATTGCAACAAAAGCACTTTAGCTATTGTGATGAAGTAGTTTGAGATGAGCACTACTCCGTTCAGTTCTCGGCTGGAGTGCGGGGAGTGCCTTCTGTGTGGAGTCTGCATGTCCTTCTCGCGGTTGGGTGGGCATTCGAAAGACATGCATGAATGGGCGTGCCTTCGTTGAAGGCTGAACGTTGAGCTGACACCTCGGCATTCATGAAAATCTACTGCCAATCATTAGCGGACCGGAGTTCCGTTGTGGCGACCCCTAACTGGGAAAAGCCGAAAGACAAACAAATAAACTACAGTGAAACTATGTAATGTCCTTATTTCAGGTGCAGTTCCTGTCTTAGAAAGAGGGATTTTTGTAGAAAGCCATGGCAGCAGGGAGGAAATGTATCACATCTTGTTAGAAATCCTCTTTTCCTCTAAAACGTCAGAAATGGATGTAGATTTTTCTAGGATTTTTTTTCTTCATCTCACCCTGTACTAAATAAATAGCCAAGACAGGCAGGGCTACTATGGAGGGTATGAATAAAAAGGCTGGGACAGGTGGAGACATCAACACAATAAGAAGAGGTGAAATTAAGTTAGTGTGCAGACGTGTTTCTGTATGGAATAACTTGGTGGCCTCTGACCTGGAAGATGTGGATGCTGAGGTGAAAGTTCACCTGCTGCTGCTGGCAGTGTGGAAGATGCAGTGTGTGTCTATAAGGCAGGGTTGGTGCGACTGAGAAGGACAGCTCACAGGAAAAGAACTGCTTCTGTTTGTCAGATTTATGGACATAAATTGCTTTTGTTGGGTCGACAGGTTGTTAGATGTTCAACCTGGTGTGTTTCCAATGCCCAAGTCAATAACTAGAGAGTGATTTTAAAAAGAACAAGACAAAGGAAAGGCCAAGAGATTAGGCAAAAAAAGGACAGTACAGTGCTGTATGTTAGAGCATACTTATCACAACAGTCTGAGTTTCTGATGTACTTCTCAGTTGATTAGCTCTGCTAAAAAAAAAAAAAAAAAAAAAAAAAGCTGAGAAAGCAGCCTGATCACAGATCATTAAGTACAAGTGTCTGTTAACTGCATGGAAAATAATACTATTGAAGGCCATTATTCTGGTAAGGATATCTAACCTCCTGGAACATCCAAAATGGCAAAAGTCTCCACAGAACATAGCAGACTGAGACTTACAATTAAAAGAATGCCCACAGATTGGGATAGTAAGGGAAGAGCATACTGAGGAACCCAAAGGTGCAGAACAGGGGCATTTAAAACAATATGCCTTCTTGTTTTACTCAATGTTAATTTGATAATTTTTTTAACAGTTTATAGGTTAGCATTTAATTGTAAAATTGATGTGTTATCCTATATAAATGTTTTGAAAATCAGGTGTTATTTGTTGCATTCTTAAAATGTTTTAATATGTGAGCATTTATCCAATTTTTTTCCTTGTCAATGTTGTATATTGTCAGAATTTGACAATAAAATTTATGAGCATTTAGAAAAGGGGAAAAGTCATGTTGAAATTCTAATTTTTCTTCTGAGAACTGTTATGCTATAAAATTGAAATCAATGGTATTTTAGTATAGTGACATAATAATAAACAGTCTGCCTGTCACTACCAAGATAAACTAAACAGCTCAGGTGTGAGTGTTGTTTGCATTCTCTTAAAGATAGTATCTCCTGCAAGGTGCACAACTTTTTAAAGTTGCTTTTCAGATAAAGTCACAATCAATACCATAGTCAGTGCTATCCTACCTGTTTTGTAAATCTGCTTTAGTGGCTGTCTCCCTCCATCTATTTCCATAGTTTTCAACATTCCATCTCTAAAATGTGGAATAGTATCTCTCACTATATGAAGTAAATAAACAACATGTGGAACATTTACTAATGACGTCAAACGGGAAGCTGACAGAATTGTTATGAACTCTTTCTTCAGAATTACAGAGAGTTATTTGATGATCTAATATGGGTGCATTATTTACCATGGATATTTGTTTTAAAAAATCTTAGTAATAAATAGACGTCAAACCCTTTCAATGTGGAGCAGCATAGATCCCAACATTCTTAAGAATCAAAATGAGAAACCTTCCTCATTATGAGGTACAGTTTTCTAACTTGTCTCTATAAATCTTTGGGTCTTGATATGACCTCCAAATGTACTGCACCAAATGGGTAGATTGCTGTTAGTAACCCATGTCAGACAGTCGCTTACATTCAAACCTGAAAAAGGCAGCAGTTTTCTTAACAAAGTTATAGGAAAGGTAGCTTTGTAACATAGGTAGTGGAAGCTTGAAGGTTTTTTCTTGTGGAAATCTCCTGTAAAATATAATATAATTCAACTCGTATTGCTGGCACTGTTCAAGAGGAACCTGGACGAGTGGATGGGGGTACCATAAATTGTTACCAGGAATAGCGCCCACAACTCTCCTGGAGATGTGCAGTCATCACTAAATGCAATGCTGGGTATTAACTAACATTCCTATTGCATTATTTTGGGATGAAAGGGCTAGCCTTGAAATGACCTCTGGGTCAATAGCCTAGTAACCTCCTATGATCCTGTGATCCTAAGTAATTTCAAATTCTTTTTTTTTCACTGAAATTACTAAAGCATTTTTCTTGTATTGTACATCCCTATAAGTCATACCAGATAAAAGGCCATAACAATATGATCTCATTGATATAATGTAGGTCTTTTTTCACATGAACAAAGTTGTAAATTTGTACATTTCTCTCCAGAGAGCAACATCACTGTCAAACTACAGCATAATAAATAATGAACTTGAACATGTCAAAAATTCTGAGTTCATTCACATAGAATTCAGCTGGTATCACTGATATCAAATTCTGTGTGATATGTGGGTTCACTGCCTCCATGGCTGCAAAAAATATGTTTGTTTCCCTTGATACTGAATGTTGACAGTGATTTAAATTTTTAATATGTATTCTAAACATGTGTTTTAAAATACCTAACTTGTTTAACATGTATTTTGCTGTATATCTCTCTCTTTATCTGCACTTAAAAAAATGTAAAACATTTTATTTAGCTTTGAATTATGCATGAATTCTCTAACTGATTCTGTAAGCTGCTTAACTACTTTTGTCTCTGTGTCATGGCATTCAAGTTCTTTGTTTACTAAGCATGACAATGACTGGTATATAAGAAAAGCACAATACAGGAAAAAATATAGTACTGTTAAAAAAGATCCCTATTGTGCAAAGTTAATGTGCTGTTATTTAAACATCATTGTTACCAACTTTCCTTTATATTAGCCTTGAAATTCAAAACATGTTGGTCCAAACCCAGCTTTTAAAAAATCAACTGTCATTCTCCCACTGTTAAATGTGTGGTTGCTGCATTTTTTTAAATAATCCAGTATTTTCAATCCTGAAGTTTAAAAGGACAAAATACATCTGTTCACTATTGCTATGTTGGTTGTGGGCTTATTTCACGTGTGTGAATGTCTGTCTTACCAGAGTTGCAGTTGTTGTTGTGTGTTCTTGTACCTCAACAAACACTATACCAAAAAAGTATGGAACTGTGACAGTTATTCCTATGCCCAAGGTAGATAAGGAATAAAACATTTTGATTAAAATGCTACAGCATAATCAATTTCACTGTTAGAAGTTATATTTCCCAAATATATGTCTTGCATAAAAAAAAAAAAAAAAAAAAAAATCATCACACAACAATAATGCATTTCAGTAGTACTCCAAACCAATACCACAAAGAAAATGAGTGAACTTGATAAGTAGGATTTGCTGATTATATAGCCTGATAAAGTTCATGCAAATATAATTAAGAAGTAATTTATCCATTTTGACATCTCCAACCTTTGCTAATTGCTTGTGCACTGTTGTTCATCTTGGTTTATAATTGAAGATGAACAGGCAGGGTAGTTCGTTTATATGCTTTATTACATGGAAACACAACAAAATGGATCGTGGCAGCACAAAATATAAACAGACTGATTGACAGACTACACAGACATGAGTGCTTACATCTCAACAGCTTAATACAAAATGGCAGTCAGGCTCACACATGCTCAGTATTTATACACTTGTGCAAGCCCATGGAAAGCTTCTTAAAGGTACACATACATATTGATCTACAGCCTCCCTCTTTAGTGAATTGCCCACAATAAAATTACACTTGAATAAGACATGCAAGTATACAGACACTAAGAAATAAACACAACGTTCATGCCCAAATTACCGTGTATTTGGATCATGGTCTGGAAATGCGACCTGATCTAGTGATATAGCAATTAGGACTGGGTTTATCAACAGGGACAGTCATTTTTGAATAACTTGCTTCAGGAGTTTCGGGATTCTTCTCAGGAACAGGATATTTGCTGGAATGCCCTCTGGAACTGGAACACTGGATAACTCACTCTGAGATCTATTGACTTTCTCACAGGCAAGATGCTGAAATACAGGCTCGGACACGGGTACTAAATGTTTCCAATTCCACCTAAATTCTACTCCTTGTTCATAGGTTCATAGTTAAGTACTAGGCTATCTGCCCAAGGGCATTTATAAGCCTAGCCAGAGTGTGTTGGCTTTCACCACCCCCTCAGATTAGTTCCCTGTACCTCTGACCAGCAGAGCCATTAGTTCCCTGCGCCTCCATCCACCCGTCAAGGTTTCCCTTGAAGAGTGCTAGTGAGGGGCTCTGCCTGATGTATATTGGAATCTTGTTCCAAAGCATGGGGAGTCTCTGGGTCAATCTATCCCTCCAGCACGTCCTATTTATCGTTGTGGTAAGGTTTATATCCCTAGAGCGTGTGGCTCTCAGGGATTTGTTTTTTTTTAGGTGGAGCATATCCATCAATTCTGGGTTGGACATGGCCTTGTATGTCAAGCAGAGATCACCTGTGAGTAAGCGGTATGTAACCGAGTACAGCTGGATTTTCTTTAGTCGGGCTGCATAGGTCATCTGTTTGAGGCCAGTAATCCTATTGGTGAGGTACTTTTGTGGTCTTTCCAGCTGTTGCAGGTGTCTTGTAAGGTACATCCAATTGTATTCTATAATGGGTCTAATAAGTGATGAGTAGAGAAGAACAATAACCTCCTTTGTTCTGGATGAGAACCCTTTTGAGATTAGGTGGACCACGCAGAAGGATTTTCTAACCACCTTGGCAATATGATTATCAAAGGAGAGATTGCTATCAACTTGGGTCCCCAAATCCCTTATCACTTTTTCTGTATTTAGGGGACTACCACCTATGTGGTAGTTCGCGGGTACTTAGTTTTTTTCCAAAGGGGATGACTATGCACTTTTTGACATTCAGCTTGAGGCCATGATTTTGACACCAGGTATCCGTCTCAGTGAGACCCTTCTGGAGGGTGTCTGTATCAGCTGGAGAATCAATTACAGCCCCTAGCTAGCAGTCATCTGCGAACTTGGTCAGCCAAAGTCCTCTGTGCTTGCCTGTACCTCTGAGAAGTATATACCGAACAGGAGGGTCCTAAGACTGAGCCCTGGGGGACGCCACTTGTAACTGGTTTAGAGTTGGACCTAGAGTCTGCAACTCTCACCGTGTGGGTTCTGTCCGTGAGCCAATTTGCAACCCATCTCATGACGTAGGGGTTAATGTTTAGGTTGGTGAGTTTGTCTTTAATACCAGAATGGGGAATGGTGTCGAAAGCCTTTGCAAGGTCTAGGTAGGCTGTGTGGACCTACTTACCCTCATCTAATGTCTTGGTAACTGTCTCAAAGAAGTCCACCAGGTTTAGGAGGCATGATCTGCCCTTAACAAAGCCAAACTGGGTGGGGTCCAAAGTTTGGAGGTTCCCATTGTCTCTGTTCCATGATGATGCACTCCATAGCCTTGCAGACCAGGCTAGTCAAGTTTATAGGGCGATAGTTCCCGGAGTCCGTTGTGGTGTCACCTTTGTGGAGTGGGATAACTGTTGCTGTGTGCCACTCTGTGGGTATGTAGCCTGGCTGTAGAGAGGCTGAGTTTGAACAGTGTGTTTAGGTGAGGGGTTAGTTCATTTTGGAGCTCTTGTAATTCACAGCCTGGGACACCATCTGGTCCCATTGAGGCTGTGTTTTTGGCTTTGGATAGGGCTGTTTTAACCTGTGTGTCGGTGATTACCGGGGCCTTACATTCTTCTGGTATGATTATGGGCCCTTTATGGGGTGAGAGGAGTGTGAAGTTTGCACTGAACCTGTCTGCCAAAATGTTGGCAATATCAGTCAGTTCAGTGTATTTTGTGCCATTCTGCACCAATTCAGAGCAGATCTGAGAGTTTCCACTTAGGTTCTTGACATAGCTAAAAATGCTTTGTGGTTGTCCTTGGAGTCCTTGGTAATTTTTCCTTCGAAGCTAGCCTTGGATGATTTAATGAGGGATCGTAGTTTCTTGCTGATACTGATCGGGGATGTCTTTCCTTCTAGGGATTTTGCTCTTATCTGTACTAGTTTCCTCCTCCTATTGTAGAGCGTGTTTATGGCAGGGGTCCACCAGACTGGTTTCCTTTTCTTGGAGGAGTGAGGCTGGTTTTACTTGGGATAGCACAATCCATGCATTCCTGCAGATGATCATAGAGTGCCTCTGTATAGGTTTCAGCAGCCTGGACAGCATTGTCCATTGGTGTGGGGGCTGTGAACCTTCCCACCTCGGACTTAAGCAACGTGAAGTTTGCTTTTGAAAAGTTTTTCATGGTGGTTTCCTTGATTGGGGTTGGGGGCGGAATGTGAATATCCAGAGTGATTAGTCTATGGTCTGATCTAACCAGCGAGGGGTTGATGTTAGGTGAGGAACACGGGTCGCCCATGTTGGTGATGACCAGGTCCAATATGTTGTTCCCTCTGGTGGGGGTGTTGACCAGTTGATCCAGGGCATTTGAGTTTATAAATTGTAGGAAGCGTTGGGCAAGGGAGTTAGTACTTGAGTAGTTCTCTCAGTTAATGTTTGGGTATTTGAAATCACCCAATATTAGGGTGTTTGGTAGGATCTTCATATTTCCCAGTGTCTCCAGAAATGTGGAATGGGGGTCCTGGGTCATGGTGGGTGATCTGTAGCAAGCTACAATTTGGATTGCAGTTTTCCCATTGTTAGTTGCACTTGGATGATCTCAGATACATCGTGCTGCACCACTAACCTGGAGGTGTGAGTATCTTTCATGAGTATGGATAAACCCCCGCCTTTTGTGTTTCGGTCTGGGTTCTGTGGCCAAAAGGTATGGTATGAGTTATAGCCTGGTAGTGCTGGGGTGCTCTCTGGAGCCTTAAACTAGGTTTCTGTTACTGCACAGATATTGATGTTCTCCATACTGAGGAGTGCCTTGAGTGCTTGCATTTTGAGGTTTAGACTTCTGGCGTTGAGTAGCATTACCCTCAGTTTTTGGTTACTTGTGCTATTTACGGTGGTGGGTTTGTCTTTTGAGCCTTGCCTAAAAAAGGCACTATGGGGGCAGCAAGAGCCTTTGCCAGTATTCAATAGCCTAAGGGTGACAGGTGCAAGCATTCTCTTGCAAAGCAACGTGGCTTGTCGAGCATATCATCCCAGGCAGACAGATACTGGATCCCCTTTGAATGACACCAGAAACTTAGCCATTTGTTGAAGTTGATCCTTTTTTCTTTATACTGTGGCATAATTCTTGGTGAGGGTAGGATGCTACTCAGGGTCAGGGTCATACCTGCCTGGGCTACATGATCAGAGAGCTCTTCCATGTCTCTTTTCATGTAGTCCAGGGAGGTACATCTCAGGTCATTCACACCAACATGTACAATGACAGAGTCGTATTTGTACTTGTTCTGGAGTGACCTGAGTGCTTGTGTTATGTGGCAGATCCTGGCACCCGACAGGCAGCTAACTGTAACCTTCTCCTTGTCCAGTCTAGTTAGTGGGACATCAGTGTGACTGACTATAGAGTCACCTATCGCTAGTGTGCTGGGTATGTTATTTTGTCTTAAGGCCTGTGGTTCCACAATGTATGATCTCTGCTCTGGGCAAACACATTTCACGACTCTAATCTGATCAAAACCTGTTGACATCTGCATCCTCACTGTCTCCCCTTCTCATAATGAACTGAGCAGTTTGCTGGACTTATCATAACAGGACTTCTGGGATAAACACTTCTTTAACAGATGGGCTTTCACTGATTTGTTGTTCTTAACACATGGAACCAATACATTACTTCTGATTGGTAATGTGGTTCTGGTTTGTCTTGACAGAAGTTTCTGTACAGGTGAATCAAGAGATTCAGGAAAACATTGCTATTGTCTCATTTTGACTTATCTAGTAATTGTTTAGCACTTTGAACTCCATGTTCTGCCAAACCATTTGACTCTGGGTACTCAGGGCTACTTGTAACATGAATAAAATCCCACTCTTCAGCAAATTTCCTGAATTGCTGGCTTGCAAATTTTGCACCACTGTCAGAAACAACTCCGTGTGTACTACCATGGACTGCAAAATGATGCTTCAACTCAGCAATGATAGTATTGGATGCCAGATCAAGAAGTAGATCAATCTCAAAGTAATCTGAATAAGAGTCTACTAACACAAAGTAATGTTCACCATTCCACCCGAAAATGTCTTTGGCTACTGTCGGCCAAGGTAGTTCAGGAATCTGGTTTAACTGAAGTGGTTCTTTCTGCTGATGCAGATTTTTACTGTTACATAGAGAACAAGATGAAAGTACTCTCTTAAAGTCCCCTTAACATAGAAGGCCAAAATTCTAGTCTTCTTGCCCTTCTTTTGGTAGAATCAGTTCCTGGGTGGCTACTATGCAAGACAGTAATGTACTCTTGTTGCAAGAATTTTGGAACAATCACTTTTGCACCTTTCATAATAACACCATTGTCAGACAAAATCTCATCCCTGTAAGGAAAATAAGGTTGCAGGTCATGAGGTAAATAAGATTGCTTTGATTGCCATCCTCGACTGATTAAGTGATTGAGCCTCTGAAGAACTGGATCTGAAGCTGTGTGACTTCTAAGCTCATCATGATGTGTGGAAGAAAATGACTTCAAAATCAAGTTTCTCATTCTCATGCTGTTCAGTAGTATTTCTGGGTGATCTGGATAAAGCATCAGCATGATAAAGAAGTTTGCCTTTTGTGTATACAAGATTTAAATTATACTTTTGCAATTTCAACTTCATGCATTGTAATCTGGCAGGAGCTGTATGCATAGGTTTTCTCAAAATAGTGACTAGAAGCTGATGGTCATTTTCGATCTGGATAGGTTTGCCATAAATATAATCATGGAACTTCGAACATGCAAACACTATTGCCAAGAGTTCTGTCTCTATGTGAGCATACTGCATTTCAGTTTGGGTTAGAGTTCTGGCTGTATAGGCTAATGGTCTATCCTGTGGCCTAATGGTTAAAGTGTTTGCCTTACAAACACAAGGTGCAGGGTTCAAGTCTCATAAGGGATAATTGGCTAGGCTTAAAATGGCTCACAAGGGCAGTTAGCTTAGTATGAACCTATGAACCTATAAGAATAACTACACCATGACCAAACTTCGAAAGTATCACAAGAAAGAGTAACTGGTTTGTGAACATCATAGTATCTGAGGGTTGGTGGACTGGCAATTCTCTGTTTCAGAACAGCAAATTCTCTCTGGTGTTGCTCTAACCATGACAAGGATACATCTTTATGTGTCAACTCTCTAAGCAGTGCTGATAGTTGGCTCAAGTCTGGAATGAACTTGTCTAGATATTTAACCAGGCCAAGAAAACATTGCAAGGCTTGAACATTGTCTGGAGCTGGCATCTCAAGGATAGCTGTTTGCTTGGAAGGATCTGGTCATAAGCCTGAACTAGTAAACAAATGATCAACATAAGTAACTTTTCGTAGCCTAAATTTGCACTTCTGAGGATTCAGCTTAAGATTCACTTCATGTACTTTTTCCAGAACTTTCTTGAAGTTTCTGTCATGCTCATTTTCACCATTATCTCCTACTAGAATACCATTTACTATATTAGCACACAAATACCCAGAAAAAATTTGCTCTATTGCATGTTGGAAGAATTTCCTCACAGCAAGAGGTTCTCCAGTTCGATTCTCGGTTGGGATGCCTTCTGTGCAGAGTCTGCATGTCCTCCCAGTGGTTATGTGGGTTTCCTCCGGGTGCTCCGATTTCCTCCCACATCCCAAAGACATGCGGTAGGTGGATTGGATACTCTAAATCAGCCCTAGGCATGAGTGCGTACATGTGTGTGCCTTCCATGGAAGGTTGGGAGCCGAGCTGACAACTCAACACCATAAAACTCCACTGCCAATCATGAGAAGACAGGTGATCCACTGTGGTGACCCCTAACCAAGAAAAGCTGAAAGAGGAAGAAGAAGAAGAAGTGTGGTTTATGCTGTTTATATAGTGCTGTACTCGCCCCTCAAAATGCTATGTCCAATACATATAGTAAGGTGACACATTATTTTCAGCTGTTGCCATTTATTCCCATAAAAAGTTGTTTTTAGAGTTGTGTTCCTTCCACACAAGTATTCGTTGTATATCTCTGTACTCTAAATATTTGTTTGGACAGTTATAAGTATTCTATGCTTTCTGAGTGTCAAAGTTTCCAAGAGATGCACAGAAAAAATCTACTCATTTGAGTACACTGAGTATGCCTGGTTACACCCTTGTTTCCAGTAGCCACAACTCTCTTTGGGAAAAAGAGTTGACTTATTTTCTCTTATGGGAGATTTAATTTGATTGTTACAGCAGTGTACTCAATGTTTGGCAGTCCAGAATCGTGTTTCTCAGCACCCATTTGACAATGTGGACAATGCTACAGTGAACTCCAACAATCCATTAGATGGAGCAAACAGAGTAGCTAATGCAATTTCAAGTAACGTTGAATCTCTTAACTCTTGCGAAACTAATACAAGTGTCTTGAATAACTTTTTAGTGGTCTCTGTTCCTTATATAGAACTTTTTTTTTAATTTTAAGCTGCATTTTTGCTTTGGGCACTGTATTAACTAAGAGCATTGTGCTGTACAGGTTATACAATTTGAAAATCCTTTGACTAAATATAGATCCTTGCAGATGGATAATTGTTTTTTGCATAAATGTGTAAAATCCCAGCTTGTAAAAAAAGGTCTACAGATATGGAACTACCCAAATGGCTTGGTGAAAGGCTCAATTTTATACAACAAGGTGTTAGAGTTCTTTGATTATTTTGGTTTGGAGCTCATGGGCTTACTAATGAAGGGCAATTACATACCACTCAACTGTCCAGATTTTTGCCTCATATTTTGATCTGTTCCTCATAAAATTTGTGGTTTCCTGCTAAATCACAGGGATGATCTGAGGAGTGAAGTCACCGAATAATGACACACATTTGAGTTTCAGATTTCATATCCTTTAGAAAAAGTATGTTAACACTAACCCTGTTACTCTAGCAACTTTATAAGCTTATAAGAGGAATATTTAAAATCTATCCCTGTTTTTGGGCCATAGACCCCCATTTTGTCAGGCTTTGTCCAGATTTCTTGCACCAAGAAGTTAAGGAGTATGGACAATGATAGAAAAATGTAGAATTTGAATCAGGACATTATGCCCATACATATTTTTATCACAATATAATTTTTAATTGACTCCTAAACTGGCTCTTATAATGAAGTGTTTAAAAAACTGGAGAATCACTTCAAGTCAGTGATGGCAAAAATATATATATAGGAATTTGGAAAGGGACCAACAGCATTATATGCCTAAACAGACATTCCCATTGCCCAAACAATGTTCTACTACTGAGGTTCCACTGTTTGAACCTGTACTGGACAGTGAGACCAGCACAGAAGGGGGTTTGACTGCTAGCGCCCCTTTGGAGTTTCCACTCCAAGACAAGTCGTGAGGTTAGCAAAAAGGAGGGTTGAGTTTTTTTCAGCATTTGCAGGGAAACAACTGAATCAACACTTTTACAGGAGGAGTCAAGATTTTTCTACTTTAGTTGCGACATCTTCTAAAACTGAACCCTGGCAATTATGGTTGACAAAATGATAAATGATTGCATCTTCATTTTGATTATCTTTTAAAGGATTCTTGGCATTCTTTATCTAGGTTAAAAGGAGCAATACCCAAGCTGGAGACTTTGTTATTTATTTATTTATTGTTTTTGTTTACTGGGAGAGTCTGCCTAAACATCATATCCATTTTCAGTGGAGGCCAGGAAGAAAGGCTCCAGTGTAGAAACAACAGTAACAGACAGAATGACACTAACATGTGAAAGACAATAATACACAATAGTTATTACAATATTTTTCAAAAGTGGGATAGCTGCATTTCAAGTTTGATAAAGTATACAGACAGCCATATTGCTGATATTTTCAAAATAAAGCAATATGTCTTACAAGAGGTATAGCAGTGAGAGAGATAGAGCTGAGAGGTAGAAGACACAGCTGGTTGCGGGTGAAGGATAACAAAATGGGAAAAGAGAGTGCATTACAGTACAGGCAGGAGGTAGGAGGAGAATATGGAGGGAGATGAGCAAGGATGAGGCTGAAGAGGACTGATGTGCTAATCTGGTGCAGCACATTTGCAGAGCCAGGAGTTGAGTAAGTGAGATTTTAGTTGTAGTTTGAATGACTTTATCAAACAGTCCTATTAAACTGTTAGAGAGATAGAGTGCCAGGTTTTTGACACTTGATGGGTGGAGAAAACAGCCTGCATATTTATTAGGTTTTGATATATATAGGAGGTTTTTGTCAGAAGTGCAGAAGCTTCTGGGTGGGTGAGTGGGTTGTATGGTTATCTAAGGTTGGCTAGAGATGAACAGTCATTTGGCTTATTTATTAGAGTATGGATAATAGGGACCTGAGAGTATAGCTCAACCCACTTGAGGTGCCTCTGGGCTAAATATTGACATGATCTGTGGGGAAATTTAGCTGCAAACTTTGCAACCGTTTTGTAGCACTGCTTGAGTTTGTTTAGTTGAGTTAACTGGATGTTTGTCAGTATTAGTGCTGAGTAGAGGAAGCAGTTAGTAGGAGGGGAATGGCAACATGACATCTTGTAGTTCTCAATAGTCAGGGTTTTGCCCTATAGAGAATGTTTAGTTTTTAATGTGTTTTTTCACTCTATGTTGAATGTGGCTCCTAGTAATTTGGTTTGTGTTAGAAGTTCTATTTTGGAAGAGCTAATAGTGAAGGATGCTTTATTGAGAGATGTTTGGGAATAAAGAGAATTTGTTTTGCTTTTTAGGATTTAGGAATAGCTGGGAGTTTTTCAGACAGTTTTCTATGGAAGTGAATGATTCCTGGGTCACTTTTTGTAGAAAATCATGGTTGTTTGCTGAGCAGAAGATGGTAGAATCATCTGCACAATTTACTACTGTAGCATTCTTACTAGCCAGATCAAGGTCATTAACAAAGATGCTGAACAGGATAGGTTCCAGTATGGATCCTTGTAAGACCCAGCTGCAAAAGGGAGAAAGGATGCAATGCCAGTGAGCCATTTTACTGCCTGGAGTCTGTTAGAATGGTAAAAAAACAACTGGATGGAGTGTAATTTTCAAGACCTAAACTGAAGAGTTTTGTAAGAGTACAGGGTGTGACACAGTGTTGAAAGCTTTGAACAGAATAAGAAAAAAGGAGCAGATACAAGTTTATTCTCATTTTTCTTTGTTAACAATATTAATGAAGTTAAAGATGGTGGTAGGGGTATGTGGGGATGTAGAAAACCATCTTGTAAAGGAAATAGGGGTGTATCTTGTGTGGTATTGTGCAGGAGATGGATCTGTATGCACTGCTCAAGTATTGTGAAAGGGGAGAAGACAGTGATGGGTCTATAATTAGTGTGTCTGGTAGAATGACCATTTTTGTTGATGGGAAGGATGTAACATTTTTTCCAGAATAAGGGTACATACGATTCATTGATAGACTGGTATATTAGAACTGATACAGTGTAAGCTATGTTATCAGCTGCCATTTTTAGATATTCACCAGGTAGATTGTCTGGTGCTAAGTTGGGTTTTAGTTTAAGTAGTATATTTTTATTATAGCAATTGGGGCTGGATGGAGATAGAGTTTGAAATGTGTTTCATGGCATTGTTTTATGCAGAGCTGCTGAGTAAGAAAGAGACTGACTTGAATAAAAATCAGAGTTAAATTTATTAGCAATGTCAACTGAGTTATTAGATTTGAGTGTAGGTGAAGGCTGTGTTGAATGGTCAGTATTTAGAAGATGATCTATGGAAAACCAGAATAATTTGGGGTTCGGGTACTTTATTTTGAAGGTTAGTATGATATGCTTTTTTGTCTAATTTAGTGTGAAATTTGGCTCTGTTTCTAAATTCTCTGAATCTCTGATAGTTTGGCTAAGATTTGTTTGTGGTTCAAGTTTTCCAGGAAGCATCTCTAAGTTTCATGAGATGCTTTGAGCATCTGGATAGCCAGAGGGCATGTTTTGACTTTTTTCTTTAACTAAGTGGTGCCAATTCATTTAGGATTTTAGGAATATATTATTGAAGTGAGATACAGTGCCATTGAGTGATAGGTGTTTTAGGTTAATCCAGCTATACAGTAAGGCTTTTGGTATGAGATAAATGTGCTTTTGTTGAAATTTGAGACGTTATGAGTCGCACACTTCTGGATTTTTGTTTGCTTTCTTATTGCAAATATGTGGAGAAGGTCACTTAAAGAGTCTGAGAAGGTCCTAGAGTTAGATATTTTACATGGCTTAGAAGTGATTATCCAGTCTATTGTGGTACCCTTGTCATTTTTTTATTGCTTACCATTGATATCAAGGATTTGTTTTCCATGATACACCATGATATTGGGTTGGCTTAATGTAGTAAAGCCCTAGTATAAATCAATTTGCATTATGAGAGCTGTCATCCAAATAAACAGAAATACAGTCTGGTTAAGGAACAATTTATCCAGTGCTCCAAGCTGGTCATACAGGATGATAAATTTATAAAGGAGTTAAATGAGTTGTGTGACATGTTCATAGTTGGGGATACCCAGAGAAGTTTTTTGAGTCTGCCAAATAGGCAATTATTCATGGCAGAAAAGCAAAATTTCAACCAATGCTGTGAGACAGCTGTGTCTTGCTTAACAATTCAAAGATGGAATAAAATTTGACATAGCCATGTTGCTGATATATATGGCAGAAGCAAGGTCAGTAAAAGATATTGTTACTAAACATTGGAGCATTTTGTCACATTGAGGGAATATTTGTGCTACTAAAGGCAAATCAAATGAAATTGTTCACTTTTTTCCTTAAGCCATGAAAGTTGATTGCATGCTGCCAAATGCCAATCAAACACAGAAGGCAATGTTAACCAAATTTACAAAAATTTTTTAGATAACAGTTTAAAGGAACATGAAATGTAGCAAAGTGTATATCTAGCAATGAATAGAACTACTAATGCATTACACTGACACATTCAGCCTTCCCATATCTCCTTGCCACATCACTACTATCATTTATGACTCACAATATCAGGACTTAGTTAATGCCATAGGAATGGAAAAGGGGACAGGGAATAGCAAAACTGCTTTCATTTTTCACACAGCTCACACAATTAATAATGACATAATTTCAAATGATATATCTATCTGTCAGGTTTACTTAATACTGACATTTCTTGAGTTTCCCACCGCATCACATTCATACACCAAAATGTGTGTCAATATTTACTGACTTCCCTCACTAAAATGATCTGTAAACAGGTTTGAAACCTGCATCACCTGCACTGTTTCTCTAAACTCACTATATTTACACCTTATGCCACAGGGGTAGGTATGTGGCTGCTTGAATTTCTTCACTCAGTACTGTCCAAAGTGCTGAGAAAACAGTATCAATGAGTCTTTCGGCTTTTCCCGGTTAGGGGTCGCCACAGTGGAACTCCGGTCCGCTGATGATTGGCAGTTGATTTTTACGTACCGGCTTGCCAGGCCTGACGTACAACCTTCAATGAAGGTGCGCCCATTCACGCATGTCTCCATGCAGAAGACGCTCTAGCTGAGAATTGAACCGGACAGAGTCTTACTGTGAGGTGATGCCAGTCTCAGTTGCACTGTTGATGGCATTCCAGATTAAATGTATCAATTTTTAGCTGGGAACTGAACTGCTGTTCACTGCTACTAACCACTGCCTGTCAACAAAGTATAATGCCAAACAACGAGCAAAGGATAAAGAAAAAAAGACACATTTTGAAATAAGTACTTTAAATGTACATTTCTGGTGTTTCCTCAACTTTGTTATCTTGCAACATGAACCTATATGGATTTAAACCATTATACCAGGGTTTTAAGAACAATCATTTCAGATTATTTGACACAAACACATACATTAGCAAGGAAAAAAAGTCTTTAGATGTACTCAAAATATGACATTCTATCTAGTCACATTGAAAGTGCAACAAAAACAAGTTATGGAGGTTGTGCTTTCACATTTGGCAGTAAATGTCTGTATTATTGGAATATTGGCAACAGTTAGGATACCCATGTGCTCACACAATATTACACAAAGACTGTAAGCACTGAATCTGTATTCCTCTCTTTCTTTACGGTGCCTCCTTTCCTTATCCATTCTTTCATAAGAGCAATGCTGTCTCATTTTTATTGCATATGGTATCTATATCACTGATTAATGTACTCCCTTAAATATGTCCAACATTTCTTAGAAAGTGGGTAGAAACTGTGGTCAATAAACAGTATTTGAATGTTAGAAATGTTGCTGTCTTATTCAATGTACTTTTAGACTTTTTGGTAAGTCTCTTCTCCCTGACACACTGTCAGTAAGTGCACATCAAAGAAGGCTGACCATGAAACCCTGACTGTTACAGCAGTCAGACAAATCATAGACACCTGCAAGCGATTAGCAGGTAACATTTCTCAATGCTTGTCATTGCAGTGCTAGGGTGTGTACATACAATCATGTAGCTTCTTACACCATTTTTATCTTCCTTGCACTTAGTACAAATTGTAGTATTCAGGAATGCTAATGATTTAATATCTCATTTGCATAGTCATAGTACTCAGAGTGCAGAATCTGCATTATATAAGTGTAATAGTGTAGCTAATGAACTTACATCATGCTACGCAGACTGTTTGAATGTGGAGACCTGGATACTTTGAAGGGATTTATTTACTTTCTAAACTGCTCTCTTGGCAAGATTTGTTGTTATTTTTTACAGAATGATTTTAGTTTAACAATAAGGAAGGATTACAAAGATCAATGCAACCATTGTTTTATCTGTCTGCATTTTCTTTGTCCTTTGATGTTGACATAGTCCATGTGTGTTAGTTATCTGTCTGCATTGCAACATTTGGTAAAGAATGCTACCTGACATAATTGTCTAGGTTTTATTTTATGGGAATTTGAACTGTTATTTCAGAAGAGTGTAGTACAACTTCATAGCAGGATCAGGTATTTCTACATGTGCAGCCCAAATAATATCTTAAGGTTGTGATATTGACGTGACTGCCCTTTCCACACCAGTGGAGATGACATTATAATAGTTTTCTCCATTTCTACTTATACATTGTGAATTAGTATTGGTAATGCTTTGAAGTATTATGCAGTTGCACAACAGTTGTTTGCATTACATAACTGTTATTTTTCTTGCTATTTTATGATTTTTTTGGTTAGGGAGGGCTGTCTTAACTTGTGTGTAGTCATAGGGATCATTACCCTTTCAAATGCTGTATGCATCTAATTTTGTGTCTGTTTTCTGTTTCATCTCATACTTACATACATATGGTGCCCAAGACAGCTGTACCCTGCAAGCCGACATTCACTGATGCATATAGTGAGATGATTATCCAGGTCTTCTGTCACTATGGCGTTTTTCTCTTAGAGATAGGTAGAGGAGACAAATCTGCTCAAGATATGATATGGCAGGAGGTAGTCAATGACATCAATGATGTCAGAGGGCTTGGGAGAACTTGCTTCCAGATACAACACAGGGCAAGTGATATGATAACCTCTGCCCAACATATGGTGGCTGCAGTTGCCCAGGAACAATTAGCTATGGGGGGAGGGGAAGGGGATGGTCCTGCTACTAAACTACCACTGACTTAAACAGAGTTATCCCTGTCCACTGTCAGAGATCTGAATAGCT
Organism: Protopterus annectens; assembly: GCF_019279795.1. Classification (NCBI taxonomy): domain Eukaryota; kingdom Metazoa; phylum Chordata; order Ceratodontiformes; family Protopteridae; genus Protopterus; species Protopterus annectens. The sequence goes on along the minus strand of NC_056729.1, from coordinate 63,174,262 downwards.
CAGCAGAGGTTTCATATAGAATCCTTGATGTTGGTGCTAATGTGGACTACAGAATCTGAGTGTTTCAAGAAGAACTTTCAGGTACGCAAAATAAAAATAACATGTCATTGCATATATCTTTACATACATATGTCATATAGGTTCATAGGTTCATAGGTTGGTACTAGGCTATTGGCCCTAGGGCCTATACAAGCCTAGCCGTAACAATTTCCTGGATATTTCTTCCCACAATGTTTACTTCCCCGGACCCCTGTCTAGCAGGGCGACTGATGTGATCCCTGGGGTCAATTTCATATTTCCCATCCAATCATCAAGGTTCCTTTTGAAGAGAGCCAAGGAGGTGCTCTGCTTGACATGTATGGGCAGTCTATTCCAGAGTATGAGGAGTCTCTGGGTCAGGAACCTATCCCTCCAGCATGTTTTGTTCATTGTGATGACAAGGGTTAGATCCCTGGAGTGTGTGACTCTGAGGGATTGGAATTTCATTAAGTGGAGCATGTCCAGCAGCTCAGGGTTTGACATGGCCTTGTATGTTAAGCAGAGATCGCCTCTGAGTAGACAATATGCCACAGAGTATAGCTGGAGTTTTTTTAGATGGTCAGCATAGGGCATCTACTCTAGGCTTGTGATTCTTTTAGTGAGGTATTTCTGTGGCCTTTCCAGCTGTTGCAGATGTCTTGTGAGGTACATACCAAATGGAGCATTGTACTCTATAATGGGTCTCATGAGGGATGAGTACAGTGGGACAATGACCTCCTTTTTTCTGGATGAAAAGCCCTTAGTGATGAGGTGTGCTACATAGAAGGATTTCCTGATTGTTGTGGTGATGTGGTTATCGAAGTTGAGACCATATATGTCTGATATATCTAGAGCCAGCGACAAGTGTGAATTAGATGACACAGTACTAGATAGAAAGAGGAGGATGTTTGAGGGGAATTCAACTGGTCAGTAGATTTTTGTATGAGATGATTCTTAATCTGCACATGTAAAGGGGATTGTTCTCTATTTCAGGTTTCATTTGTACAGCAATAATTATCAGCCTTCTTTCCTTTCCCCTTACTTACATACATGGACATCTTGATTGCAGTCTGCAAAACCACCTGCACATGGTGAGTGCACATGTTTACTGTTATTAGTGTATGTAAGGTAGATTTACATCTAAGTAAGACTAATATTTGTATTACTTTAGTATCTTTTATAGTTTAGCATAATTTCACATAACAAAGTTTTGATCATTTTTTATTCCCTGTTTCTCTCTTTGTTTTGTTTATTGCTTGTTATCTTAGGTGATCTATGGAACTCCTACCACTTGATGTCAGAGTATCAGTAGCCACTGACAATGATGATGAAGGGTGTGATGAATAGGCATAGTCTGGAGGTGCAGATGGTCATCCCTTGCCCATATTTTAGATACAGCCAGTATGCTTACATATACCCATGACATGGAGCCTTCTGATATAGGACAGGCTGAGGGTGACACAGTTGATCAGGGATCATTATAGATGCAGAGCTGGTTAATTCTCTCCATAGCTATCATGAGAGTGAGGCACCACAGGTGGCACAAAGTAGCACTGGTAGATGTGCTCAGAGGAGTCCTGCTGCCCACCCTCCTCCTGATGCTAATGCGTCATTAGGTACCACAAGATATATGAGTAGGCCATAATTGAGGCACAGCCATGTTCCATCAGGGCCTGAAGGAGATAGTAGAAGTACTAAATGGCATGTATTCTGACAGGCATGATGCCCTGATCTGTGGGGTGACACCCTAGACAGGATGAACACTTGATCTGACAGTGTCTGTGGTAGAACATCTGCTGGGGAGGGTGGGCATCCACATGACCAGAGTTCTACTACATCTTCTATTATTAGCAGATGTGGTCATGCCAGATCCCACTCCCATAGTGGCACTACTTCTACTGCTCTAACAGTAATTGTGGTGTCCATACCCAGATATGGTAGGCCAAAAAGTTGGGGTCCTGGACATAGTTGTGAGGAGAGCTTTGTGATGCCCATGCCCTGGCCCAGCAATCAAGGAGCCTCAATCCTCACCACTAACACCAATGAGGGGCATCTCATATAGGAGGAAAGGATAACAAATACACACAGTAAAGTGCAATTTTCCTTAAGAGCACCCAGAGATCACAGTCACTCCGGGGCTGGTCACTCCCTTGCTCTCCAGGTCCCCAATAAGACTCCCCACTGGCACAGCTATAGGGTCCAGATCTCAGCCAGCTGGGCAAGCTAAAACCTCCAGCACCCTCCCTGTCCAACTAGTGCTCCGTGTCCCTGCCCAAGTAGCTGACCCACACACACTTTGAGATAAGAGTTTATACAACCACACAGACACTCCTGAGGAAGGCTGGCACAGGTTCTACAGCTGTGACCCTTTTACCTAGACTATACGGCACAAATCACTGCCACCACCCAGCTAATAATTATCAGCTACCCAAATGCCCTTAAAAGGGTGTCCAATTATTACTGTGCAATATTATTATCCAACTGGTAAGTGCAACTAAACAAACAAGACTTATTAGAATGACTTGGTACAGGATCACTATATACATGCAATGTACTCTACAGCTTAAATTATCTCTACACAAAACAGCCACATTTAAAAGGGCTTAAAAATATTTAATAATAAATAATTAAAAAAGACAATACTTTTTACTACACAGTGCTAGTCAAGAGTTCAGAGATCACAGAGAAATACTTAAAATAATTCAGTAGTACAATTCTGACATCACAGAAAAACACTTAGTCTAATCTTTCTAGTTTCTAGCTATTTCTAAGAGAAAACACAAGTCTAAGATAAACTTACATATGGAGCACGACAATGCTGATGAGTTGGATGGTCAAGACAAACATGCTTAATGCTTTCTGATTGTCTCTGTTTTTAAAATCACATTCATGGTTCACATTACATCATTCTTCACACTTCCATGGCTTCCCATTAATTCATTCTTCACACTTCCCTGGGTTCCCAGGCTAACAGAAACTACATTTACATTCTTCACCTCTGGGCAGAAACCAGAGTAATAAAGGACATTTATGCATGCAAATTCTGGTCATTAACTCTGGCATTAAAACAATAGCAAGAATTCCTTCATCTAGACTGGCCGGAGTTGACTTTAGATCAAAGGGTCACAACATGTTTTACTTGATTAGCAGAGTGTACTGTTGTTACATTTTTGTAACAGCATTTTTTTTCATTTAAGACAATAAGCCTGTGGCTTACATTAATATTTACAAATGACAGAATTATCTATAAAATTCTATCTGGCTAGTCTGGCAGCCTTCCCCTATCTTCACCTAATCTTCACATATCTCTCCCCCTGGAGAACTCAAGCTAGTGTTTAAGTGACCCTTGAGAAACACTGTTTGAGGGAGTTAGGTCTATCTGAGTATACCTTACCCCATTCCCTGTCTTGACAGCCCATCTGCATTGGCATTGCTCATCTCACTGTGGTGCTGCACAGACATATCATATGCTTGCAACCCCAGGCTCCATCTTAGCAACTTGGCATTTTGCCGGCTGGCTCTGTTTAACCATGTTACAGGGTTCTGATCTGTCGTAACAGTGAATTTCCTTCTGTACAGATAAGGCTGAAGTTTCTGCAGTGCCCACACTATGACTAGACATTCCTTTTCTACAGCTGCATAGCATTTCTCCCTGGGTTGGAGCCTACAACTAAGATAAACCACTGGGTGCTCTCCTCCCTCTGAAGAAATCTGGCCAAGTACAGCCCCCACCCCATTGTTTGAAGCATCCACCTGCACAACAAATTCTTTGCTGTAATCTGGACTGGCTAACACAGGGGGTCCTCCCAAAGCTTCTTTAGTTTTCTGAAATGCCTGCTTACATGCTTGGGTTCACACTACCTTATCTGGCATGTTCTTCCTTGTCAGGTCTGTGAGGGGAGCAGCTATGTTACTATAACAGGGGATGAACTTTCTGTAGTACCCTGCTGTCCCTAAGAATGCCCTCTCCTGCTTTTTAGTAACAGCTGCAGGCCATGCCTGAATGGCTTCCGCTTTGGCAGGTTCTGGCCTTATCTTACCACTCCCCACTTTATGTCCTAGGTAGGAGACCTCTGCCATACCCACCTCACATTTGCTTGGCTTAATGGTCAACCCTGCAGAGCACCTCCCTGACATGCTGACAGTGCTCTGGCCGGGAATGGCTGTAGATGGCAATATCATCTAGGTAAGCAAGAGCAAACCATCTTGCTCCTGCTAGGATATGATCTACCAGCCTCTGGAAAGTTGTTGGGGTATTCATCATCCCAAAGGGCAGCTTTGTGAACTCATACAAGCCAAAAGGAATCACAAAGGCTGACTTCTCTCTAGCACTGGGAGTCAAGGGCACCTGCCAGTAACCCTTGGTAAGATCAATGGTTGTAAGATACTTAGCCCCCATCCAGCTGCTCTAGGGCCTCATCTGTCCAAGGCATGGGATAAGCATCTGACTCTGTGTGACTATTTAATTTCCTGTAGTCCACACAGAACCTAGTGCTGCCATCCTTCTTTGGCACCAGTACTACTGGGGCGGCCCAGAGACTGCTGGACTCTTGAATCACCCCTAGTTCCAAAATCTCCTATACCTCCTTTCTCAGTGTCTGTTTGACTCTCTCTGGCACTCTATAAGGGGCTGCCTAATAGGCCTTTGGGGTCCTGTATCCACCTGGTGCTGCCCCAGGTGAGTGCACCCTGGTTTTGCAGTGAACATGTCCCCAAATTCCTGCAACACTGCTCGGATTTCTCAAACCTGGGTGGGAGATACCTGCTGGGATATCGCTACCCCTTCCACTGAGGTGTCAGCCTGAGCCTCACTGAGGAGATCAGTTGCCAGATCTCCCTCAGACTCCTCCTGCAATCCACTGCAAATGCTTAGCACAAGGGGCTCCTTATCATGGTAAGGTTTCATCATGTTAACATGGTACAATTTGTGCCTCTGCCTTCTGCCTAGCAGTTCTACCATGTAATTAATATCACTTACCTTTCTTACCACCTTATAGGGTCCCTCCCAAGCTGCTTGCAGCTTGTTGTGTCTGACAGGAATGAGAACCATTACCTGCTGCCCCACAGCATACTCTCTAGCTCGAGCATTCCTGTCATACCACACTTTTTTCTGTTGTTGGGCTTCTGCCAGGTTCTCCTGAGTCAAAACCATGAGTTCCCTGAACCTTGTCCTGAGGTTTAGGACATATGCCACAACAGACTCCTTGTGAGACTTGCACTCACCTTCCCACTCATCTCGAATTAAATCTAGAGGTCCCCTCACCCTATGCCCATACAGCAACTCAAAGGGTGAAAAACCCTGTGGATTCCTGGAGAATGTCTCTGTAAGCAAACAACAGATGGGGCAAATATTTGTCCCACTCCCTCTTAAACTGATCTGCAAATGCCCGTAACATGGACTTGATTGTAGAGTTTAACCTCTCAACAAGACCATTAGTCTGGGGATGGTAGGGGGTGGTCTTCATGTGCTTCACCCCACAGGACTTCCACAGATAAGCCAGCAGGTCTGACATGAAGTTGGCACCCCTGTCAGTCAGTATTTCTTTTGGGAAACCTACCCTGCTGAAAGTCACTAACAACGCATTTGCACCTTCTCTGCCTCAATGGAGGACAAAACCACTGCCTCAGGGTATCGTGTAACATAATCCACTACCACTAGGATATACATTTCCCTGTAGAATTTGGGGTACACAGAGGACCCGCAATATCCATAGCTACCCTCTGAAATGTCTCCTCAATCACAGGCAAAGGCATAAAAGGAGCTCTCACCTTGTCTCCTGCCTTGCCTACTTTTTGGCACTGCTCACAGGTCCTGCAGTAGTACCCTGTTGCATCTCTGGAAATTCCAGGCTAATAGAAGTTCTGCATAATGCGCCTCTTTGTACATTTTATGTCCATATGACCTGCAAAGGGAATATCATGGGCTATGGCTAGAGGTGCCAGATGGTAGGCTCTAGGCACTACCAACTGCTGTACTCTCTCACCTTCTAGCCCTCCCTCGGGGTCCACTCTCTGTATAGTAACCCTTTGTCCCAGTATACAGATTCCCCCTTTCCTTGAGAATCAGGTGCCTCCCTAGCTACGTGCCTCAGGCCTTGCAATGTAGGGTCTGAGAGCTGAGCTTGTCTCAACTCTCTCCTTGTACCCCCTTCCCAGCTCCCCTTCCACGGGAAGTCTGGCATCCTCTGAAAGTGGTGACTCACTGTCAGCCTGGGTACTACTACTCACCTTTACCTTTGCAGTCACTCTGTCCCAGGGAACATCAGCACCCCCAAGCAGCCGTGGCTCACCTTCAGTTTCACTGCTACAGGGTAGCTCCCTCCCTGAAGTAACCACCTCACCAGTCCTGGCTGCAAGTATGCAGTCTGTCTGGGTCTCCCACAGGCTACCAGACCCACATGCTTGTCTCCTAGCCTGACTGCATGTAACTGCACAAACACATGATACTGCCTCATCCAAATCCTTCCCTATCAGGACATCTGCGGGATGGTAGTCTGATAGCCTTGTTGTCTCAAGACAATCTAATATTGGCATTTTGTGTTTCCCACTTACTATCTCCCTCACCTTTTGTTCCCCACCTTGCCTCTGTGGGCACCTGTATACCACATGGCCCCACTGGTTGCATTCAAAACGTTTAACCCTAGCTCCTGGACATGTACCTGGACTATTGGCTTCCCCTGCTACTGTCAGATTCTGTTGGGGCACTCTGTGCTGCCCACCATGGGTTCCTTTGGAGCCATGAGCAGTACTGGGGGTCCCTTTCCTGTGCAGGGCTGCCCTGCTTGCCATGTATAGGTCTTCCTTCTTCCCCAACTCATCTGAAGTAGCACATTGTCTATCAGCTGATCAGATCCTCAGGCAAAGTGCTAAGGGCTTTTTGCCTGACCAAAATGTCTGCCAGCCCTTCAAAAGTGGTGACCTGACATCCACTCACCCACCTATGGAAATAAGTGCCCAGTTCAGCAACATATTCACACACACTTTCATCTACCTTGCTTCTATGCTCACGAAACTTTTTCCTATATGTTTCAGATGTTAGCTTAAACAATTCTAACAAGTGATTTTTAACAGCAGTATAATCAAAACATGCAACGTCAGACATTTTTGACAAAACAGTTGCAGCTTTACCATGGAGTAAGGGGGTCAGGAACCATACCCAGAGCCTTTGGTCAACACCATACTGTTTGCACATCCTCTCAAATATATAAAATGACACTATAAAAATTATCACCCTCTTTAAACTGTGGAAGACATTTACTGACCTTTTGTGCTTCTGGGGTCCAGTTACTCCTTTCTCCATTACCTCCATGACTCTGGTGAAGAGTCAGCATTTCCTTCTCATGCTGTCTTTGCCTCTCCTTTTCCTCAGCTTCCAGGCGTAGTAGTTTCTCATTCTCTTCAGCCGGCAAACATCGCAGTTTCTCCTTGTCCTCACTCTCTATATGCTTTATTCTCTCAGCTGCTTCTAGTTCCGAATGCCTGGTCTCCAACTCAAGTCTCTTTAGCTCCAGATGGATTTTTAAGTCCTCTGCAGAAATATTGAGCTGTCTATTCTCCGAGGGTATTATATCGCCACTGCCAGTCTGATTGTCCTCCCGGTTGCTGTTTTCTGATGCGCTGTAACCAAGGCTGCAATCGGGTCTGCCTTAGTCAGGTTTCCATGCACCAGTCCCTTAGCCTGGCACATCTCCACCAGCTGGCTCCTTGTCAGCTTTCTATACTCCTCTGCTGACATGCTGCCTGCTCTCCCTGACTAAGCTAACAAAAGAAATACAACAATTGTGATCTGAACTCTCTGTATTCACTGCATGGCTGATTTAGAGTACAAAACACCAGAGCTCACTGTACACCAGCTACAGGAATTCACTCTACCCACACCACTACAAGCCAATTAGTATTTGTCAACCAATTAATATGTGGTGTGGATATCCCACCACAGACAAACAATTAATATGTGATACCCGTTTCCTGGCCCAGCAATCAAGGAGCCTCAATCCTCACCACTAACACCAGTGAGGGGCATCTCATATAGGAGGAAAGGATAACAAATACACACAGTAAAGTGCAATTTCCCTTAAGAGCACACAGAGATCACAGTCAGTCCAGGGCTGGTTGCTCCCTTGCTCTCCAGGTCCCCAATAAGACTCCCCACTGGCACAGCTATAGGATCCAGATCTCAGCCAGCTGGGCAAGCTAAACCTCCAGCACCCTCTCTGTCCAACCAGTGCTTCATGTCCCTGCCCAAGTAGCTGACACACACACACTTTGAGATAAGAGTTTATACAACCACACAGACACTCCTGAGGAAGGCTGGCACAGGTTCTCCAGCTGTGCCCCTTTTACCCAGACTATATGGTAGAAATCACTGCCACCACCCAGCTAATAATTATCAGCTACCCAAAGGCCCTTAAAAGAGTGTCCAATTATTACTGTGCAATATTATTATCCAAGTGTGACTAAACAGTCATGGCTTATTAGAGTGACTTGGTACAGGATCACTATATACATGCAATGTACTCTAGAGCTTAAATTATCTCTACACAAAACAGCCATAGTTAAAAGGGTTTAAAATATTTAATAATAAATAATTAAAAACACAAGACAATACTTTTTACAAGACAGTGCTAGTCAAGAGTTCAGGGATCACAGAGAAATGCTTAAAACAATTCAGTAGTACAATTCTGACATCACAGAAAAACAGTCTAATCTTTCTAGTTTTTGGATATGTCTAAGAGAAAACACAGGTGTAAGATAAACTTACATATGGAGCAAGACAGTGATGATGAGTTGGATGGTCAAGACAAAAATGCTTAATGCTCTCTGATTCTCTCTGTTTTTAAAATCACATTCCTGGTTCTCATTACATCATCTAACAGAAACTCCATTTACATTCTTCACCTCTAGGCAGAAACCAGAGCAATAAAGGACATTTATGCATGTAAATTCTGGTCATTAAATCTGGCCTTAAAATAATAGCAAGAATTCCTTCATCTAGAATGACCAGAGCCAACTTTAGATCAAAGGGTCACAACATGTTTACTTGGTCAGCAGAGTGCACTGTTACATTTTTGTAACAGCATTTTTTCCATTTAAGACAACAAGCCTGTGGCTTACATTAATATTTACAAATGACAGAATTATCTATAAAATTCTATCTGGCTAGGCTGGCAGCCTTCACCTATCTTCACCTAATCTTCACAAGCTTGTCCAACAGGTATCACTCACATTCAGAAAGCACCCCAACTGATATCTAGGGCCATGGAAGTAGCAGTGCAACTCCTGGCAAAGGTTGTTTTCATGGTCAGTGGAGACAACGCTGAACTGACCACTCTACCTTGCATGGCTCACACCTGTCCTAGATGCCAGAACATAGTGCTAGCACAGTGCTTGATTATATTCATGCAGACATGCACACACACTCTGACAGAAAAACGCTTGCCCATACCACCTCACACACATGCAAGCATTCTAAACAGCACTGTTGTGTGTTATACATCTCTTGTTACTGGTCCTGACCCCTGTATACTTTAATAAATACATGTGTTTCTTACTCACACACACACGTATTTCTTTAGCTTAAGCCTTGCCCTCCTATCACGCACACCACCCCCTATGCAAATGATGATGACTGTGGCCCACCCTTTGAACAAGTATTTGTGACTGCATATATATCAGATGCATATAGTGGATAGCTACTGCTTGCTTACTCACAAGTTTGTATTTATCAATATGTATTGCAGAAGAAACATTTTTGATTTCTTGTTCCTACTCATTTGTGAATAATTGCTTATTTTATTTTTGAACCTCATTGCATTTCAGTTACTAAGTTAAGCAGTTAAAGCTATACTTGTGGAAATGATGGTATAATTAACCTGTTCCATAGTTTATAGACAGTGGTCAAGTGAAATGCTTGATGCACAGTACTGGGTAGAATACATAACTGTATACTGCAAACATCAGTCATATAAGCTATTACTGACATAAGTGTACACCTCAAACAAATGCTCTGCTTAGGGTCATATACATATTTTCCTGTTCACCAACTGGAGATTTATTTCTATGTGTGTGCAATCTTTGGACCCCAACACTTCAGGGAAGTGTGCTATTGCATAAAATTCTATGGGGTGCATGGGAAACAGATATGATCCATCACATGTTGTAGCATTGCATTTAAAAAAATATGTAATATTCTAGAGGCTGATGCATGTGGCACCCCTTACATTTTATCTGTGGGTCTCCGGAAAGTACCAGAAACTAGTACACATAAAGCTACACATGCCTTTATTTCCACTGATGAGTTCTCCATGATTTCCCTGGGGCCTGAGTTCAGGGCAGAAGAGTTTACATAGTTCCTCTTGTGTTTCCCTGCCACCCTGTATCAGCCTGCAATTTCGGCGTCATACAGTCCATGATAAGTAAAATGGGATCTAAGCATCCTTCTTCTTACCTGAGGTCTAGCAGCAGCAGCAGCACCTTGACTTAAAGTGTTTGGCACATACAGCATAATGATAGAAAAAATATTAAGGGTTGCTGCAGCTAAGAATAATCGTGCCTGTATTCCAAAGAATTTTGCAATTCAAGGCAAAAGTGAACAATGAGAGCACATGATTGCTTTATAGTTTTCTGAATAGCTCCTCCATGTTGGATTATTTAATTAGCATGTAATTCAACTCTTTATGCTGACTTTTTTCATATTCTGCCATTTCACTTTGTTTTGAGGCTCTACACTACATGTAGGGCCGTCTAATATATACCAATTAGAGTGCTATCATGCTTGCTGCCAACACAATAACAGCACTTAGTGTAGCTGTTATTGAATCCAGCCTGATTTTTTTTATGATTTTCTTTTTTTTGGAATTTTATTTGCATGCTGTAAGGGTATTCCTTGTACATACCTAGTGATAAGTGAATATCTGCATTGTCACGCTTTTGTAGTCAAGGTTAACAATGCTGACATTTGGGTATTTCAATCAAATTAGGTGTGTGTGTGTGTGTGTGTGTGCGTGTGTGTGTGTGTGTGTGTGTGTGTGTGTGTGTGTGTGTGTGTGTGTTTGTGTGTGTGTTTAGTATGCATTTATATGTATATATATATATATATATATATATATAGGCAGACAGATAGATAGATAGATAGATCGATACAGATAGATAGCATGTAAGAGTGACCCAACCAAGCTAGAGTCTTCACTGTGGCCCATTGAAAATAAGTATCTTAAATATCTTAAAATCAAACGATGTCCATAAACATCAGGGTGCCTGCAAAACATGCCATATAGCATCCAAACCAAAGGGTAAAACGATCACACAGATAATTAGTAAAAACTGCAAGAAAAACCCAGACAGCTAAAGTCTTCACAGTGTAATACCTTAACTCATCACAGCCGACTGCACCTACAGACATTCTGCAGTTACCTCCTACTGTGCCTTTTGGTGTCAAATATTGCTTGTTCATATTTGCATTAATAATTTGAAAACCATGTTATATACAAGGTATCAGAATATTTTGTCTTGAGACATATATGATAGCAAACACAGCTCTACAGATATTTGACCTCTGTCAATGAGTATTTGTTAGAACTGTATGGTGATAACTTCATTTCTTTATAGGCTCAAGCCACATCAACTTAGAGTTAAAGGTACACACTCAAAAGAGCTGTACTGGATGGAATGAGTTAAAAGCTAAAGTATGCAGATCTACAGCTAGTGAGATTTTACTTTATTGGCCTGAATGTACTTATAAAGACTTAAAGAGCAAAAAGTCACAGGTATTAAGAGATCATGGCCCATGTGCCTCCAGTGCAGCAGGTTAGCAGGTTTATGGTATTACACATAAAGACTCTATATTGGCTGTGTCTTTCATGCATTTTCTACTGAATGGTTTGTCTCTGTGACCCTTTTACTTTGGTTTGTTCATATACATATATATATATACATGGTTCCCCTGCGTTTGACCAAACTTACGTTTGTTTAACAAATGCAGGGGTCTGATTTAATGTCAGTGGTACATATAGTCAAAAGGTGGATATGTTGATGGTATGGAATGTTGATACATGTAAGTGGGGTTGGGAGTGAGAATGTGGGTGTGTGTCTGTTTGTGTGTGTGTATGTGAGTTAGGTTTAAGGTCGAGTTGAGTGAAGGATGGGTATGGTATGTTTGTGTGTGAGTTTGTGTATTCTCGAGTAAGGGTTAGGTTAGGGGATAGCTGTAGTGTTGTTTGTACGTATTTGCGAAAATTTGTATGTCTGAGTCTGTCTTGTGTACTGGCAGTGTTACAGGAAGGTTTCAATAACGTTACAAGGTAGGGTAAGAGCTGGGGGAAGGGGCAGCAGTATGGTTACAGTTAGCAGCCATTACTAAGGTGGTGTGTAGGTGGGGACAGAGCAGTGGTGCAACCAGTACTACTATATGGTGCATAAGCCTGCCAGTGAATGTAGAGCAGTTGAGGAAGCTAGAGGTGATGGAGATGAAGTGCCTGAGAGGGGTGGTAGGATGCACACTGCTGGACAGATGAAGAAATGAGGGCATCAGAGCAGAATCCCGAATACCTCCAATTGCAGAGAAGGTCTAAGAGAGCAGATTACCATGGTCAGGCATATGTGCAGGAAAGCAGAAAAAAAATCTAGCAAAGAGGATTTGGGACAGCCATTAAGAAAGCAAGAGGAAATGAGGGTGTCCAGCAAAGAGACGGATGAACTGCATGAGAGAAGATGTACTAGTCAGGTCTGACTGTTGAAAAAGGTAGAAGAGTCACAATGAATTGAGAGAGAGTTGGCAATAGCTGACACGACACTCCGACCCCATGCCGAAAGCTGAAAAAGGAGGTCGATGACGCTGATAATGACGATGATGATGATGATGTGGGTGGTGCGGGGGGCTTAGCAAGTGGTGTAGAGGTGCACATTTGTTTTATTGCTTTTGTGCAGGTGTTTGTTCATACAAGTGTTGAACTTATTATATTATTGTCTGCAGGGAAGTGGAATTCAGTCAGATGCGAAAGGTAAATTTAAAGTTGCGAGCGTGTTTTGTAGCTTTGGGTAACATTATTGTATGGTTTTGTAGTTTGTATTTGTGTCAGTAGGTGTGGCTTGGGTAGAATTGCTGTACAGTATTTTGGCTGTTCAATGGGCAGGTTTGATGGCTTTTCTTTTTTTTTTTCAAACACCTTTATTGAATTATCACTTGTGACATAGGCAAATTTGCATTCATATAAAAGTAATCAAACTATATTAACTTAACAAACATTATACTTCACATATATTGCTATATATCATATAACCTAAACAATATTACATAAATTATTCAATTCCTGCCTTTATTTTAAACAAGACACATCTTTATTAAATCATCACTTACTACATAGGCATTTATACATTTATATAAATGAAAACAAACCACACCAACACAATCTTAGTTGCAAGGATTTTACATCACAAACCATACTGACACACTCCCAGTTGCAAACAGTATACATCACTTATAATCTACCCAATCATTTTCGGTCAAACATTACATAGCTTATTTAAGTCCTGACATCTTTTAAACCTCATTCCTCCCTTGTTTGAATTGTTCCCTCAATTCCCATTTGATTATAGTTTTATTCAGTGAGTTACCATAAATGTTTTATATATATATATATATATATATATATATATATATATATATACACACACACACACACACACACACACACACACACACACACACACACACACATACACACACACACAAACACACATATGTATTATACATAAATATGGAGGAACAGGTAACCAAATGTATATTATAGATATAGATATATATAAGTACAGAGGAAGAGGTTACTGGGCAGACAGCTGACTATGTCTAGGCAGTTAATTCTGCTTATTTTCTAAATTACTAATTTGGGCATGTTCTAAACACCATAATGCACTTTAGAATAATTTCCAATGTAGATATAAGTAAAAATGTTCATAACTCAACAATCTTCATAAAGAAAAACAAACATATAAGCAAAAATTTTCATAACTCAACAATCTTCATAAAGAAAAGCAAACGGCTATGCAGTATTCTACAAACAAACGGGATAATGTCACTCCCCAAGACTGGAAGGTTTCAGATCAGATCATTAGCTATGGGCATTAACGTCAAGGGGCTTGTCATGCCACACCAGCTCCAGGTATTGAATTTATCCCCCTCCAAAGAGCTGTATTGCTAAATAATTCATAGATACTAGAAGTAAACTTTGTTTTTATTGATGTCATTTCATAGATAATACGGTCATCAGTCACAGTTTTGATGCTCTGTCTGTGATATTAAACGAAGATCTATTTTACCGCTGGACAATAATATCTAACCTCCACTGAGTGCCTTTAATTTGCTATTAGTTTTTTTCCCCTCCAGTTGTTGCATTAATGTTATTCTGCATTCTAAAGTGCTTTGCATTTTAATGATGGTGTATGCATCAGAAGCTTTTAACCTTGAAAAGGCATTTGCTTCAGAAAGAAACATTGGTTTCTGCAAAAGACGTAAGTATTTTTTAAATAATGTTGTAGTATGTTCATTATAGGTTTTAGGCAAGGCATGTATGTTAGCAGAAGATAAACATTAAATTAATTGAATCCTTAGAAGCAATCAAAAAGCATTATTTTTAGATGTGGTTTATAATGTGTCATACATAAATTCATTTAGTCATTTCTGAAATAAAACTAGGGCTCCTCAGGACATACTAGCTTTGAGCATCCATCATAAAGATGACCGGGGGGGCATTACTGATACAAAAGCAACATGTTTTTTTTCTCCCTAAACAATCTACTGCTAGAAGAATTAACTGGCTCATTTCTTTAACTGAGAAACAGGCGGTTATACCCAGCTTGTATATCATTTGCTTGAAATTAATCTTTGATTATTTATACTTTACCAGGGTGTTTCAGCCAAATTGTCTCCAGATGTACGATGATAAGCCACAGTTCCTGGATTTTGAGTATTCTCAATATCAGTGTTATAGCTGTGAGAAAACAAAACCTTGATTCAGATTAAAGGTATGAAGAATGATGGTTTGTGACTCATTCCTTAGTAAATAAATACAGTTGGATAGTGTTCTGTTTAAGTAGAACATGGCAGCTAAAATCCTCTGATGGCATTTAGCATCTCTTTTTAGAAACAGTTCTTTAACGTTGCTTTTAAAGTGTGTTGCAGAGATGCATTCTAAAGAAGGCATGCTTATCCTAGGAAATTCTGGTATTTCTGCTAGCAAACTCTGCCATCCCCTTTTCAGGTGACCGTCAAGAAAATGGCTACTGACTGAGTAGCATGTTATCAGCTGTTATGATCACATCAGCATGACTAAGTTACTCTACACACGCTGCATCCATACATGTCATCAAAGCAGCAAGTGCAAAATTGGCGACCTTTATCATGTGTTGAGTTTTTATTTTTTTCTTCTTTTGCTCTTATAGGCCTCTGAATCTCATGCTGTATAAATGTGTTAAGTTTATAATCTTGAGAATATACTTTGAAATTAATAATTCATATAGCACATGAAGAAAAGTGGCTTGATAACTAAGGGTCCAAAAGATCTGCTGTTTAACATTATCCAGGATTAATATTATTATAATTATTATTATTACTGTTGTTTTTGTTGTTTTCTGCAAACATGATGCAACTTTCAGAATCCTACTTCAGCAGTGACAGATGTTTTCATTGTTATGAGGTTTGGCATAATAGTTAAAGTGCTTACTTCACAGACACAGGCTACATGCTCTGATTCTCACGTTTGAAGAAAATTAGGTAGGGTTAAAAGGGCCCACAAGGGCAGGTAGCCTAGTACTTGCCTATAACTAGCTGCACTTGTTCAGAGTGGCTCCCACTAAGGTGGTATGACAATTCGGTTGTCATCTGAAATCCATGCAAATTCCTTCACCAAGATTGTAATTTACTATGCAGAAAACACAATAATAAAATACTGTATGACTTTTGTAGCTACCGCTGTGGATGTTTTCATGCTGTTCAGCCACAGAAATTACAATATGAACTAGGAAACGTGATAGGTAGAGGTTTAATGTAGCACCACTAAACAAATAGTTTTCAGATGCCATTAAAATATATTTAAATTGAACCCTTAATGTCCTGTTTTTTATGTAAGTAAACAGTATTTCCTATATTAAGTCCCATTCAAAAGTCTCATCTTTGTTGTCACTGAGTTTGCTTAGTTGCCTAAACAATAGAAGAAAAGAAAAAATAAACACCCCAAAACAGTTTCCTTAAAAGAAAAGTTACCCCAAATAAATTGTTCTCAAAGTCAAATTGAATAAAATACTGAGATACACATCCCATAATTCAGACCCTCATGAAAATATATATGGATTCTCATTTTGGACTGCTTCAGGAAACATTACATAGTAATAAACAGTACTAGCAGTCAACAGATATGTTTAATTTTTATGTAAACTATAATTTATACCATTCAATAAATTAAAATTTGTGATGTGATTAATGAAATGCTGCCATGGATAAAGCAGCGTGCATTATCTTACTCCAATGTCCACAGTATCTCATTTAACAATCAATTCACATTAGCAGAAAATTTATAGGCATCACTAATGTGATTTGTTTTTTCAAACAATACAAGCGAATAACAGCACAATAATATCAAAATACCACATACATTATTTTACTTTTACAGAGAAAGTGACACAACTTCTCACATTTAGAACAGTTTGGGGTACTGCGTTGAAGTTTAATATTCACACTCACTTTTGAAATTAGATTCTGCCCTACACTCAGCATATACATTTAAAAACACAATTGTATAAGGATTCTTCAAGGGAAAAAACTACAGCAAAGGAAAATGAGTTTCTACAGAACTCACAGTGATCACTGCACTTTTAGCATTTAAAGTGTAACCTCAATTTTTTTGTTCTGTTTTTTTAACCCGAATTGTTAAAATGTTAATCACTGTAATCTTTTTGTAATCTGTGTGTGGAATTTTTCTCCCCAGGACGCCATTGAAAACGGGTTATTTTGGCCCAATGGACTATCCTGGTTAAACAACTGCAAATAAATAAATAAATAATAAATAAATAAAGTACCCTGTATAGGAATAAGTTGGTTTTGAACTTGTAATGCTTCAAAGTAATTTGACATATGTCCACTATAAAACTGCATTGTATTTTGCTATCTTTAGTTTCTCTGAGACACTTGTCAAGTTGCAGTAACAAATGAATGCAACAACTATTAACTGGAACACTTAAGCATACTTTAAATCTGTACATGCTGATTTGCTTGCTGTTTAAAGAATTTGTTAGCATCTCCTTGCTGTTTTCCTGCTGTTTAAAACATTTTTAGTGTCTCACTGCTGTTTTTCTGCTGTTTAAAACATTTTTTAGTGTTTCCTGCCTAAGTTAGTGTAGCTAGTAGCTGTAGCATAGTCCAGATATGTTTTTGTTGCATATGGCTCTGTTTGTAGTGGCGGTTGTATTCTGAGCACATTTTCCAAGCCATCTTTGATTGGAAGGGGCCCTTGTGTACCCTTGTGAGAGAATTGTGCTAATTGGAATCTGTCTAGTGAAGGATGATTGATCTAGGGCTTGGAGTAAGCACCCTCACTAGTTCTTTTGATTTTTTAAAGATTTTTTTTAAGGTTTTAGCTTCTGGTATTTAAGCCCCGCGTTTAAGCAGGTTTCTGCTTGTTTGCGCTTCAAGCAGACATTGTTCGCTATAGCCGGTCAAAATTTTGATAATTTTTCCCTGAGATACAGCTATAGTACATTAGTGTAGTCTTCATCTTTAGTATATCTCTGGTCTAAGAAGTATTGCTAGTGAGCTGTGACCTATTAAACCACCAGCTAAAAACCCCATCATAAATACCTATCAACAGAGCACCTCCTAAATCAGTCCTGAAAGCACCCCCTTTGTGATAACAGTTCTTCAAACATAGCATTATGGACAGTTGGACTACCTGTTTCTCTTGCTAGCCTAGTTGACTTAGGTCTCCTGAGGTAGTGTAGCAACTGCCTAATGTACACTGACAACCCTCTACTAATAACTTACTCTAGTACAGAGTGCGAGAGATGTATCTACACCAAGAATCTTGAATCCCTGCTCTCTCGCACTCAAAACAGCAACAGAGAAGAGGTTGTGAACTCACCCACCACTACTCATGCACATAGTACCACTATTCATACACATAGTATGCATCCAACACATAAATCAGTATACGTGGAGGTTCTCTCAAAAAACTTACCGAAACACCACAGACCTCCAAAATAAAAGACTGCTACAACTAACACAGTTCCCTCAACATGGAAGCACATAGCAACACCAGTGTCTCACCTACCAAGCCCTTAAGGCATAACACTCAAAAAACTAATTTTCTTGTCATTGGAGACTCCATAGTGAGACACACAGATGTCCCACTCACCAGGTTAGATAAGGAGAAAGTCACGGTCAGCTGCCTGTCCGGTGCCAGGATTCATCAGATCACACATGCACTCAGGTCTG
Source organism: Protopterus annectens (assembly GCF_019279795.1). Classification (NCBI taxonomy): domain Eukaryota; kingdom Metazoa; phylum Chordata; order Ceratodontiformes; family Protopteridae; genus Protopterus; species Protopterus annectens. Next base: position 63,155,766 of record NC_056729.1, on the reverse strand, counting down.
TCAGCAACAAGTACCATTGTGACTCTGTCATAGCTCATGTTGAAGTGAACAATCTGAGACGTAGCTCACTGGACTATATGAAGACAGACATGATTGAGCTCTCCAAGTATGTATCCCAGGCAGGTATGTCTCTAGCTTTGAGCAGCATATTACCCTCACCTAGAATGATGCCACAATATAAACAAAAAATGATCGATTTCACTAATTGGCTCAATTTTTGGTGTCATTCAAAGGGGATCCAGTTTTTGTCAAGCTGGGATGTCACGGTTGACAAACCTCGCTGCTTGACAGACATGGTTTGCACCTGGCACCACTAGGCTTCCAGCTGCTGCCAAAGGCTCTTTCCTCCCACATAGTGACTTTTTTTTAGACAAGGTCTCAAAAACAAAATTGCTGATGTGAAAATTGCCAGCCATAAAAAGAGTTATGCTGCTAAACTCTAGGAGCTTAAACCAAAAACTGCACACCCTGGAAACAGGAACCAGAAACCTGGTTTAAGGCCTCAGAGAGCACCCCAGCCTTGCAAAGCTACAATTCCTTCCACACCTTCAGACCACAAAATGATTGTGTGAGAACCAAAGGAGACAGTGTTTCTATCTATATTAGGGATAAATTCACCTCCCAGCTAGTTAGACTGGACAACTCCATGAACTTACTTCATATTCAGATTACTGTGGGTAAGACCCCCATTCAAGTCATAGCTAGTTATAGATCCCATTCCATGGATCATGATGCACACGAGGCCTACTTGACCAAACTGGATTCTATCCAAATTTTGCCAAACACTATGGTCATGGAGGATTTCAATTATCCCACCATCAAGTGGGAAACCTGCTCTTGCCCTAACTCAGTAGTGCAGAAGTATCTTGACTTTGTTAATTCAAATGCCCTGGAAGAAATAGTTCAAACCCCAACAAGAGGAACAAACATGCTAGATCTGGTCCTCACTAACATGACAAACAGATGCACCACTGGAACTATTGGACCCTTATTAGTTAAATCTGACTACAAATAAGTCACATTTGAACTAGCAGTAACAGCAGAACTCACAAAGGGTAAAGTCAGCTTAAAAACTTCACCAAAACAAACTATACCCCTCCTAGGGGAAAGTATAAATGCATTCCAAGCTCCATCCTCAGCTGGAAGTGGTAACTACACCAAAGCTTATACAAAAGCCCTGTACAATCACTTGTATAACTGTACTGACTCGGCTGTTCCAGAGAAACTCAAAGCCAGACCCCCAAGTAAAAAAAGCCACTGTGATGGGCATACAGCATCAACAAACTTTACAACAAATGCAAAATATTGCTGTCTAAGAAAACTAAGGTGAGACCACAATAATGGAAAAGCTCCCTTCTCAGCCTTAACAGGCAAATAAGACAACATGTCAAATGTTCTAAGGGTAACTTTCAGAAAAACCTATCAATCACAGCCAAAGATAATCATAACGCCTTTTACAGCTACATACATAGTTTAAAAGGTAGGACCCAAGCATGTGCCAAACTAGTGATTAATGGTATCACACACACTGATCCCACAGAGATACCAAACCTGCTAGCAAACAGATTTGGTGACAATTTCACTCCTTTATCCCCGACAAACTTATCACAAACCTTGCCCCCAGCTCTCCCCCACCCTGCATATCAGAATAGTAGGTCATTAAAGCCTTGTTTAAGGCAAAAAAAAGCAGCCTCTGTGGGACCAGACAGCATCACAGGCTGTATTCTAAACAAACTAAAACATGAACCAGCATCACCATTAAGTACCCTATTCAATCACAACCTAACCACTGGCTTTGTTCCTGTGGAATGAAGAAAAGAAACAGTTATTCCCCTCCACAAAGGTGGCATAGAAACAGACCCAGGGATTTATAGACCCATATTTCTGACCAGCCTCATCTGTAAATCCATGGAACATATTATCATGATCCTCATAAATAAAGACATAAGTGACCTCCAAACCCTAGATCAGATCCAGTTTGGCTTCACCAAGGGCAAATCCTGCCTGTTAAACCTGGTGGATTCTTCAAAAATGACCAGGGCTATTGACAAGGGCAAATCTGTACACACAGCATAGCTCGACTTGGCAAAGGACTTGGACACAATCCCATACTCAGGCATTACCGCTAAACTTAGCAAACTGAATGTAAACCCCTTTGTTGTAAGATGGTTGACAACAGGCTCACAAACCATTCACACAATATCAAAGTGGGTCACTCCACCATCACCAGCAGACCTGTCACCAGCGAGGAGCCACAAGGGCCGGTGCTGGGGCCTCTATTGTTTAGTATCAAGTTTGTGGACGACTGCAAACAGGGTGCAATTATTGAATCCCTAAATGATGTCAGTATACTTCAGGAGGGTCTTATACAGACCAACAAGTGATGTCTTAGTCATGGTCTCAAACTGAATGCCAAGAAATGCATCATCATTCCCTTCTGTAAAAACAATGTCCCTTCACACTGTCAAATTAACAACAATACCCTATGTACCTATGAGGTGGTAAGAGATCTGGGATTACAAGTAGACTGTGACGTTAACTTTGACCACCATGTGTCTACTGTAGTAAAGAAGGCTTTCTATATCGCACACTTGATTAGCAAAGACATCGCCCCTAGAGCAAAGGAGGTTATAACCCCTATATACTCATCACTAAACAGGCCCATTATTGAGTATAATGCCCCTTTTGGCATGTACCATACAAAGTATCTGCAGCAATTGGACAGATCTCAGAGGTTTCTAACTAAGAAGATCAAGGGACTCCAGCACATCCTTACACAAACCAGCTAAAGTCCCTGTCACTATACTCAGTATCATATAGACATCTTACAGGAGACTTATGCCTGGCTTACAGAGCAATCTCCAACCCAAACTTAATGAATTTACTGCATATCCGTAACTCAAATGAGACTTGAGCTACCCATTCCAGGGACCTAAATATGACCTGCAACTTGAATAGGAGTGCTAGAGAGACAGATTTGTCTCCCAGTGACTACTGCATCTTCGGAATAGGCTGCCAATTCATGTGAAGCAGAGCACCTCTATGACAGTGTTCAAAAGAAACCTGGATGAGTGGATGAAGAACTGTAAATTCTTACCAGGGATAGCCTCCACGACCCTCATTGACACGTGCAGTCATTAATAAATACAATCCTGGGTATTGACTAGAGTATCTATGGTATTACACTGGGATGAAATGGCTAGGCTTGAAATGACCTCCAAGTCGATAGCCTAGTAACCTCCTATGATCCTATGAATTGAAGGATATCAGCAAAGTACAGGAACTGAAATACAGAATTCTAGAACAGATGGCATTAGATTAAAGTCTGGGATTTGAGGATGAATATGGAGAATTGTTTTTAAATCATATAAACTAAATAACATTAACTGATTTCAGAATGTTACAATTCCTCTATGAAATATTAAGAGACATCAGTAATTCTTTTAAGGGTACAGAGAGTTGATAAAAAAAGTCATTATTTAAAGTTTTAAGGTGCCCACTGTGCCATCATAGGATCTCCAAATAAAAGGATCTTGTTGCAGCAGCTGAATTGCCACACCCTCACAACCAAACATCCATGAATTAATGAGAGCCAGTCAGTAGACTTTATGAGTTCAATGGTGCCACGCAATGAAGAACACTTTCACCCTGTAAAGTGCAGAACCTGATGGCCTGGATGCTGCAGTAAATAACTCAGACATGATGTACAGGAGCTACTCGAAAAGCAACATACTGTTCATGCAAGATCAGTCCTTACGACCACATCACATGGAATGGAGTACAGGAACCATCAGTCTAATCTACAATAATCTACTATTGTTTCATGTAAATCCAGAAACATTTTAAAGATAGTTTGGACAAATCAGAATTAAGAAAACAAAAAGGGCCAACCCAAGTTAGTGATAAGGCCTGTGTGCACCGACATTACTTCTCTGAATACAACCAGAAAGGAAGACACTTTAACAGATGCCTAGACATTAAGCCTTGTGAAACATGTGGACTCTTTTAAAGGACAACAATGGGATTCTGTTATTAAATGCTCAACTTTTATGTCCTTTTTCTCCCTGTTTACTGTCTCTGCTATGAATAAACAACAATACAGCATTTAAAATATTTTAAATCAACTGTTTCTGTCCACTAGAACAGTACCTTACTGTACTGTGGTGGTTTCACTTTCAAAAAACTTTTGTCCCACTATGGTAAAGCTTGCTGCAGTCTCCATTTCATTGATGTCATCAGCACCAATGAATACAGATAGTTTTCTGGCTAATTCCTTCCCCAAACTGATATCTCCATGACCTTCCTAAAAACCCACCCATGCTGTGATGCTCCCTTGTCCTTCCCTTACCCATCCAGAAAGCAAAGGCTAGAACAAGGACATGGTACATGAGTCAAGTCTCCTGCTGTGGGCTGTCAATCACAGGTGGTAACATCTGAAATTACCCTTAGCACTTTGACAGCTAGAGAAGTTAGGTGTGAAGGGGGATGGGAGATGTCAAAGTAGTATAATTCAGGCTTCACAAAACACTGCAGTTTAGCCATTCTAAAAAGAAGCAGCAGTATAAAGCACTTTGAAAGTCTGTTCTGTGGCATTTGTACTGTTTGTGCTTTAAGTAGTCATTGAATGGCATGAAATGTTACTTAAAACTAACTGACTGAAAGACAGCAGTGTATGCATGTAAAATCAATGCAGTGACAGAAGCTTCAGGAAGAAATAGGCATACATGACATAATTTTTTACAGACAAGCACTGCTTTATGGGGCAGACTAATCAGAATTACTTCAAGATGCCAGACCACATGTGGTCAGACTCAGAAATTAGGTATAGAAATATTTAAAAGCATGTAAATAGTCAAAGAGTGGTGTTAAAATGTAGGGAACACCAAACCATGATGGATTAAACATGCTTTTTGAGTCTGTGGGTGCGGTTCCCCTTTAAAAGCTCTGATATGATTTCACCAGTGATCTCATAAAAAAAGTGCAGTCAGTGGTAGCATTTCATACTTATATATGAGATGTTCAGACTATTATCCCAGAAAACTCATGGAGCTAATGAAGTCAGAGGCTAAACTGCATAAATCTAGAGAATAAGCAATATTTTCTTTGGCGACTATAGACAAACATACCTGAACAGACCACAGCTTCCTTAACAGGCCTTCCATTATCACCCCCACCTCTCTCTAAGAGCAATGACCCATAGCAACATAGGATATAAATGATCACATCATTCTCAGAATTAGTGGATGGCAGTTTATGGAATGCAGATGTCTTAGGCACCATAATCCTATATGAGAGGAAGCAAATAGGAAAGAAAAAATGCATAAATAAAAAAATAATTGTTAAACAAAAAAAAGTCTTTGAATGTATCATTCCATCATACACAAACTACATGAAAAAGGAAGGCTCCATATGAGTGCACACAGCTTAATACAGATTCCCTCTCTCTCCTTCCAAATACAAAAGAAGGAAAGAAATAACTTGATAAACTCATAGCAGGACAAAATTTCTGTCAGTCTGTGACACATCGCTGCATTAACAAAAGTAATGTACATCTGACAAGGAAAAATGGTTAGCAGTTGTTGAAGTGATATCCATTTCCCTAGAAGGCAGCCAGGTAGACATCATTAGAGCCTTAACATAATTGTCTTTTTCAATGAATGGTGGTGAGAGTATATCTAAATTATGAATAGATGAAAGGTTTTATCTCAACCAATAATGATTCTCTGTAGAATTTTGACTTATTTGCATTTTAAATGTAATTGGTTGGAAGGTTCTTTTTAAGGAATTATGCTTTTCTATTGTGCTTTAGTCTTGAAAACGAGTTTTACCCAAAAGCGCTAGTCCAGTTTTTATGTTTTTTTATTTTTGTCTTTGTTTTGTATTGTGTTTGTTATTTTATTAAATTTATTACATTTTAGCCAAGTTCTGCATCCTTGTCTTTCATTAGTGCACTTGTGTTTCTTTTGGACATAGAATCATAGGAAGTTACTAGGCTATTTGCCCTGAGGCCTTTACAAGCCTAGCCAATAATTTAACCCATGTTCCAACAAGTCAGCACCTGATGCCCCAGTCTAGCAAGAACACAGGTGGAAAACCAGGGATGTATTTCTGTTCCCCATCCAGTTATCCAGGTTGCACTTAAAAAGCATTAATGAGGTACTCTGCCTGAAGTGGAGCAGGGGTCTATTCCACAGAAAGGGGAGACTCTGGGACACAAATCTGTCCTGCCAACAAGTCATATGGATGTCACAGACCAGGTTGAGGTCATGCGTGCAGGTTACTAGACTTGCAGATATGCAGCAGTCCCATCAAGGCGGGGTCTGAGACTGCTTTGTATGCCAGACAGAGGTCACCTCTGAGGAGAATGTAGGAAACTATATAGAAGGACAGGGTCTTTAGCCTATCTGTGTAGGGTAGATGTTTGAGTCCCTGGATTCTCATGGTGAGGAACATCTGTGGTCTGTCCAGCTGTTGAATGAGCTTTGTGAGGTACATGCCGGAAAGGGCATTGTACTCAATAATGGGTCTTATAAGGGAAGAATTCAGAGATGTTATGACCTCCTTGTCCCTGGATGAGATACCTTTACTAATGAGGTGGGCCATGTAGAAAGCTGCCACATGTACATGGACAACCCTCTACTACTACTACCACCTAGGAACACAATTTGTGAGAGATGCAATTACATTAAGATTGTAGAGTCTCTCCCTCACAAGCCAGTATATCTGGTACTGAGAAAGTTGTTAACATAAACACCACACCTCAACAACCATCCACACCTACACAACACACACCCACATATGTGGAGGTCCTCAACAAAAACATGCCCAAACAAAAGAGACCTCCGAGGCCGAAACACACATGAACTCCACTGCCCACCACATCACACACCAGACATAGTCCCCTCACCAGGCTGCATAAGAAGAAAGTCACAGTTAGTTGTTTGTCAGGTGCCAGAATCCACCATATCACCCATGCACTCAAGTCTCTCAACAACAGGTACTGTTATGACTCTGTCATAGTCCATGTTGGCATGAACAACTTGAGCTGTACCTCCATGGGCTACATGAAGAGAGACATGATAGAGCTCCCTGAATATGTGTCCCAGGCAGGTATGTTCCTAGCCTTAAGCAGCATTCAACCATCACCCAGAATGATGCCTCAATACAAACAGAAAATGATTGACTTTAACAATTGGCTTAGTTTTTGGTGTCATTCCAAGGGGATCCAGTACCTGACAGCCTGGGAAGACATGATTGACAAACCACAATGCTTTGCCAGAGATGGTCTGCATCTGTCTCCCTTGGGCTTCAGGCTCCTGGCAAAGGCTCTTTCCTCCCTTATAGTGCCTTTTTAGGCAAAGCCATGAGGTCAAAACTACCAACAAGAAAATGTCATCAAAATGCAAATCAAAGGTCATGCTGCTAAATGCTAGGAGTCTAAACATGAAACTGCAATCATTGCAAGCATTCTTAACCCTGGAAGATGCTGACATTTGTGCAGTCACAGAAATCTGGTTCAAAGCTGCGGAGAGCACCCCCAGCCATACCAGGTTACTCATGCTATCATACATTCAGACCCCAAACTGTGCATAGCAAAGCAAAAGGAGGTGGAGTTGCAATATATATAAAATACATATACACCTCAGGCTGGTTAAACAGTATGATGTACAGGAGACACATCAGGTGCAGTTAACCATTGACAGGACCCCTATTCAAATCATCGCTACAGGTCCCCAACTTTAACTCAAGATGCCCACTCCACCTATCTGGACCTCTTTGAATCTATCAAGATTCAACCCTTTACCCTGATCCTACACGACTTTAACTATCCAACCATAGACTGGAAGAACTACTCATGCCAAAACACAATTGCAAAGAGATTCCTTAATTTTGTCATTGCAAATGCCTTGGAGCAGCTGGTTGATACCCCCACAAGAGCTGAAAATATCTTGGACTTGGTATTAACTAACATGAGTATCCACTGCAGTATCCCTACAGCATCATCCTCCCTGGTAAGATCTGACCACAAAACGGTCACTTTTGAAGTCACCATCTCCCGACCACCCCCTAGATAGGGTCAAATGAAAGAAAACTTCTCAAAATTTGATTACAACCTCCTGAGAGAAGGTATAAACAGCTTTGCAGCTCCCACCCCCTCCATAGGAACTGGCACATATACCTAAACCTACACCAAAGTACTATACGAGCACTTATATAGCTGCATGGAATCAGGAATACCCAACAGGACAAAATCATTCTCCTCAAGGAAGAGTAAACCTGTCTGGTGGACATCTGCTATAAAAAAACTCAATAATAAAAGAAAACCCTCTAAAGCAAACTTTGAGTCCAAACTGGCCACATCAACTAAAGACAATCACAAGGCGTTATTCGCGTATGTCCACAAACTCAAGGGAAGCACCCAGATTTGCTCAGAACTGGTGGTCATGGACACCATATTCAGAAACGTGGTAGATATAGTCAACCTGCTGGCAGACAGATTCAATGAAAACTTCACCCCTCTCCCCCCCCATCAGCAAATCAGGACGTCCCCAGCACCTGCCCCTCCCCTTATCTCTAGGGAGCAAGTCATCATTGCCTTCTCAAAGGCTAAAAAAAGACATCCTCCATGGGACCAGATAACATCCCAGGCTGCATACTACATGAACTCAGACAGGAACTTGCAGCAACATTAGGCACCCTATTCAACCAAAGCCTATAGTACTGGCTTCATCCCAGCCGAGTGGAGGACAGCCACTGTTATCCCTTTGTACTAAGGTTGAACATCCGCCAACCCAGGAAATTATAGACCCATCAGCCTAACTAGCCTGATCTGCAAGGCCATGGAGCAGATTATCAAGGACCTCATTAACAAGGACATTGGCAACCCCAAACACATGATCCCACAAAGTTTGATTTCTGCAAGGGGAGGTCATACCTGCTAAAATTGGTTGACTGCTTTGAGACAGTCACCAAAGCCATGGACAAGGGAAAGAAGGTGCATACTGCCTATCTTGCACCTGGCTAAAGCCTTTGAGACTCTCTCCCACTTGGGTATAATAGATAAACTCTCTCAACTAGGTGATAATCCATATGTTACCAGACGGGTAGCAAACTGGCTCACTGACAGAACCCACCTAGTCAAAATAGGGGAAGCCACCTCAAGCAGTCAACATGTAATGAATGGTGTACCCCAGGGATCAGTTTGGGGTTCCTTGTTGTTTGGAATATATTTTTCTGAGGTGCAGGCCAACACCAGTGGGTTATGGCTGACCACCTTTTCAGATGACTATAAGCTGGGTACTGTCATCAGTTCCCCTAGTGATGTGGACATCCTTCAAGAGGGTCTCACCCAAACATATGACTGGTGCCAGAAATATGGCCTCAAACTGCATGCCAAAAAATGCATCATCATCCACTTTGGGGAGAATGATGTCCTAAGCATGCAACAGTCATGAGGGACTTGCAGACTCAGGTTGATAGCAAACTGACTTTTGACCACCATATTGCCTCTGTTGCTACACTGTCTCAGGATGCCCACATCAACCATATTGGCAGGAGAAAGCATAGGAAATTGTCCATCTGTATTTGTCACATACTGAGGTAGGGAGGCCAAGGAGAGCTAAGAGGGTAAAGGGTGGAAGGTATAAGAGTAGTACTACTAGGTGATCACACAAGTGCTACTAAGGGAGAATTTGTAGCTGGAATACCTCACAAAGGGTTAAAACAGTGCATAGGTTCATAGGTTCATAGGTTCATACTAGGCTATCTGCCCTAGGGCATTTAAAAGCCTAGCCAGAGTGTGTGTGGCTTTCACCACCCCTTAGGATGAGAATGCTATACCCATTAGTTTGCTGTGCCTCTGTCCAGCAGTGATACAGAGATGATTCCCGGGGTAAACCTACGATCTACCATCCACTTGTCAAGATTTCTCTTGAACAGAGTCAGTGAGGGGCTCTGCCTCACATGGACTGGGATTCTGTTCCATAGTGTAGGGAGTCTCTGGGTGATGAATCTGTCCCTCCAGCACGTCCTATTTATATCCGTGTTGAGGTTTAAGTCTCTTGCTCTCGTGGCTCTGGTGGATTTGGATTTTTTGAGGTGGAGCATGTCCATTAATTCCGGGTTGGACATGGCCTTGTATGTCAGGCACAGATCACCTCTGAGCAGACGGTAGCTCTGGATGCAGCAAACTTGTGTCAGACTATGCTACTTAATGTTAGGGTTAAGAAAACAGTAAAACTCAGAAAAAGCACAAATTAACCACTACAGACAAAAAATAGAATTCACAGTATGAAAAAACAGTTAAACAGTAATGAAATCCAGTAAAATGCAGTTAAACAGTAATGAGTTGCAGTAAATAGCAATAACATACAGTTAATCAGTAAAATTGCTGTAAAACAGTGCAGATGTGATACATTAGCTCACAATCACAACAGCAAAAAGCAGCTCAAATAAAGTATAAGGCTACCGACAAGCAGTAACAAATGCGGCAAACTAAATGCAGTTGAATACCTAAGCGCAAGCAAAATGAAGTAGAAAGAGACACAAGTTTATTTTTAAGATGTGACATAATATCAGTTGACATTAGAGGTGCAACAGAACAAGTTCTGACCTTTGTCCAGAATAATTTACAGTTAGATGTGTGAATGGCTGTGATACTGACAACAGGGAAAAATAATATTTCCTCACACAGATTATGCTACTCAATTTAACGGTTAAGAAAACAGTAAAACTCACAAAAAACACAGACTAATTACACATGAATATATTCCACCAGTATTTTGGATTGCCTCTAATAATGCAAACTATGACCTTGATAATATGTAATGCAACAGTCTTCTGAACAAAATGAAGTTTCCATTAAACTGTAAATGTTATGTAGAAAAATGATGCAGGGACAAGAAATAACAGTGGTATGCATGCCTATGCCAGCAGCTACTGAGAATAATGCAGACAGTAAAGCAATAATTGTATCATGAAATGCAATCCATAAGTAAGGTTAAAATACATAATTTTATTCATAACAGCAACCTACCTTTGAAGCAATTCAGTTGTGAAAGTAGCAACAAGTTTTCAAAGCAACTAGCAGTATTGAGCTCCCTGGATCCAGCCAGTCTCTCATACTATGATACAGGTTTCTTACCTACACAATTACCTTTATATAATAAGGATTCAGCCCTCTCAGGACTGCGAGTATGGAAATGAGATGTGAACTCTTTAGCATTTATGAATTCTAAAATCTTCATTAAGTATAGGGAATATAAACATGGTGTAAGGACCTACATAATTGCAAGCATACTCCTTACCTTATTATATTATTATTTATATGAATTGTTTATGACAACAGTTTCTGCCTCTGAGTACATTGTGTCTGCAAATTTAAGGAAGCAGATTATTCATTCAAACATATTATTCATTGAAATATATAGGTTCATATGTAGGTACTAGGCTGTTGGCCCTAGGGCCTATATAAGCCTAGCCAAAAAGGTACCCTGGCTTTCGCCACCCAAGAAAATTATTTTCCTGTGCTCCTGTCGAGCAGAGCCACAAAGGTGATCCCTGGGGTGAATTTCCTATCTCCCATCCAATCATCAAGATTTTTTTTGAAGAGTGCTAATGAGGAGCTTTGTTTGATACAGATAGGTAGTTTGTTCCAGAGTATGGGAAGTCTCTGGGACAGAAATCTATCCCTCCAGCATGTTTTGTTTATTGTAGTGACAAGGTTTAGGTCTCTAGAGCATGTAGCTCAGAGGGATTTGGATTTCTTTACGTGAAGCATGTCCAACAGCTCTGGGTTTGACATAGCTTTGTATGTTAGGCAGTGATCGCCTCTGAGTAGGTGACATGTGATGGAATAAAGCTGGAGTTTTTTGAGATGGTCTGCATAGGGCATCTGAGGCCAGTAATCCTCTTTGTGAGATATTTCTGCAGCCTTTCTAGTTGTTGTAGATGTCTTGTGAGGTACATACCAAAAGGGGTATTGTACTCTATAATGGGTCTAATGAGTGACGAGTAGAGGGGAACAATGACCTCTTTTTTCCTGGATGAGAAACCTTTTGTGATGAGGTGTGCCACATAGAAGGATTTCCTGACTACTGTGGCGATGTGGGCAAAGCGCATAACCTTGTTAGTAAAGTATAGATAAGGAAATGATGTTCAAAAACTAAAAGAGAAGAAAAGACCTGCCATTTTCAATTTTTTTTTATTTTATATTGTGTGAGGAAAGATTATTTTCCCTGTTGTCAGTATCACAGCCATTCACACATCTAACTGCAAATTATTCAGGACAAAGGACAGAACTTGGTTCTGTTGCATCTCTAATGTCAGTTGATACTATGTCACATCTTAATTATACGTAACCTCCTTTTTCTCTCTTTACAGTAGAAGTATGTGTGTGTGGCATATACTGATAAGAACCTCAAGTGTATCTTGGGAATGCCCTGCCCTCTTGGGGCTCTAATCCAGAGATGGTTGTATATGGGTGAACATAATGATACTTAAGGAGCATGTGTTCATCTTAAAAGACAAAAAGTTGAGGAAATATCAGAACTGTTTATTTGAGCTACATGTTTCTTAATGTTTCCTCTATTTCAGTTATTATTATTTTTTTCTCTTCATCATTTGCATAACATTTGGCATTGTGTACTCCGGACTGGCAGTGAGGCTTAACACTGAACCACAGTTCACTTTCTAAGGAAAAAAGTGAAAAATGCATCGATAGTGAAAACTAGCCTGGCACTAGTGCATGAGGATCTGTATAGTACAAATTGGATAAATTCTACCTCTCATGTAAGTATCTCCATGCCACAAGGTGTATGTGAGGTGATTGTAGATGCAAAAGACTGGTGATACAAGGTTCAGTTTACAGAAACATTTTTTTAACTTTATTCATCTATTGACACCCAATGTTGTATAAGAAATGAACAGGCTAAAGTCTGTGAGACATGCTAAATATCTTACATGTAATCTATGTTAATGTATGGTATATAGGTGTCCTTGCTGTAAACTCACCTTTTCTGATTAATAATAATAATAATATGTGTTATGTTGTAAGATGCAAAATTCTTAGTATGCTAAAAAAGTACTAACATGAGTAATGTGGACATATGTATCATATATGATGGAGAAATTATCCATATGTCACAATTTATCATCATGACACTTATACGATATATTGTAAATTTTAAAGTCATGAATAATTGTAAGTACTGCAGCAAGAAGTACCTCCTGTGATTATTTGTGTGTCCCCTTTCTGAACACTTGGCATTACATGAAATCCTGGTTATGTGTAACCTAAATGCTATTTATGATGGTGCAGGCAGATGTGAAAATAATGACTGTGCCATGCTAATACAATAATAGCTTTGTTCCTTGCTACATGTATCCATTAACTCATGGCTTCCTACAAGAGTATAATTGTCAGGAAAGCAGAGTGCCTGTGTATTAGTAAGAGTATACTCATCTTTATAAGAGATTTCCCTGTACTACTGAAACAAGTATACTTGTCATTGTTTCCAGTATATAAAACTAAGGCAGCAAGGTGATATCTACATGCTGACCTGCTTTGCTAAGCATGATAGTAAAATTATTAGCATGGAATATGCATAGCTAGCATTATTAAGGGATGTTTATAAAAATTATGAAAAAATATGACATATTTTCATAAGTAGTAATGCAAAAACAAAGTGTGATACTGTAATGTTGGTTGAGATCTATTCAAGCAGTGCTAGAAAGAAAAAAGGATATTAAAACATGATAGGTAATGTGAAATCATTCTGGGATAAAAATGCTCTTTTGGTAGAGCAGTTATGACTATTACCTACATTTTCATAACTGTATTAATTTTATAAAATATGTGTGCCCTACTGGTGAACAGATGGTACCATCTTATACAAAACATCAAGGCACACAATCCTGCCACTAATGTTTCTCATATATTGTACATAGTTTTGTAGATTAATATTGTTTTGAAATATGGTGAAATTATTGTATACATAATTTGTCTAGATTAGACAGTATCACAAAACAGCAGTAAGCTGTCCCCTCTTGTCAAATATCATTGGAAAGCACCTGAACAAGTAAACAATTCCCTAGTTGATATCTTAGATTCATTTTGCACACTTACAGATATATAACCCCTTGTTTAACCAAAACATTAGTATTCTTTGGTAATACAATAAAGTTTTCCTTTCATAAATCTGCAGTATAAACTGTATGTCTGCAGACAGACCTTTGATATTATCACCTATTTTCTACCAATGAGCTATCATAGTGGGGTCTATATTATATTCTCAAAAGCTGACAATGTCGAATCTGACATTGTCGACATGAGAATATCGAATGATCAGAATCTCGAGCATGTAAACGGAAATCTCCATAAGGGGAGATTTCCGTTTACTGCAATGTAGTGTGGTCTCGGAGTGGGTATATTTAAGTAGCGGGGGTGTGGAGGGTGCAACCCCCATGTGGTGGGTGAAGGGGGATTGCCCCCTGCTTAAACCCATTAGGGTACTTTCTTTTTTTTTTTTTGTCTTTTTATAAGGTCATGTTTGAAGACATCGACCATATGGTGTCGACCATATGTTGTTCGATGTTTTCAAACTTCAGTCTTATAATACTGACCCTCATAGTGTACATTTTTGAAACTCATACCATTTGTCACATATTATAAATCTAATGAAGTGTGTTACTGTAGAGAATTTTGGAGAAAAGCTCTCAGGAAGCAAGTGGTTTCCTGTCTTAGAAGATCTCAGGAAGTAAAAGTGTTAATTAGCTTCCTGCTGTTCAGGTTTAAATGAGTTAAATGTACTAATTTGGTCTTTTTTATTTTTTTATAGTGCCCTTTGCATTTGCATTCCAATCAGCAGCACACAAACACAGTTCATTTCCTAAGGAACAAAATGAAAAATTAAATTTTGGCTGCCTACTATAGTGCAAACAAACCTGGCATCAATATGCAGATGTCAGCACTCTTGATCCTACAAAGTGAATAATTTCCACTTCTCAGCTAACTATCCCTGTGGCAGAAGGTATAAGTAAAGTGAGCTTTAAGAAAGAGGGCAGCTGATGCAGGGTTCCAATCCAGTTGACAGATACTTTTACAGAGTGGGTCAGAATGCCATCTGTCACAACATTTTGAATAGGAATGTCACAGTAAATGCACACGTGTATTATAACTATATTTATTGCAACACATGTTAAAAAATAAGTTCTTCTGTGTTTAACATGTTTATTCATTTTTTTTCTCATGGGTTTGATTCCTGGGTAGTACTACACAGTCTTAATATTGTATAAGTCCCAACAGCCCAATACATTAATTTTGTTCCTACACTCCTACCCCTTCTTGCTCCCTATAGTAAACACTTTATTGTACTGAGCATGACAGAGTAATAATGAGGAAACACCTAAGAGTAACACACCATAAAGATAGTCCTAAATCTACCATAAAGAATACTGTTGCTATTTTTCCATTTCACCCCTTTTGCTTCAATACGTTGTCATTGTCTTCAACTGCGTGATTTAAAGTGTATGACATCAGAGTCCCTTTATGGAGTGAACATATCTATAGACCTATTTTTGCATACTTTTGAGGATTCCAATCCAGGCATTAGCAAACTTATTGACTGTTGTAGTACACTATTTGTATGTTTAGCTGTTGGCAATATATTGTTTTGCACCACCATTATCCCAATTCTATCAGAATATACACAGTCCCTACCTCCCTCTCCCCTGTCTATTTAACTTCTGTCTTCTATGGCATCAGTCTTTATCCTCTGCATTTGTACAATCTCTGGCACTGAGCAGCACCCGTAACTTAGAGGAAAATGGTTTTGCTTCACTTTGATGCCCTTTGTGCTACTGTTCTTAGTCTCACTGGGCCATGTACAGTCAGGCTAATCTTTTCTTGTACAGGCTGAAGAGATAAATGTATACTGCATATGATCCAATATTGTCAGATAACCAGCTGCCCAAATATTCCTAACTTCATTACAAATGTGTAAATCAAGACACATAACAAATCCCTTTTCTGCATTGGATCATTTGTTATGCTGCTGGCTGTAATGTACACCTTAGGTCATGCTGACATTTTCATTACTGTCAGGAACCATGAGGCCTGTGTTCTCCATTGCTTCAGTGTTTTGTGACTGTCTCCTCAAATCAGTAAAATTAAGGTTGTGAAGTAACATGTTCCTTGTATGTTGACATAATTCACATCTACAAAATGCTTTCAGCATAATGTCAAGGGTTCTAATCCAGCAATATGTGATAGTCATATTTAATGATTTAGTTATATTAATGTTATGTGTGTGTAAGTGTTGTTTACATATCTTAGTAACCCACCATTATTGCGCTTATGTCTCAGTCATAGCTATACTTTCCCACCCCTGCTTTCTCCCTTTTGAAATGCTTACTTGTACATAGCATGACATAACATTAACACACACCAAGGCTGTTAAAAAATAACCCAGAAAAAAATAACATTCCTTGTGTGTCTCCATCACTGTTTCCATGTCTGTATGTTACCACTTATGTATCATCCCTTTTTACCGCTTCATATTTATTAGGTTAATTGATGTAATGTACACATTATGAGCTTTTACAGTTGTCATAAAGGTAATGAAGAGTAACATATACATTCTCCTTTGCTTCAGTCTGTTGTCATATTTGAACATTGTAAACTAGGTTGGATGTGGTATGGTTAGATAATACACAGGTCTCTAGACTTGTTTTGGAGCACTGTCAAGGTTTGAATCCAGGTGTACACAAAACTGTTTTTGAATGTTTTGTATGACACCCATGGGTGTGTTGGCTACACATTTTCTTACCACAAAATTATCCAGATTCTGTATTAATGTGCTTGTTCCTTATTGGAAACACTGTCTTGTACAGATCTTACCTGAATAATTATGATGATAAACAGAAGAGTAACACAACACACATATCTGCAGAAATGAACCATAAACTAATCTCTTCATATGTCTGCATGTATTCCTGTCACCAACTGTCCCATCCCTTCTGTGTCATCAGATAAACCTCCTTGATTCAAAACTGCTGCCATGAGCCATGTTTCCACCAGCAATAACACGTTTGGTCCCTCATGTGTTTTGTAATAAGGTTTGAAAAACTGCGACTGTCATGACAAATGTGTAAATCATGACACCTGAAACATGACTATAATTCATAGCTGCTCTGTATTCCATCAGATTCAGACCTGGTTGTAAGTGTATATTGCATATTTTTGCGAAGGTCAGCACAGAGCACCATATAGTACTGCCAATTCCCATTTTAAGTTCCACAGCTCAAGATATGATAATGCATGTGCTAATACTTTGCCATCAGTAGCACAAATGAGCATGCCAGCACTGCACTTCAGGGAGAAGGTAAAAAATTGCTACAACAAAGAATTATATGAGTATGCACAACTTCTGTATGTGTTACTGCAATTTTGAAAACAAGATATCTGCATTTCACAGTGATGTTGACTGAATTTACTCAATCTGTTAATGTATGTCTGCACTGCAACTGTTATACTTGCAACTGTATTACATTGGCGTGTAACCTGTTCACACAGAATCCATCACTGTTATTCTGTATTTGTAATGCGAATTGTGTAAGCATGAGCAAAGACAACTGACAGTGACACAATAAATGATTACTATTTGCATGCAATCATCACAGAATAAAATGTCATGCATACTTGGCAATCCACTGTTTTACAACTGTGATTGTCATTGACACCCCATAATGTGAAACAAGTACATGTCCCTCCCAGTAATACAATGTATGTGAATTACAATATCTTAGCAGAAAATTATGTCATTACACAGGACAAGCATAGTGCTGTTACGTTGGCCTGTCCAGAAACATGCATTGACCCCAAAGCCTGTGATACACAGTAGCTGATGTTCCTAACTATGAAGTTCTACTACTTACAAACATGGATTTTCACATGATTAAAGTCAGACTCCTCTGGCATTTGCAATTCATACTGTGTTCTCTAGACTGTGTAACTAGATAGGTAGGAGGTTTATCTCTCACAGTTTTGAATGTGTGTGTGTGTGTGTGTGTGTGGTTCTAGTGACAGAAAAGCAAAACCTCAACAGATGTCCTGTGTCCACTTCCACTCAGGAGAAGAATTTAACTTTATACAGAGCTCTCTCTGCAAATTATCCCACTTTTAACATAAACATCCTCTGCAACATAATGATGAGTTCATCCTGTCAAATGTGCACTCTATCCCTTTAAAAGTTAGACTTCATCTATAGCACGTGCTCTTAATGCTATGTTTGCTAGACTGTATAACTAGATAGGTAGGAGGTTCAAATCTCTCAGTGATTAACTTGGATGTATATGGTTGTATTTACAGGCAAGTAAAGCCTCAACAACAGATGTGATGTGATCACTTTTGCTTAGAAGAATAATTTAACTTTAGAAAAAGCTCCCTCTGCCCTTTTAACACAAACATCCTCTCTGCAACACAATGATGAGGTCATCCTTTCAAAAGTACACTCTTTCCCCTTAAGAGACAGACTTCTCCTGTGTAATTTTCTGACCCCTAGGTTGTACAATTAGAGAGGTAGGAGGTTCAAATCTCCAGTGGTGAACTGGTGTCTGTGGCTAAATGTCAAGTGCACATAGCTTCCTGAACAGACATGCCGTATCAACTTCCAGTCATGAGAAAATTTTAACCTGATAGAGGATTTCCCATCTCCATATCACATTTTTACCACAAACATATTCTCTGTAACACACTGACAAGGTCATTCCTTCACAAGTGGAGTATCTCACTGCAAAAGACAGGCTTCTCTTGTGGTACTTGCATTTAATACTGTGTCTCCTAATTTGTCATAGGTAGGAGGTTCAAATCTCACAGTGGTCAACTTATGTGTGTAGCTGCAATATCAGGTACATGCAGATTCCTGAATGGATGTACTGTATCAACTTCCTGTCATGACAAAATCATAATCTGGTTGAGGATCCCCCCCCCCTCACTTTTTCCACAAACATCTTCTTTGCATCACACTGATAAGGTCATCCTGTCAAAAGTGCATTCTGTCCCCCTAAAAGTTAGACTTCTCTTGTGGTGTTTGTGGCTAATTCTGAGTTCTGCAGATTATGTAACTAGATAGGTAGGAGGTTCATATCTCACAGTGATGAACTTGCGTGTGGGTACAAAGTCAGGTACGTATAACTTCCTAAACAAACATGCTGTATCAACTTTCACTTGGGGAAGATTTTTAACATTGGAGAGGATGCCCCATCCCCTTATCACACTTTTTCCACAAACATCTTCTCTGCTTCACCCTGGTAAGGTCAACATGCACTGTGTTTTGTAGATTGTGCAGCTAGATAGGTAGGGGTTTTAATCCAATATTGGCTAGCTAAAGTGACTCTGTACATGGTCATGTATAATTGTGTCTGTGACAACACCCCTTATGTAAAGTTCCATTTAGAAGATGTATTTTCACTGGCAGAAGGCTACCCTACAAATTTGTATTATCCCCAGGCAATATCCAATTTTGGAAACACAGTGATTACATCATGCTATCAAAAATGAACTATATAATAGCTGTAGTACAAGTTATTCTGTAGTGCTGGCTACTGATAGGTTGCTCTCTAGTCTGCTTAACTAAAGATAGGGGAGGTTTGAATCCAGCAATGATTAACCAATGTAAGTTTGTGTTTGGCTGCCATGATGTTTAGAAAAGGCTTCTAATGGATGTAGTATGTGTAGCTGTGCACTTCAACCACCTTATTACCTTTTTAGAAGAACTAGATGGTCATTAGGATCATTTGCATATATCCCATATGCCTATGATACAAGAGGTTTGGGAGGTCACTCAGTGGAAGTTCTAGCTTTGCTGGAGTTTTCATTTTGTTTTTACTGATTGGTTTTTCAGCGACCTTCTCACTCATTGTTTTAGTTTGTTGTTTGGGATACTTTTGTAGTGACCCTTATGATAATGGACATCAGCTGGGTATAACAGCCCTGTGTTTCTAATCCTTAGTCAAACACTCTTCTTTTGCTGTGCTGATGAGGTCATAGCAAGGCTCAAATATGCATATTCACAGCTAGTGGGGTTTGACTTTATTGGCCTGAAATTGTCCATTAAAACAATGAAACAAATCATGGGCATGGGAATTTCCAGTTAGCTGAAACACCTGACATTCATTAGGATCATTTGTTCTACAATAGACTGCCATCACAGTCAGAACCATTGCTAGTTAAGAAAAGCTTCTACTCACAAAAAGCAGACTTGGATAAGTGGGTAATGAAAAAGAATGAACGAATGGATGAATGGTTAGCAGGTTCATTTCAGAAGCTTATAACATACAGGATTATTATCAAACCTCCAATTATAATCAAATTATGTGCTAGCAAAATCGATATCAAAACTTCACTTCAAGAGCAGAGTGAAAAGCAAAGCCAGAGAGGTGAAACTTTACATTCAAGTTAAGAATTCATAGTAGTTAGTTATACTTAGCTAGTTATATCTTGGAAAGCTGTAAAACACCTAGAGATAGCACACAGACAGCACCCATAACATAACTGCATTTCTGATAGAATAACAGCATTAAAAAAATATTTAACACTTCAGTCTACTTTTTGTGCAGCAGCACAAATTCTTTTACAAATTTTAAAAGTTTTTGCCATTTCCCAGAGCTATTTTCTGATGGATGCTCCATAAGCTCCAGCATGACAGCAAAGCATAACAGCTCCGAAAGGTGCATAACAAAATGTGTTATGTATTTCTTTGATGTCAAAGAGTTGCATAACAGGGTGTATTTTTCCAAGTTCTGCAGTAAAATCATCATGTCATTATATTACACACAAGTTAAGATTACAGACCTGATCATAATTGCTTGTTATACATGAGGAGGTTTAGCCGCACTGAAACATTACCATTAACTAAAAATGTAGGAGGACAAAGTGTCTAAGAGCTTTAAAATCTTAACACATATCATACCATCAGTGAAATGATTGCCACAAGCAAAGTGTACCTTTAAGAAACAACATGTTCAAAACCTCTTAGAACCTTTGAGCTACTACAATTTTATGTAGCAATGCAGCATGCTTTACAGCTCTCAAAGCTGTCAGAAGGTTGTTGGAAGCAGCCCTGTGGTGTCTGTTATCTGAGCATCAGCATGAAGTTCACTAATATGGCTCATATGCAAGAATTACACTATGACATGCTTGTTATAGCTAGTTTTTTTTTTTTACATATAAACCTCATTACAACCTGGTTATTTTTTTCTTGATATCAGAACATAATCAGTGCACTTCAAGTATTGCAGTGTTATTATATATTGATGTTAAGTTTTTAAGGACAATTTTTCAGGAGAAACTTGCAGAAATATTTAGATGGCATGTTGGCTGGGGTGCAATGAACTGAAATTAGGGGATTCAGACACAGAATTGAGGAGCCTAGTGGACTGCTTGATGAGAGCTGATTTATGAAGAAAGAGTGTGTGCTAACAATTGATACATAAAATATTTAATTAAGTGAATTGTGATCTTTTAGGAGGAATTTTGGCTGTGTACTTTTTTCCTGCTGGATTTGCAAGGACATCCAAGTGTTCCTAGCTTCATAGATACTTGCTAGATTATTCATCTATAAGGATGTTTAGAATGTCATATATTCCCATGAAGTTTAAACTCTCATATTTTAAGACCTTTGATTTTCTTAGTAAGAAAGCACTGTGGGCATTCAAATTGTGTCATATGTTTGGATTTGGACATACCGAAGGGGACATACTCCCTGATTAGCCTGATGTCTATGGAATACAGTTTAATGATCATATCCTTGGACCTGGATGCCATACCTTTAGCAATAAGCTGTCCAATGAAAAAGCACTTTCTGGCAGTAGTTGATCCATGGTGATTGATGGACAGTTCATTGATTACATATGCTCCCTGGTCCATAACTACTGTAATAATTTTCAGTGGTGTGCTGTTAATGTGATAGTTAGAAGGTTCTTCTTACTTGCTGAAGGATACACTTATGCATTCATTGGCATTTGGTTTTGGTCCATCATTTTGACACCAGCTACTGGTTTTGGAAAGGTCCTCTTTCATAATCTTAGTGTTCTCTGGGGAGCTTGTGATGGCATCAAGTTTGCAGTCATCTGCAGGCTTGGTCAGTTATAAACCTTTAACAGTAGCTTTGAACTCTGAGAAGTAAATGCCAAAGAGGAGTAGTCTGAGAGATTACAGCATAACTTGAACAGTCCACACCAGGGGCGGCCCGTGCTATTGGACTGCTGGACTGCACCCCCCCCCCCCAGCTGTAAAAAAGAAAAAAAGAAAGAAAATAAAAGATAAAAAAGAAAATTAAAAATCGCGGACTTTCACAAGATGACTAGTACGGACTGCTGCTGAGACAGTCTAGAGCATGCGCAGACTGTTTCAGCAGCAGTCTGGATTAGGAAACATTTAAGAGCAGAGATCCCAGAAGTCTATGCAGTTGTAACTGCATAGACTGTCGCTGGAAACGGATCGGACTCGGACTGCAATGTCGGCAGGCTGGAGTCTCGTCGGGGGAAGAACATCTCACGTGGTGGATTTGATTCTCCAACGGACGTAATGCACAGGCAGGTTTGTAGTGCTCTAATAGCTATGGATTTAATGGCACGAAGAGATCTACATCACGTGTGTGTGTGTGTGTGTGTGTGTGTGTGTGTGTGTGTGTGTGTGTGTGTATGAAATGCCCCAGTTGCTATATACTGGTGGCTAGAACAAACTCATGGTGGTGTGGTAGGGAATACCTCAGGCTTGAGTCCTGTACCTTGTATGCAGGTGTTAAGGACCTGAATTCCCTACCCACCACCATTTGTAAACAAATTGCAGATTTTTGCCTCATATTTGATCTGATCTGTTCCTCATAATATCTGTGGTTTCTAAATGCTGCAATGCTTGATATTTGATGGTGCAGTGGTAGCATTGTTGCCTCACAGCTGCAGGTTCTCAGGTTTGATTCTTGGCTGGGGTGCCTTCTGTGTGGGGTCTGCATCTTCTCCCTGTGTTTGTGTGGGTTTGCTTTTGTGTCCTCCCATGTTACAAAGACATGTCTGCATTATTTCTTCCTGGGCCTCTGCTGAAAATTGTTTTTTGTTCCAAGTCAGACTGTCCTGATTAACAAATGTTAAATAAAATTGACAGGCATTTGAATTTCAGACTTCAGGTTTCTGAATGTTGAATTCCTTGCATATTTGATGGTGCAGTGGTAGCATTGTTGCCTCACAGCTATAGATTTTCTGGTTTGATTCTTGGTTGGGGTGCCTTCTGTGTGGAGTCTCATCTCATCCCTGTGTTTGTGTGGATTTGTTCTGGTGTCCTGCCATTTTACAAAGACATGTGTCTGCAGTATTTCTCCCTGGGCCTCTGCTGAAAATTGTTTTTGTTCTGTCAGAAGTAAAATTGACAGGTATTTGAATTTCAGACTTCATATTCTTCAGAAAATACATAGTAACACAACCTTTTAGTCTAGAAATTTTCTAAGTTTATAAGATGAATATTTGAAATTTGTCCTTATTTTTGGGACTGTATTATCCCATTATTGGCTTTGTCCAGGTTTTTTGTGCTAAGGTTGACATCTATGGCAAGAACTGAATTCAGTGAATATGTTTGAGGGCTGTATTCCCTCATTACTGGGTTTGTCCAGGTATTTTGTGCTAAGAGGTTGACAGCTATGGTGAGAACTGAATTCATTAAATGATAGCCATTTAAGTTTCAGTCTTCCACTCTTTCACAAAGCAGCTGATTTGGCATAGTGGTATGTTGCTCTAACTCTTTTGCACAGGGACCTTGACAGTAAAATGTATGGTGGTAACACAGCAGTTTATTCTAGCAACTTTCCAAGATTATACAAGCAATGTTTAATGTGTCCCTGGTTTTTGGCCTTTTGACCCCCCCCCCAATAAATTTGGCTTTTTCCAGATTTCTTTGCTGCGAAGTTGATATGGAGTTGAGTATTGAGTAGATTTTACAAGGAGCTGAGAGCTGCAGGTGAAGAGAAGTTTAGTGCTGCTTATGGTAAGTCAGCTTGCAATGTTAATAGCACAACCGGTTGTGTATTTGCTTTTGATGCAGAAGGTTGTTGGTTCTACTCCCACAAGGGGTGAATGCTGCCGTACTGAAAAAGTTAAGATACTAACTATGAGCCTGTTATCAGTTTGCCATCCATTTCCTATTGCAATATTACTAGCTTATCATTTTTAATGTAATATAGGCAATTTATTCCTCAGGGCCATCAGACACTTTATTTTTCGATGAAACCAAGAAATATAAAGGTGTTTGCTAGCAGCAACCTCTTCATTAGTTACAAATTTATTTAATATGGA
This sequence comes from Protopterus annectens, assembly GCF_019279795.1. NCBI lineage: Eukaryota > Metazoa > Chordata > Ceratodontiformes > Protopteridae > Protopterus > Protopterus annectens. The sequence continues at coordinate 63,131,424 of NC_056729.1, read as the reverse complement.
ATTATTTAGATGACTTTTTTACTTCTTCAGAGATTGTGCATATTTACTGATAATGGTGGACTGTAGAATTGTGCATATTTACTGATAATGGTGGACTGTAGAATTGTGCATATTTACTGATAATGGTGGACTGTAGAAGTCTGAGTAGACTTTTATGATGGAAATGTTCTGAACTGGGCAGTTTTGTCATTATGGGTGCATGCATTTTGTTTCATTGTTCACTAGAAAGATGTTCTGAATTGGGCAGTTTTGTCATTATTGGTGTATGCGTTTTGTTTCATTGTTTACTGGAAAAATGTTCAAAACAATAGGAAGGTGTATCAAAGAGCACATGTATATTTCATATGCAAGGGGCCTATGATTTGAAAACAGCCCAGAATTAATCTTTATCTGCCACTGGTAAAATGTATTTTCTTTGAATGTGGGTTTCAATGCTGTTTCAATGAATGTGAGTTTCAAGGGCAGAGAAGTTTTAATGCTAAGTTTGTTTAGCAGATGTTTTAGTGTTTGTGCTGTAAAATGCAAAATAAAACTTTCAAATGAAGTCCAAATCATCATAGAAGTAAATCAGTATGCACATTAGTGTTTATGGTAAATGGAGTGATATAGCCAAGTAATGGATCATTGGAATGGCTGCAGGGGGAGGCTCCATTCGACCATGATTTTGTGAGGGGGAAGGGCGGCAAACTTAAAGACAGCCTCAGCTGGACTATACCTCCCAACTGTCCAGATTTTCAAAGAATGAATAGATTTTTGCTTCTTATTTTCGGTTTGTTCCTCATAAAATTTGTGGTTTTCTGGCAAATCATTTAGGAATTAAGTCACTAAATAATGACACACTGAGTTTCAGACTTCATAACCTTCAGAAAAATGCATGCTAAAGTAAGACCTGTTGTTCTATCAACTGCCTCAGTTTATACAAGTGCAATTTTTTGTACTGTTTATATGTTTCCCCAATATATTTGGCCTTGTCCAGATTTATTGCATTAACAGGTTGAGAGGTACATGCAAATAAATTGCTTTATAGAATTAGGCATAGCCAAACCTCTCAACTGTCCCTGATTTTGGCTCAAAATGTTGCTCTTCCCCCAATAATCCCTCCGCAAAATAGCAATTTTGGAAGAAAACATGGAGGGTTTACAATTAAGAAATAACTGTAATAATCAGAGTTATAGATTACTTTTATTTCAGAAATGCATGTAGATTCTTTTATTTTGTCAGCTGCTCAAGTTAGCAGTACTAATATTAAAGTGCTCCTTCTTTGACAGGTTCCCAGCTGTATTGTGTGGCTATTTTATATTTTTACATCACATTTTTGGTCCATTTTTCATAAAATTGTGGGGTTTTTTTGGTAAATTAGTAACAAATCATTAAAGACTGAAGTTAGAAAATAATGACAGACATTTGAGTTTCAGATTTCATACCATTCAGAAAATTCATACTAATGCAAGACCTATTCTATTATCTTTCTAAGTTTATAAGAGCAATATTTAAAAATTGTCCTTATTTTTGGGCCTTTGTCCCACTTCTTTGTATGGCTTTGTCCAGATTTCTTGCTCTGAGGTTGAGAGGTATGACAAATGTGTCAGGGCCATCACAGTCAGCCAGAGACATTTCAAATTGTGACATACTTGTTGCACCCCACTCCCCCATGTAGTGACTCTGGATGTGTCGAAGCAAGGCAAGGAGTAGTTATGCAGTGTAAATGTGCAGAGTATCGCCCCATCCAAGGTAAACACAAGTACTAGAGTAAACTCCACGTAATTGTAGAACCAAGTACCAAACAAAGTAAAGAAATCCAGGCCACCTGTTTGAGGTAAAAAACAATCTTTATAGAAAGTCCACAATAAATTATAAGCGCTTTAAATTAAAATTAAATAAAAATTAAAATAAATTAAAATATTAAACATATGGAAAATGCAATTTAAAAAAAAAAAAAAAAAAAAAAAGCCCCTTTTAAATGTCAATTGATTTTTTGAAATGTTAATTGATTAATTTGGGGGCAGTGCTATATAATGGAAGGGTAGCAGATGTAATTTGTTTCTTATCTGAAGAAGTCTAGCTTGTAGACGAAAGCGCTTATAATTTATTGTGGACTTTCTATAAAGATTGTTTTTTACCTCAAACAGGTGGACTGGATTTCTTTACTTTGTACAAGTACTAGAGTGGCTTTTCATCTGTCCTTGATTTTTGCAGAATGGTCTGGTTTCTGTCATATTTTTTGTACTGTTGATTTATGCTTATTACTCAAAGTGCCTGTTGCTCTGTGTTTAAATAGCAATACTTTAATGACCATCAGGTAAGCTTGGCTGAGATCGTAAGATGCAAGTAAGCTTTAATAAGCATACTGTTAAAGAATTGCCAACATTGAAAGCCTTTCTGTTGTTGCCATGTAGAGAATACTTAACTAGATAATGTATAAGCCTTGGGTATTGAAATGCATATGACAGTATTTGTCATAAAGAACAGGATTACATTATTTTAAGATGCTCATTACACTTGGAGACTTCCAGTCATCTCTGCAGGCTTTACCCATAAACTAAACAGAATGCCAATCGTGTGGTCCATAACCTGTCCAGTAATCCTTTTAAGCAATGTATCTTGAGCTTATTTCTTGTTTGCTTTTCATTTTTTACTTTGATCATGTTTTCCCCATGAAACAAGTAGATAGTTGTCAGGCAGCAGGTCTTTTTTTGGATAAGAAACATTTTTACAAGTGGGGGCATCAGAGATTTCTACCTTCAGCATGTTACTTGGTACTTTAATAAAGCTGAATATAAATTATAATTAGAACTGCAGTGCAAGAAGTGGTTTGAGTTGAGTGCTGCTTGTTTTTCTTATACTTTATTTTGACTGGCATTCCATTAATGTATTTAAAAAGTAATTTATTTTTTTATGCCTCACAAACTTTTTGTTTCCATCTAGATATTAAGTAAGCTGTCATGCAGCCAATGCATTGAACTATTTTTATTCTTCTACACTTCATTTTGTCTTGATTGGACTCTCATAATGATGGTTTAGCACCCAGGGCAGTGTATTTAGTTGTTTTTTCTGGTTTTGAGCATAGCTCCTCCCCTTTCTAGTTGGCCGCACCCCTTCACATTGACTCCACCCATTCAGCTGTCTCCTGCAGCCCCCCTTTGATTTGAAGTCACCAGCCACCACTCTCCACACTAGTCTTCAATGACATCCCCATTGAACCAGCTCTTACCTCATATTACTGTAACAGAAATAGCTGGTGGAAAAAAAGGTTTTCCCATGAAATGATGTTTAGTGATATGCCAAGTAGGAAAGGGGATTTTTTTTTATATTTACTTATTATATTTTGTTAACCAGGTAAGTGAACTTGTCCAGGGAGCCTTTTCAGCCACAACTTAAACCACATTGGCAAAGACAATAACAAGTAAAACATGCTCTTGCTTATACAAAGAAAAAAACACAATACTGTCATTAAGAAATCTGACAAAGACTGCATGTACAAAAAGATAGCCAAGGGGTGACAGTGAACATCCTACGAATGTTGCATAGCTATATAAATAAAAGGGGAGGGGGCAGGGATAATTACATTTGCTTGAACTAATGTGGTAGCAATCATACTAATCCTGTACATTTTGGAACAAAACCACCGGAACAGTGGAACCTAAGAAAAAGTATAACTTTGCACTAGTCCTTGTTTCTACAGCACTTAAATTTACTTTCTTTAAACAGATTGTCTTTCAGTGTTTTCTCAAATGACAGTAGTTGGTCTATATTTGTAATGTTTTCTGGGAGTTTGGTCCAGACAATTCTTATGGGGACCAAAAAGAGAGGTGTGTTGTAGAAAATTATTATAATTAAGAGATTATCATGGTATTATTACCAAAAATTCAACATTAAACCAGTTTATTGTGGAAAAGTCCTTTACTGCTGCTGAAAGGAGTGTACTGTATATACTGGAACATGGTAGACATACAGAGGCTGAGACTACTGGTTGAGTACCAGAATATTTAATTTATTTTCTTTTTTTTGGGATAAAGCTGGTATCTTCCTGTAAAAGCTATAATGAAATATAAATATGAGCAGAACATATTTGCTTATATAACAGCTTGTGGGAAAGGAGGAAGCTAATGCAACATATACTCTAAGTTATAAAACAACAGAAGGGTGAGCCTGTAAGGTTTTATGATCTGGTGGTACCAACCATGGCACGTGGCTGTAATCCGACTGACAGTTTACAGATCAGTCAGATTATATCCACGTACCACAGTTGGTACCACCAAGGATCATGCAACCTTACAGGTTCACCTTTCTGTGTTTTTTATATCTTAAGAGTATATGTTGTGTAGTTTCAACTTAAATATCTGAAATAGTAAGGCATTCTTGTGTACTATTAGTAAAGTAAAAAATAAAGAAAATAAATAAACATTCACGGAGATCTTTCTATAGGTTTAAATGATCCAGTTTATTTCCGTATGAGCACTTTTGTCAAAAAAAGAATTCATCGGTTATAAAGATATGTGAGAAATAGTACCCCCTAGTATAGGAATCTGAGATGTTTATGTCAAACCACCGTGTGCTTCAATCAGGTATTTTTACTTTTCCAACTGTTATTTAACTAAGGAAATAGTTTTGCACTGTGGGAAAATGCACCCCACTTAGTGGTCCCCTGCAAAAATGTTTATTCAGTACTTTGTAGGTGGGTGTTATGAGAACTGTGTTCTTTATCTGTTGAAATCAAACAGTGTTTTTCCATCACTAGTGCACAGATGTTTCATAGAAGCATTTATTTCAGGGTAAGTTATATTTGGTGAGTTTAAATTAGACATAGAAGCTAAGTTGTGCTAAAAATGCTGCATAATAAATCATGTGGTATAAAAGAGATATATAGTATAATACTAAATGTATTACATGCTAAAAAATCACTTACAGTGAAAGGACGCAAGTGTGCAAAAATGAAGAATGATCATTTTCATCAGATGAGTGCTAAAACTATGAACATGTGAAGTATATTGACCATATCTGAAAAAGTGGATAGGGAGGAAAGATTCTGTGGAATTCTTAAAAGGAAGTGTATTTTATGCTCTTTAATCTCCTGCTGCCCACTAGACACCAGTCCTTCTGCAATCAGTCAGTTTATTCATTCCCATGTGGGGCAAAAAACAATTCTGTCATCAAGGCAGCCATCAGAGATTTTCTAATCTTAAGCCTAACACCTATCCGTCAGCAGTTGATGTGCAAGCTCACATATGCAGGCTCTGCAATGTCTTCTCCTGTATGTGTGCACATTTCCACAGACACTCCATGAAGGCTACCCACGTGAATGTGGACTGGCAGAATTAAGTAGATATCCTAACTTGTTTGCTACATACTATGCACCTTTCTCTGCAATAAGTGTCAGAAGTGCTGCGAGTTGGACTACCTCCTTCCCTTCCAGGATAGGTGAGTCAATGACCCCTCACTCTTATATTGCCCCAGCTCCTCCACTGCTTGAACTACTTATCAGCCTTGGGTCACCTGGGGTCACAGTCATTATTTCATCCCTCTATGCCCTGGAGCAGGGCACATTCTTATAGGAAACTCCAAAAAACAGGAACCAAAGTAAGACAAACTAGTGAAAAACAAAAAGACAGCTTGGAAACACCAAAGCAAGTTCTCTCTCGGTTTAATGAAGCACTTTTCGTCTTGCACATATGGCAAGACTTCATCAGAAACTGAACAAACTTCAACACAAACAATATATGCACACCCTTTTTTTTGTCACATGACACTTCTAATTAAAATCTTGTGTCTTAAAGGCACATCCACATAATTGCTACTTAAAACATTTTTTAAAAACAGATATGACTGACAATATTTTAGAACACCTCAACCCTACCCTTCCTTCAGAATTTTTATCTGTAATGGTGATAGAAATATATATATAAACATACATATACTAACAATACTATATCTCAAATTATTATGTTGACTCTCAAAGTATGGTATTACTTAGTTAACTAAGAAGTCAGAAACTTACATATCCGAGTCAAATGAAGTCAGATGTCACAAATATGAACACATTTTATAAAAATGCATACACATATTAACGTTTAAGATTTCTCAACTTCAATATACTGTTTAAAGATATTGCCTTTATTTTGTATTTTGTATAGATGTTCATATGAACATCTATACAAAATAAAGACCCTCAACAGAGATAATGCACTGGCTAGACACATTATTTCCTATCCACAACATTCATTTTTGTTCAAAGCAATTGATTCAGTTGTTGATGATAGTTGGGGGGGGCCCGCTTACACTTTTACTTGAGCAACTCAAGTTAAGTTGGCAAATACGCACTGGGGCAATGTTTTACCCGGGTTTGAATGAGACAATATCTTTAAACAGTATATTGAAGTAATATATGGATATGTAAGTTTCTGACTTCTTAGTTAACTAAGTAATACCATACTTTGAGAGTCAACATAATAATTTGAGATATAGTATTGTTAGTATATGTATGTCTGTATATATATTCCTATCACCATTACAGATAAAAATTCTGAAGGAAGGGTAGGGTTGAGGTGTTCTAAAATATTGTCAGTCATATCTGTTTTTAAAAAATGTTTTAAGTAGCAATTATGTGGATGTGCCTTTAAGACACAAGATTTTAATTAGAAGTGTCATGTGACAAAAAAGGGTGTGTATATATTGTTTGTGTTGAGGTTTGTTCAGTTTCTGATGAAGTCTTGCCATATGTGCAAGACGAAAAGTGCTTCATTAAACTGAGAAAGAATTTGCTTTGGTGTTTCCAAGCTGTCTTTTTGTTTTTCACACATTCTTATAGGAAAGTTTCTGATAGCCGCAGTAGACTGGTTGATGACAGTGCAATTTATGTATGCAATTATGACTTTTATTCCTTTTCTGCAAATGATGCTATGTGTCTTCTTATTTCTTCTAACATTAATAGAAAGTGCTTTGCCTTAACATATCATCTCAAGGATAACACATCCCATCATTACAGTACTCCGTGATACTGTTCTCATATGCCAGTGCTTCAGGTGCTAACCCAGTCAATGCCTGGGACTAGAAATCACAAACATTATGTTCAGACATGGATATGGACAAAAATCACCACACTGATAAAATAGGATTAGTGACATGTAGTTTCATTACATAATCCAATAACATTCAATGTTCCTCCTTAAAGAATCTTAAACTCAAGCCCAGTTGCAAATTTGAGGGGGTTGTTATGCTTCTGATAAACCACAGAGAGAAACTTTTAAGTTGACCAGAACTACAGATGCAAACATAAGGTGACTGTTGCCCTTTATGAAAAAGAGAAACTCAATACAATGTCATTTTTAAATCCTGTATATGAAACAAATGACATTTAATTTTGTATGTGGATCCTCTGAGACATCCTCTGGACCATACAAAATGTATACTTGCTTGCTTTATTTTTTTTTTTTACCCTTGACAGTTTCAGGTGTTATTGTTGTATTTTTTTATTTTATGTCATACAAGCAACATACTAAAATCAGAGCCTGACAAGTTAGTCTGCCTTGTCCTGACACCAAAGTATAGAGGTTTAGTAATCCATGTGATGGTGGGGAGGGGAGCTGTACCTGGAAGGACTATAATTTAAACCCATCTCCCCTTATTCCCTGACAGCAAATACAGTATTGGCTGCATTTTAAATTACTTTCATCACAACGATGGTAAGGAATCTATCTAGTTATAGAAATCCTTAATACGACACGAACATTCATGTTCAGGCATAAATCAGTTGTGATAGATTGCATAATGGTTGATTTTAAAGGAAATTAATTCACGTCTGCAAAATAAATGAACACACACAGGTTATAAAGGGCATACACCATTGTGAATATTCAGTTTGTACTTTTAAGTGTCAATTAAGTTTTGCTTTTATGTATTCCACCAAATATTATGCCTGTGCAGAGTGTGAAAGTTTAACCCTAGATCTGGAGATCAGGTGAGTTCACTTATTTCTGCAAGTTATGCAATTTTTCCAATCGATTAAATTGCATATTTTTTCTAAGTTAGAATTTGTGTTGGTTTGTCTGTCATGTTGTTTTAGTGAATGACCCTTGTATGTCTTTTTAAGTGGTATTTTTATTTAGTTTATTTGTGACTACAGAAAATGGTAAACGTATGCAACTGTACATATCAAAGTCTGTGCAAACTATGTTTCTGCATAGGTCACGCTATATACAGACTTGTCTAACTACCACATACAATCCCTTTCTTTCACACTGAGTCAGACTGCTAAACTAAAACTGTCTTTGTCGAAAAAGGTATCACACACTTACTTTGAATGCAATGCATATTATCTGTGTTGGCAATGAAAATGTTCTCAGACTGGGATTTTTCAACTACAGAGAAATGCTGCCTTCCAAGAAATGCAGCAACCTCAGAATTTATTATATCAAATAATTAAGTGAAGTGAGAAAAGCCTTCTGCATGGAATTGTGGGAAGCTTTTCCCCATCCCCAAAATAAAATGACTGAATTCCTCTTCAAATTCAATTCAGTTCAATTTTTTTTATTCAGATTAAAAAATAACAATGTATACTGTGGAAGGAGCAAAATGTGCTGTATACTATAGGGAATCCATACAAGGATACATAAAGGGGTGTCACGATAATAAACCCATAACTGCAGTATGTATGGGAAAGGGGGACTTGCCACAGCACAACAGGGACAAGTACCTGGGCACTTTATGGGGCTGGGGGGACAGTGAGCAATCATAAGGGACATCCTCACCCAGAAATCTATACACACACATTGGCTGATGTCTGTATGTATTTTGTCAAGGGCCCACAAAAGACATAGGGACTAGAAAAGTTCATCACCCAGGAGCATGTGGTTTTAATGAAGGTCCTTTGTATATATGGCACATAGGTTCATAGGTTCATATGTTGGTACTAGGCTATCGTCCCTAGGGCCTATACAAGCCTAGCCATAACAATTCTCTGGATATTTCTTCCCACAATATTTGTCTAGCAGGGCAACTGACATGATCCCCGGGGTGAATTTCCTATCTCCCATCCAATCATCAAGGTTCCTTTTGAAGAGTGCCAAGGAGGCACTCTGCTTGACATGTATGGGCAGTCTATTCCAGAGTATGGGGAGTCTCTGGGTCAGGAACATATCCCTCCAGCATGTTTTGTTCATTGTGATGACAAGGTTTAGATCCCTGGAGTGTGTGGCTCTGAGGGATTGGGATTTCTTTACGTGGAGCATGTCCAACAGCTCAGGGTTTGACAGTGCCTTGTATGTTAAGCAGAGATCGCCTCTGAGTAGACGATATACCACAGAGTATAGCTGGAGTTTTTTTAGACGGTCAGTATAGGGCATCTGCTTTAGGCCTGTAATTCTTTTAGTGAGGTATTTCTGCGGCCTTTCCTGCTGTTGCAGATGTCCTGTGAGGTACATACCAAATGGGGCATTGTACTCTATAATGGGTCTAATGAGGGATGAGTACAGTGGGACAATGACCTCCTTTTTTCTGGATGAAAAGCCCTTAGTGATGAGGTGTGCCACATAGAAGGATTTCCTGACTGTTGTGGTGATGTGGTTATCAAAGGTGAGACCACTGTCCACCTGTGTCCCTAAGTCTCTCATCACACTTTCGGTGTTTAGTGTACTACCACCTATGTGGTAATTCATAGGTACATGTTTTTTCCCAAAGGGGATAACTATACATTTCTTGGCATTAAACTTGAGCCCATGGCTCTGGCACCAAGCATCTGTTTCTGTAAGGCCCTTTTGTAGAATATCCACATCATTTGCTTCCAGGGCAAAGGTAACATAAACAAGCCTTATTAGGTGCAGGAGTGGCTCTGACACTTCGGGATATCAGTGCTGCATGTTTCATTAATAGGAGCAAAAGGTAACCAGTATGACATTGTATGCTAAGAACAAGGTTTGGACATTGTCAAGTGCATGTCCACCACAGGAAGCAGGCCACTAAAATGAAGAAAATCATACAGGAGGAGGTGTTCCTTGTATCTCTGTTTTGGAAAGGGGATTGGGCACTCATACACAGTTATGGTCTGGATGTGGGAGCTAATGGTAGTGACAAGTGACAAATGTTTGTAAGGAGTGCACCAGGTTGGTATTAACCATTTCATTTACATATTATATACTGCAATGTATGAAGAGTATGAATTATTCAGAAAGATGCTTCTACACTTCTGTCCTCTGTCCTTCAGGTATCTCTGATATGTAAATGCAGTGTCCTGTACAACAGATTCTGTCATATAACATAATGCCTGCAGGGGTTGAATTCCATGTATTACAGTGTTACCACAGGTACAGTGTTTATATGCTTTCACACACTCTCCTGTTGAAGGCTCCAGCACAGGAAGACAGCACATAACTGATGCCAGCAGTCAGCAGTGAATGGCATTTATGGCAACATGAACATGGCACAGTCTGATGACATACTCGCACTGCCGGCAACCCTGACTTTGGTGGTCTCACACACATACCCCACATATGAAGAGGTTGTGGAGGCACAAGGTAAAACATCAGCCTCACCAGTACTTGGCAGACATCCTGTAACTGTGAGCCCCACCCAGATTACACAGGAGTCCCCAACCCAGATAGCATCAGTGAGCTGTACTGCTACTAATGTATAATGTACCCCATGAGGGACAGACATGCTGGTGTGAGGCACTGCCAAGACTTCAGGTCTGTCCCTGGCCTGGGTGCAACACTTGGCATTAATCACAGCATGAGCAGATTAGTGATCCAGACAATGGCAGTTGCTATCCACACCATTGTGCAGATGTTGAGTGCACTGCATGGCCTTTGGGATGATGTGCAACTCCTTCATGTCCCATGGGATGGCATCCATTACCTGCATTGTGACTATCAATATCCCCTTTGGACAGGCAGGGCATCATGCCTGTATGAGGTTGACATTCTAAGTGTGTTGCTGTTCATAAAATGTCATCCAACCTTGGACAGCCCATCATGGTACACACATGCACCTGTAGATCCCTGACTCTCTACAACCTGATACCAGACTGTGTGGCTACCACATCCACCCCCCCAAAACCCAGGGCAATATGATAGCATTGTTGTCTCCTGTTACTGCGCCCCCATACCTGTGCAAATGATGACAAAAGTAACCTGCCCAACTCTCACTTTCCTGAGCAGGTAATAATGTATAATGCACAGAGTGTGTAGTCCATGTACGTTATTGCACAGTTTGGGTTTGATAAGGCGTGCAACATTTTATTCGGTGTTGTCTGTGTCAGTCAGTTGTTGCAGACTAGATGCCACAACTTTACCTGTGCTGCAGTATATTGTGTACATGTCTGCCTCACATTGCATCCTGCAGAGGTCTGTTCCTGTTCCCACATGCTCCCAGTCTGTTGCTCCTATGAGTATTAATGACCCTGCTGGGATGGTGCTCTGCTGCTATGGCTGTTTGCACACAGTCATATTATGAAACCTGGTGCACACTACAAATACCTGGCTGTAGGTTTTAAGAGAATACTGCAATGCCCCACTGGATGCATCTAAGCAGTGGAAGCACCCCTTAGGCTGGCTGAACAATTGTTCTATCATGATCCATGTCTCTGTGTGCACATTATTGTATGCCATCTCTGCCATATTCTGAAAGCTGTATATGGGGTCATCATGTGTGGTTCTAATGCATATCCAGCATCTCCTGCAACATACAATGGTGACATCAATACCAGTATATGTAGCTTGTTACCCGATTGCATGGTAACTGTATAAAGCAAGCTTTGTGCCTGCCTACATGTGTACCTGCAAAGTAGATGGCTCTGTATAAAGTCATCTCATATGAAATGATACTGAATGTGTAGCAAACATAAGAATTACTGGAAATATCTCTGTGGTACATGGCCAGGACACATTATAGATCATGCCCTGTGCATTGCAAATCACCTGGCAATTGATGGAGTAGAAGCCTTTTGGGCTGATGTATTTGATAACTTGTGTGCGGGTGAGATCTTATTGGCAATATGTGTGCAACCAATGTCTCCCAGGACCTCAGGGAAATGGGTAATGTTGTAGAACACCTGCATAGTGGTGGTTCTCTCCTCTGCAGTCCTTGAGTACCAAGTATGCTCCTCAACATGCTACAGCATAATGTCATGGAACTATTGTAGGATACTAGGCAGATACCTGCAAACTTCCTACCATGACCCCTGTAGGTCACTGAAAAGTCCCTGTAGCTAAGATGGTTAAAGTTACACATACATCAAGGTTCACTGGAATGGGCTGTTAACACATTCCCTTTGAATCTGCATGTGGATTGCACAATTCAGCAAACTCCTATATGGTATTCCTATCCACACAGATCCATGATCTGCTGCTCAACCAAGTGGTATAAAGTCTGACACTGAAGGTACCATCTACACTGGCTCTCATATTGACCATTAACACATGCTACTCCACTCTACCTGCTGTTATAGCACACATTCATGTATGCCAGCAATTCCTGGCTTTAAGAATAGATAATTGCTATGACATAGTGCATCTGCTTTATATGTTTCTTTATTGCTCTAACATCTTTGATGGCATTATTTGCATCTTCTCTGTCCCTCATGTGCACCTGGAACCTCATCTCCATATCTTTATGCAGTCATTTTCATACCCTACATACTGCGTTATTTTTCCCCTAGCTCAACCACATTACTTATGTTGATAAATCCCTCCTTCCTGCAAGTTACTGTCTTCACATTATTTTGTGCAATACAATCTGTTGTCAATGAATAAAGGCCTACATGTTATGCCATAATATGTTATTACTAGCCATACCTCTCAGCCTCTTAGCTCAAGAAATCTGGACATAGTCTAAAATAATGGGGAGACAAAGGCCCAAAAGCAGGAACAGCTTTTAATATTGCTTTTATAAACTCAGAAAGTTGCTAGAATAACAAGATTTGTGTTAGCATAATATTTTGAAGGATATGAAATCTGAAACTCAGTTCTCAGTGATTTGACAGAAAACCATAACTTTTCAGAGGAACAGACAACAAATGTGAAAATCTGGACAGTTGAGAGGTATGTACTGAATTACTAACATAGAATACAGGAGCACCACAATAATGCTGCCATTTGACTTGAGTAGTAAAACTGGTGATTTTGATAGTCTGACTGACTATATAAATCCCAGATAAAAGCTGACAAAAAAGCCTACGACATCACAGCACAGCAAAGAAACAAAAACAAACTCCTGCAACCTGGTAGTACATCTACCCCCAATCCTACCACACCCCCATCAAATGATAACATCACAACACAATTCAATTCCTTTTTCATAAACACAATTCACTCACTTATTGACAATGACCAAAACATCACTACTACAATCTCCATAGCCAACAATGAGGGTGTAAACTCCTTCTCCTTTAACCCCGTGCCAACCCACACCATAAAAAAACTACTCAGTAAGCTCAAGCCCACCAGCCTAGCTGCTGACAACCTCTCATCAGAATTCCTCAAAGCTGCCTCTGAAGCCGTAGCCTACCCCATTTCTATCCTCATCAACCGCTGTATTTCTGAGAACCATGTCCCACTAATCTGGAAAGTCTCCAATATCACCCCACTGCATAAAGTGCCAACTCTACCGAGCTTACTAATTATAGGCTCATTGCCATTCTTTCACCTCTCTCCAAAATACTGGAAAAATGTATTCACTCCCAGCTTCTGCACTACCTTCTCTCCAATAACCTCCTATCAAACACACAACATGGTTTTTTCCCCACTATAGCACCACAACCACCCTCCTCAGTTTTGTTAACACAATAAATGAACACAGAAATCAGAATAAATATGTCTCATCCATCTTTCTAGATCTCTCAAAGGCATTCAACACAGTTACACACCAAAAACTGCTGTCAGAACTGGCTACATTACATCTCAGTCATTCTTCCCTAGCTTGGTTCAACCGCTATCTAACCAAAGGCCAGCAGGCTGTTAGATGACAACAGGAGCTATCATCTTTGCTCCCTGTTAACATAGTAGTTCCACAAGGCTCCATATTAGGCCCCCTGCTTTTTACCATCTTCACAAATCAACTTCATAAATACACATCTCTCGCCTCTGTCATCCAATATGCAGATGACTCTACCCTGATATGCTCCGCCCCCTCTCTAACACAACTACAGGCTATAACACAATAATCCTTCCTAGAAGTAGAATCCTGGCTAACTAACACTAACCTCATACTGAACCCAAACAAGACCAAACTCATGCTCTTTCTCCCCACCAAAACACCCAATCCCTCAGCCACTTTTCAAATCCACTCCTCCAACAACACAATCATAAATACCAGCTCACATACCAAATTACTAGGTGTCACAATTGATAGAAAATTAAAATTTGACCTACACCTCTCTCAAACCATTAAAAAAACACACATCAAACAAGGCTCTCTTTACCGAATTAATCCTTTCCTAACTAGTCATTCTAGACTAAGCATCGCCAAGACTCATCTCTTATCTACTGTTCTCTATGCTTCTCCCATCTTTACAAACCTTAACAAAACTGACCTTACCAAACTTGAATCAGCCTACAATAAAATAGCCAAGTTCACCACTAGCTCCCCATATAGGTCCCACCACTGCTCTGCCCTACAACAAATAAATTGGCTAGAATTCCCACAACAACTAACCTATACCCAACTTGTCTTTACTTACCAGCTAATATACCAGCCAAACAGAAACCCAGCCCTGCAACAATTACTCCAACCATATGCCAACACTCAGCAACTCCGATCCTCACACAAAACACTCCTCCAAGTATCCAAAAGCAACAACAAAGCCAGGGACACCCTCTACTCCCACCACATTTCTAAACTTTGGAACTCAATCCCTCAACACATCCTACATGCTACCAACCTACACCAATTCAAAACTCTGCTCAAAGACCACCTCACGAACAACTGGCTCTGCTCCTGCACCAAGCCAAGCTACTACCACATCAGCCCACATCAAATTTCATCCCCTAAATTTTATAGTCTCCATGTATACCCCACTCCCACTTGTTAACACCACCTATCAGCTACCTACAATAAGAGTATAATTTGATAATTTCTTTTCTTTTGTAAGGGTATACATATGTACACGTATTAAAGTATACTCAAATGATCAACTAAAGATGGACCCCTGCCCCGCCCAAAAAAAAAAAAAAATATATATATATATATATATATATAGAGAGAGAGAGAGAGAGAGAGAGAGAGAGAGAGAGATATGGTTACCTATTATATTCTCGAAAGCCGACAATGTCGAATCCGACATTGTCAACACGAGAATAGTGAAAGTGCAGAATGGGTAAAAAGAAATCTCTGTAAGGGGAGATTTCCATTTACTTCAATGTAGTACGGTCTCGAAGTTGGTATATTTAAGTAGCGGGGGGTGGGGGTGCAGGGGGGCTTCTCCCCATCCTACACCCTTTAGATTTTCTTTTTTTTTGTTTTAATTTATTTTTTCTGAATATTCGACATTTAAATGGCTCGATCATTAAAGGTCAACCTTTAGTGATTCGAACCATTAAACTTTCGATGCTCTAATATAAAAACGATATATATGACTTTACTATATTGTAATAACTTTCTCCTTTTCACTAAAGTGCCTATTGTATATTGTACTTTCTTTATTGTCTCTAGATATTTCTGTTAAATTCTATGTAAAACTAACACTGTACCTGTCAATGTTGTTCTTGTTTTATTGGAGCTTTTCTCCACCAGCCTCCACTGAAAATGGGCTCACACCCAGATGGACTATCCCGGTCAACAAATGTAAAATAAAATAAATAAATAAATAAATAAAATAAAAAAATATACATAATCCCTGGGATTTAATAAAGCCTCTACTAAGTGTACACAATATGTATTCAATAAAATTCTTATCTCATTTTTGTGCTTTCCAGTCACTCAGAAAAATTACGCTAAGTGTACATGTAGTCTACACTTTGTGGTAACCTTTATGAATCCCTGTCAATATTTAAAGCAGCAAAAATATCAGTAGGAAAACTAAAATTTGGAGGAAGAAGGTTTGTGTTATGTCTGTGTTGCCTGTTCCTCAGAGTAGTGTACACTTAGTGTAGGCTTTATTGAATCTAGCCTAATGTCTGACAGAGGAGTTGAAGCTTTTTGCCCTAAGTCTTCCATTGAAAACTTCTTAGTTTAACCAGGACCCAACCAGCCAATGAAATGCAATTAACAAACAGTCAACTAAAGGATTTTAGTGTTATTATGCCTTTACTTACCCATTATTTCCTATTCCCAAAGTCCCTACAATACCTCATACTAGGGACACCTCATCTCCTTATCATTCATTTGCTATTTTCGCTTCTATCTTTTCTACTGAAACTCTTCTTCCTAAAATCAAAATTCCTCCCACCTACACCACATTCCCTAAAAATAAAATGAAATATTTTATCTTTAACTTATACAAACATAACTGCTACTACTACCCTAATGTTCTTCATCTTGCAGGAGATATTCATGCCAGTCCAGGCCCCACTCAACACAACACCACTTATAACTATAGTCCTACTAACCTATACACCTCTGCCCCCCCCCCCAAACAAACAAATCTCCTTTTACTCAATAAACACTAGAAGTATATTAAACAAGGTTAGTGAGCTTCATGGTTGGATCTCAAGCCACACCCCTCATGTCATCACCCTAACAGAAACATGGCTAAAACCCCAACACCATGACAAAGACTTTTACCCTCCTGTCTATAGTACACTGCGCCTTGACCGCCAAAAGAAAAAGGCTGGAGGAGTTGCCATTGTTTACTCTAACCAACTTACTCTGACAACTCCTAATAAAACTATCCTGTCCTTTTCCCCTGCTAAAATACTGACAGCCAACCTTGTACTTAACACCCATACCACCATCACAATAGTAGCAATCTACATTCCCCCGGGACATAACTTACCCTACTGCTGGAAAACACACTCTCATACCTCTTTCAGTATATTCCTAATGAAACCATTATTCTTGGTGATGTCAGTATTAATTGGTTAACTCTCTGTACCCCAAATTCTTCCTTACACATCAACTTGTACGGCTTTACTCAACTTATCACTGATGCCACCCATACCAACAACGCTCATACACACAGCACCCTTAACGACTGGATTCTAGTCTCTCATCCCTCTAAATATCACAATCCTGAAACCCTTTCCAACACACTAAGTGATCACTCCCCAATAAAAGTACTTAGATATATCCCTCACTTTACTAAACACCATAGATTTATCACATGCCACATGCTTACTAACTTCTACCCTGACACTTTTAAATCTCTTCTCTCTAAAGTTAACTGGAATTTCCTTACCCAACCGATGTTGTCCTGTCTTTCAACTCCACCTTTCTTAGTATTCTTAATACACTTGCCCCACTTTGCACAGTCCGTATTAAATCTAATATATTTCCATGGCTATCAAATTCCACCTGCATCCTAATGAAAAATAGAGACAGAGCATGGAAAATATGGACCAAAACAATGCTCCCTACAGACTTGCTAAAATACATAGAACTTAGACATGAAACCAAAAAGTGCATTAATAAAGATAAAAGAGACTTCTACTATAATCCACCCTCAGATTTGAAATCTAACCCCCCAAAATTTTGGAATTCATTAAACCACATACTACATCCTGGTGGTCCCTGCTCCCCCAATCCTTGTCCTGATAAAACTCCCAAAGATACTGCCTCCACTTTCAACACATATTTCACTGACTCTATACCCAAACTATTTAACATCTACCTTTAATAATATTTCTAACCACTCTCTATCAAATCCCATTATACTCTCATCAAATTATCTTTCCTTCAAACCTGTACCCACTAGCTATATCAAATCCCTACTCTCTAAACTCAAACCTTGCTCAGCTTCTACCGACAACATTCCTTCCCTTTTCCTTCAGGTAGCTGCTGACTCTCTTGCTCTCCCTGTATCTATCTTAATCAACTGCTCCATTTCAGAGTCCAAAGTCCCTTCCATATGGAAACAATGCTTCACTCTACCAATACATAAAGGAGGTAACTCCTCAGACATCACTAATTTTAGACTAATTGCCATCCTCTCTCCTCTCTCTAAAGTTCTAGAAAAATGCATACATAAACAAATTATGCACTACATACTCTCTGGAAATCTGCTCACACCTACTCAACATGGCTTTATACCAAGGCATAATACTACTACTGCCCTGCTATCATTCCTTAATATCATATCCCTTGCCAGAGATAACAGCAAACTTGTCTCCTGCCTATTCTTAGATCTCTCTAAAGCTTTCAACACCGTCTCTCACCCTCTCCTTCTGCACAAACTAACCAACCTTAACTTCTCCCCTGCTACTGTTGCATGGTTTTCCAGCTACCTCACTGACAGATTTCAAATAGTGAAGTAGCAAGTTGCAATCTCCCCTCCTCTCCCAGATAAAATGGGTGTCCCTTAGGGTTCCATCCTTGGTCCACTACTTTTCAACATCTTCACTAATCTTTATTCTTCCTGTCCTCAGTCATCACTGGTCCCATACACTGATGACTCTACTGTCATCACTATTAATGACTCTCCCTCTGAACTCATCTGTACAACACAGACTTCCTTTAACTCAGCAGAAAACTGGCTCTCTGATAACCAGCTTATCCTTAACCCAAAAAAACTAAGCTACTGCTTTTTCTTCCTAAAAACTACAACCACATTAAATCCACTTTCACGATCCTGTCCCTCAAAAACACACACATTGAGGTGGAAACTAGCACTAAACTCCTTGGTGTCATCATTAACGACCAACTTAAATTCAGTCTACACATTAACATCTGTATCAAGAAAACTCATCAGAAACTAGGGCTCCTCTACTGTAACAAAAATTTTCTCACCAGTGAAGCTAAAGTAACTCTCTCTTATGCCTACCTCCTATCCAGTCTACTATATGGCTCTCATATTCTTACTTGCCTCAACTCCACACTCCTTGCCACACTTGAATCTACCCACAACAAGATAGCCAAATTTGCAGCCCATCAGACTTACAAGTCACATTACTGTCTCTCACTCAAACACCTTAACTGGCTAGAACTACCTTACCAGCTTCTTCTCCTCGACTCCAGATCATCCACTCTGTCCTTTATCGGCCTTCTTACTGTCCTACCCTATCAGCTGTTATCTCCCACTATTCACCTGCTAGATCCTTCTGGAGCTCTAACCTAGATCTGCTACAAATCCACAAACCTAAAGCTAACCATGAAGATATGTGAAGGCTGCCAGCCTAGCTAGATAGAATTTTGTAGATAATTCTGCCATTTGTAAATATTAATATAAGCCACAGACTTGTTCTCTTAAATAAGAAAATTGTATTGGATGTTGAACTTCAAAAATGTAACCACATTGCACTCTGCTGGAAGAAAGCTGATAAGTCAAGCATTGTATAATTGTTTGATCTCAAAACTCGGAGCTGAGATGTCTGGATGAAGGAATTTGTCATGTTGTTTTGAGACCACAGTTAATTGTTAGAATTTACATGTATAATGTCATTTATTGCCATGTTTCCTAACCAGGTGCAAGTTTACTAAGAAATGTAAATGAAGAGTTTCTGTCAGCCTTGGAACCAGAGAATTGTTAGGAATGATGCAATCTAAAATGAGTCAGCAGGATGTATTTTAAAATTTAAAGGACTTTCTCAGAGACAGAAAGAGGGCATTTTGCATTTGTCTTGAGAGCATCCAACTCACCAGCACTCTGCCTGTGCTCTATATGTAAGTAGGATATTAGACTTTAGTGTCTCTCTTAGAAATAACTAGTAAATAGGAAGATTAGTCTAGTTGTTTTCTGTATTGATGTCAGAACTTTTCTACTGTATTATTTTAAGCATTTTTTTCTGTGTACTCTGAACTCTTGACTAACACTGTGTAATACGAAGTATTGTCTTGTGTTCTTATTATTTATTATTAAATATTTTTAAACCTTTCAACTGTGGCTGTTTCATGTAGAGATAATTTAAGCTCTATAGTACATTGCATGTATATGGTGATACTGTCCAAGCCACCCCAAATAAGCCTTGCTGTTCGTCACACTTACCATTTGGATAATAATATTTCACAATAATAATTGGACACCCTTTGATAAGGGCCTTATTAGTAGCTGATATTAGTGGATGGTGGCAAGTGGTGCTAGTGTATAGTCTGGGCAGAAGGGGCATAGCTGGAGAACCTGTGCCAGCCTTCTCCAGGAGTGTCTGTGTGTTTGTATATAACTCATATCTCAAAGTGTGCATGTGTCAGCTACATGGGCAGGAACACGAAGCACTGGTTGGACAGAGAGGGTGCTGGAGGTTTTAGCTTGACCACTAGGCTGAGATCTGGACCCTGTAGCTGTGCCAGTGGGGAGTCTTATTGGGTATCTGGAGAGAAAGAGAGAAACCAGCCCCAGACTGACTGTGATCTCTGTGTGCTCTTAAGGGAAATTGCACTTTACCTGTGTGTGTATTTGTTATCTTTCCCAATGTGGATGCCCCTCACAGATTTTAGTGGTGAGGATTGAGGTTCCTTGATTACTGGGTCAGTACACAGGATTCACACTAAGAAAGGATGTATTCTCTATAGCTATTACCCTTCCAAGGCATGGAAAAAACTCCAACTAGAGATTAGGTCACTCAAGCAACTTAGTCAATTCAAGCTAGCCACTAAAGAATGCCTGTTAAGCCAATGAACTTGCCTCTGTACCCACCCCCCTTAAACAGCGTATCAACCCTAACTGCACACCTCTATCTGCTCCTAACTTATGTAACTTTCTCTAACTTTCTAGACCTTGTCTCACATTAACTTCTCTATCCTAAGCACATTACATACATTCTTATCTGCATAATGTAAGCTTTTACATCTGGTGACAAAACTATTGTTAGTCCTTCTGGATGATGTAGGATTCTAAATCTGACAGACATAATGATTAGTTTACTGCAGTAAATCCTTGTTTTTCATGCATATGTTGCTTTGAATATTTTTTGTAAATCAGTTGTTGATAGTTTACTTATTTTTGCAAATGTTAATATGTAGAACATGTGGAGCTTTTCTCCCCAGACCTCTGCTGAAAAAGGGCTACTTAGCTCAGTCAGACAAACCTGGTCAACAAATGTAAAATAAATAAATAATAAAACAAAAAAAAAATCAAAAAAATAAATGAATAAATAAAACACAAAAGGATGACTAATTAAATTATAAAACAATGTATTCCAGCTCTAACTTTAGTTTATTAATGTATTTATATAAAAGTATAAGATATAATGTAAACTGTGCTTCCAAAATACAGTCAAATAGCATAAAAACACTGGAAGTAACAGACCAAGGCTGCGAAATAAAAAAAATACAAACATCTATTTCCACAATAAACAAACGGTGAGTGCTTTCGTGGACCAAGCTACTTCAAGTGGCTTGGTCCCTGAATGCGCTCACCGTTTGTTTATTGTGGAAATAAATTTTTGTATTTTTTTATTTTGCAGCCTTGATCTGTTGCTTTCAGTGTTTTTATGCTATATATAATCAAATATTATTAAATAAAAACACAATTATAAAAAATAAAATGTAATCACAAATTAGTAAATGAAAATCATAGACAAAAGAATAAAATGATAGTGGTGACTGAATATAATCATAAAAAGCCACTGAATTTCAAAAAAAATAAAAATATTTTAGAAGAGCTCTTAAAGCTAACAATTGTAGATAGAGATTTCCAGAAGTTGCCAAGCTAGTGTAATCCACAGAAAGGGGGCCTGATAAGAAAAAAGCATGAGTCCCTGATGTATGCAGCTACTTCCTGGGAATCACAGTCAGGACTCTGGCAGCAGATCAAAATGGTCAAGCCAGCTGATAAAGAATCATGCACACCTAAAGTTGGGTGGAGTCATGCAGGATAAGAATAGTTAGTATAAGGAGATGGCACAGGAAACCAGTGCAGACTCAACAACACAGGAGTAATAAGATCGTAGTTGGAAATACACATCAATAACCTATCTACAAAGTTCTACATCAGTTGAAGGCACTTACGGCTTGCATGAAAAAGCCTTAGGATTACTGCAGTAAGATCCTAATAGTGAATTATGTGCCTACATTGTATGATAATCTTTGGCTGTAAACAATATGTGGTAATAGGAAAACCTGTGCTTTCTCATCTACAGCTTTAGTAAATCCTGTAGTCAACATTGCATTGCACTGAAACTGGCTATGTTCCACACTGTGTGTTTTGTTTCAGGTTTGCTGAAGTCAAAGAAAATGAAGAAGGGAGACTTTATTTTTAGTTTCCCCTTGATCTCTTGTCTCTACATTTGTGTAACATCAGAGTAGGTACATATAGAGACTGAGGGCATGGGACTTGCCTCCAGGTTGGCCTAATGGTTAAAGTGTTTGCCTTGCAAGCACAAGGTGAAGGGTTTGAGTCTCACAAGGGTTAATTGGCTAGGCTTAAAATGGCTCGCAAGGGCAGTTAGCCTAGTACTAATCTATGAACCTATATACAGGGGAGGAGGGGTCTTCCTCCTTGCAAATGCAACTAATAATACAAATCCTTTTGTATGTTATGCAGTGTTAGAAATGTTGTTGTTTTGAGTGTATGTTTTCCTGATGGTTTAGACATTTTGCTTTCAATTAATCCCAAGTCAGTTGAAATGGCATATGATTAACCATAGTAAACCCATCTTAATAGTGCTGGTTACTTGGTCTCTTAGTGATTTGTAACAATCAGAGATCACACCAAGATAATGAAGCTTTGAACAAATTCCAACTCTTGCCCCTTAAGGAATCATAGGCGTAAGCAATAGAGCACTGGGGCATGCATAGCCAAAGCCTCAGTCTTGGGTTGTTTCAACTTCAGTAAGTCCTCAACAGTGAAAGATGGCACACACACTATATGCCAGAACCAGTAATATATGCATGCTCCACCACCAGTAATAAATATGCATGCTGCAGAACCAGTGTTATATGCATGTTCCAAAAACAATAATATATGAATGTTCTAGAACCAGTATTATACGCATGCTCCAGAACCAGTAATATTAATATACTGCAGAACCAGTATTATCTGTATGCTCCAGAACCAGTGTTAACTGTATACTCCAGAGAAAAAAGTGTTAGTGCAACAATGATCCTGTAACTCTCTTCCTCATATACCCCAATGGAAATATACACATTCTGAACAGCAAAAGCCTGAATACAACACCCTGCAAAATTCCATAGTAGAGTGGATTTCTTGAGGAAGAATGTGTCCCCAAAATAATCCTGTATATGTATCCCAGAAGGTAGAAAAAAGGAGCCAAAATTCCACTTCATCGAACTTCAGAAACATGGGATGACTCTGCCAAAAATGGACTTTATTGAATGTTCGCATCACCAGATTTTTACTTCGCAAAAGGAGACACTTGGCCACCAATATCAAAAACACACCGAATATCAAACCTACCCAAGGTGGGAGACTTCACATCCCCCACACCCCCCCCCCCAGCTAAATATACTAACTCCAAGATTGCACTATAGTGGGGAAAAGGGCAGATTTCCCCATGGTCTGCAAGTGTCTCCTTTACAGAGTAAAAATCCAGTAATGTGAATGTTCGATGAAGTCCATTTTCAGAAAAGTCATCCTGTGTTTGTTGTTTCTGAAGTTCGATGAAGTGGAATTTTGTATATGTATATATATATATATATATATATATATTTATGGATCTACCCGAAAACACTGAAACTGCAAAACACTGACAACGACATGGCCGACACCACATCACTGACAACCAAAATCTCGACAACACATTAAAATCATGAAAAAATAACAGAAACTTCCCTTTCAACTGCTAGCAGGGGGGCTATGCCCCCCACACCCCCGGTAACTTTAATATACCAACTCCGAGATCGTACTACAGTGCAGGAATGGAAATCTTTCCATTCCGCACTATAGTGTGATGTGGGTTTCCCATTGTCGGCAATCCAAATGTCAATCATATGGTGTCAGCCATATGGTTGTCGGCATTCTGGACTGTCGGCAATGTCAGGTAAACCCATATCTTATATATATATATATATATATATATATATATATATATATATATATATATATACTTTTATTCTTTTATTTCCTAGTATAATAGACTATACTTCTAATAATTTTGTATATATGACATATTTGTCAATTTTTTACTTTTGTTTATTATTATATCACTGGTATCTCATCGTGCTTTATTGCATTCTATGTATTCCACTATCAAATTGTATGTATATATTCTTTTCTTTTATTACATCTATAATACTGTTTTAGTTGATGTTATCGAACTCTTTGGAGTTTTTCTCCCCAGGCCTTCACTGAAAATTGGTGTTTATTACCAAATGAACTTTCCTGGTAAGCAAATGTCTATAAAATAAATAAATAATGTGTGATTTTTTTTTTAAACTAGGGTGGGTAGGAAATGGAACAAACTACCTATTAATATAAAAGAAGTCAAGACTTTGAATCATTTTAAAACAAGGATTGACATCTGGTTTGTGGGCAAGATACATGACCATGACCTACTGGAATCAGGATTGTAAAGATCTTTTATGAGGCCCTGAGCTCCATATAAACACACACACACACACACACACACATATATATATATATATATATATATATATATACATATATATATATATATATATATATATATATATATATATATATATATATATATATATATATATATATATATATATACATATATATATATGAATTCACTTCAGATGATGATACCCCATGTGGGGGGCTATGCCCCTCTTCACCCCCCTACTTAATATACCAACTCTGAGATCGCACTACAGCAAAAAAAATGGAAATCTCCCATTCCGCACTGTATGAAGATACACAGAATGGGAGGTTTCTGATGTCCTCACTGTAGTGCGATCTCGGAGTTCCTATATTTTATTTATTTATTTTTATTTATTTTACATTTGTTGACCAGGATAGTCTGACTGGATACATGTCCATTTTCAGCGAAGGCCCAGGGAGAAAAGCTCCAAGATAATAATACACATTGAACATTTAGTAAATGCTAGTTTCAAGCAGATTATATTCATAAGCAATACCAGCATTTAGCACATATAGTACTTATTATAAAACACTTTACAAAACATAACATTATTTTCAAAGTTAAACATACATAACATTACATTCAGGTTTAAGAC
The DNA here is from genome assembly GCF_019279795.1 of Protopterus annectens. Lineage (NCBI taxonomy): Eukaryota > Metazoa > Chordata > Ceratodontiformes > Protopteridae > Protopterus > Protopterus annectens. The sequence continues at coordinate 63,106,248 of NC_056729.1, read as the reverse complement.
ACACTGAGCAGCAGTTATACAATTGACCCTTCCTGAAATGGAGTGGTAGAAAAAAGTTAGAAGTAGTTGAAGGTAAGGCACCTAAGAAATAGAGAGGTCACTAGTCTGGGTTAGTGCAAGGACATAAACAATGAGTTCTGAAGTATTTCTTGAGTTTGTTTTTGAATTGAGTTAGTGAGGGTTCTAGGGTCAAGTCAGCTGTGAGTCTGTTCCATATTTTTCCAACAGAGTTGACAAACAGAGAGTCCCCAGCTGAGTAGTTGGATTTGTATGTTTGAACTAGGAGTCTAGTGGATGATCGCAGTGGCCGGGTGCTGGTGTAGGGGCTGATAATATTTTTTAGTGCAGGTGTATTTTCTGGTTGGTAAAGGACTTTATGTGCCACTATTAGCTGGTTGAACTGCAGTAGGCTTGGCAGTTCAAGCCATCCTAGGCGATTTAGGTTGTGACAGTGGTGTGTCCGGTAGGCTGTGCCAGTATCAAATCTGTCAATGTGGTTATAGCAGGATGATAGTTTATTAAGATCTGTTTTGTTTAAGTTGGAGACTAGAGGTGAGGCACAGAGAAGAGTTGATAGCAGATGGGAATGGGCAATTGCAGTTCTAGCAAGTGGGGTAAGGAAAGATTTGATTCTGTAAAGAGAGCCAAGTTTTTTATTAATGGTTTTGATAGTTTGATTGATATGCGCATCAAACTTCAGGTTGTTATCAACTATGACACCCAGTAGTTTAGTTTAGGCTTCTGGGGAGATGATAGTGCCATTGTTAGCAGTTATGTTGAAGGCTGGCAGGGGGGTCCTGCATGTGGGGGAGAAGAGGAGCAACTTAGTTTTGTTGGGGTTTAGGATTAGATGTTGATTGGAGAGCCATTTTTCTACTGTATTGAAGGTAATTTGGGTTAATGTGAATAAAGTAGCTGGTGAATATATGTAAGTAAAAGATGATGTGGGGGGTGCAGGGGGGCTTGCCCCCCTGCAGACACATTGTTTTAGTGTTGTCTGTGGTTTTTTTTTTTGATTCACTTTAGATTTTCGAGTTTCCATATAGGTTTTGAGTTTTTGAGTTTTTGGTAACTCGATCATCTGAAATGAACCTATATATATATATATATACACATATATATATATATATATATATATATATATATATATATATATATATATATATATATATTAAAACATTGAAACCTTTCCAATAAACAGGACATTAAACAGAAACAGAAAGTCTTCCAATATGGAAAGACACAAGGACTAAAATAATTAAAGTCTTCTTTAAATGAGATTAAAAAATCAACAGAGAGGTCCATAATTTAGAAAATAAGTGGGATGAGGACCATCAGGTGAGATATAATAAGCACAGCTAGACCGCAGTGATCCAGTGTTCAGTTTTCATGTTGACGGTTGTGTATCCAAAGTCAAGCTCAGAACTTCAGTATAGTCAGTGAATAAAACTCAGTCAATGACCAGACAAGTGGAAGTCACCTAGTTGAGTCAACCTTGCCTGCAAAGATTCAAGAAGCAACTGCCAAGACGGAATAGGCTGCATAGCCTATCCACTACTCTGAAAGCCACATCTGGTTGATTCAGTGTAATAGAAAACTCCTTTGATAACAACATTACCTTTTTATACATCTGACTGGTGCACATTGTACTGCTCACCCAGGCTAAGTTTGACTTTCAGAAGATAAGATTATTTCCAGTAGCATTCCAGCTTTTTCCTAACATTTCAGAGACAATGGAAGTCTTGATCATACCATATCTCCTTCATCTCAGTCATATTGTGGTGAACACAAACTAGAGCAAACTGGTCCTGAGTGCCAGTGATGGCTTTGTTATAAGTTGTCTGATCAGCATTTGAACTGCTCATGGTTATATATGCTTCGTTGCTGATGGAGCTGGTCAGGCTACATTGATCAAGTCATTAGATAAAAGATTCCTGTACCAGGCCAGAACAAGAACTGATGACCTTTCTAGGAAGAGATTCAAATTAAAGTTGACCAGGTGGTGATGAGGCATTTACACTGTCTTCATCACCAAATAAGAGATGAGTACATATAGATGGAATATCAAGTCCATTGAGTGATCTTTAAAAGGGTAGCAGTAGTAATTATCTGAAGAAAGACAGATATTTGCTTAATAGGAATTCCCTTGCAATACCCTTTAACATGTCACTGACCAAATGTTAAACTCTTTCAAACCTAACCAGTTTTGGTAAAATTATACTAAGCTTAAGAGGAATTGTGAACTCTTGCAAGAATAACTTCATATTCCCTGGTGAATGTCAAGAAATAAAGAAATCTTATAGTCTGTGCCTTTGGCTAGAGTGTATTTGAAGGTGCTAGCATCCTTACTAGGAATCTAGACCACCTTGAACATGATTTTGAAAAAAAAAGCTATCCTCTTCCAACAATCCAACTCTTCCTAGGTTACTGGGTAATGGATATTCCAGGGAGAATGGCTGCCAAAAGATGAGGAGCAAAACCAGTATCTATTCAGGTCTGTGTTATAGATGCAAAGTCAGTGTCTTGTATCAAGATCAGTACAATACCAAGCTTCTTCCAGACAGACCACACACCCCTAAACAGAATTCTGTACAAAGGCAGCATACTACAGGTCCCACTGATTGCTCTATGGTGGACAACTCTCTCCCTGAGTATCATATGAAAACAGAGTGCTCCACTATCATTCAGGCAATGATGTCACCCAATGATGGCACTACATAATCCAGTCAGTGATGAGAGATCCCCACTGAGGGAAAACTGCTGAGGGCAACCTTTAGCCATCTCTGAATCCAAAAATTGTTGTACCAAAAAAGCTGCCAAGTGGAATCCTAGGCAACAAAAAGGGTGGTCAGCCAGCAAGAGTCTTGTCTCTTAGCAGAATCTCTTTATTAAGTAACAGTCACATAGCTGACCAAGTATGCTATAAAAGTGTCTAAAGGTACTGTTAAGCAAATGATAAAGTCTTATTTTAGCAGCTTGAATTTGCAATGGATAACAAGGTTGGTGAAAATACAAAAAAGGAACATAATTTCTGACAACAGTTCAAAGTAAAATGCTGCACAAAGAAGCATAAAACTAATAAATAACACAATGGTTTATAAAACCAGATAGTGTTAAAATTGCACTACTGAAATAAAACTGTAAGCATCACAGTACCATAAATAGAAATATGACAACAGCAGATGCAGTCCCAACAACAGCACATAGTGCTATATTAGCCAGGTTAATTTACAATATGAGAGTGTATATATAAAAGCACAGACTACTCATGTAATCACAATGATAGAATTGTGAAATGCTGAAGTATATTATATTTATATTTATTGTTTTAGTATGAACTAGATCCACCAAATGTAGCAACAGTTAATGATTTTTAGGCTGAAAACAATATGGCTTCATGGTAAAACAGATATCCAACCAAAATCCATTTCAAGTCAGGAGCAAGAACTTAAGGCAATGTCAGTGACTCTGATATGACTTGAAAACCTTAATTTATTCTTTGTTGATCAGGTTAGTCCCACTAGGCTAGTAGCCTCTTTTTAGGGGAGATCCAAGGTGGTAATCATACTACTAGGGGAAATTTAGCCAGCCAATTCCCTACTCTTTTTGGTTGTTGCTGTGGGATCTTTTACATCCACCTAAGCTTCCACCAACTCAAGCAGATGGTGCCTCAGTTTACTGTCTCATCCAAAGAACACCACAGTGAAGACTGTAACACCCCTCCAATGCTGAACTACACTGTCAGCAATTGATTTACCTGGTATGGAAATTGAACCCACAGTCTTCTTCACCAAAGATGTGTATTACCTGTTGCGTCACAGACATTGCTTAAGTAAAAAGGCACCTAGATAACTAAACAGTTCCATAACTCAGTCACTAAAGTACAGAGCTAAGAACCCTCTGGCAACCATAAAACAAAACCTCTGACCAAAGAACAAAGGTTCAGCATCCATTATTCACCCTCAAAACAAACACTTTTTCGTGTTGTAGTGCAACTGTTAGTTTGTCCCCAAAGAAGCAGACTGATGGATGGATTAGCATCACTACCTAAATGATCAGGTGTTTGCAGTAATAGAACATCATTATAGGCCCTCAATTAAAAAAGAAGCCCTGTTTCACCCTGCAGTGTGTATATCTAAATCTATATCCATATCGATCTATCTCTGTAGCTTAAATGATCAGTTATGTTATTGTTACTTAATAAGGGATTCGCCTATGAGAGAGGACTCTTGCTTTGTGAATAACCTTTTTGTCTTGTGGGATTCCACTTGGCATACTTTTTTTTGGGGGGTGTAAACACTTTGGGATTCATAGATGGCACAAGAATGGAGCAGGTCAAAGTTGAAAGTGAAACAGACAGGTCTGTAAAATATGAGGCACACAGGCACCTTAAGTCCAAGGCAGCAATGGCAAAAAAGGTTGTCTTCAGCAGCAAACAATAAACAGCAGTAGCAGTCTTTCACTGGAAAGAAAATTAAGGAAAAAATAAATTATTAAAATGAATCATTTAAAGTGGTTTAAGCTTTTTCTTTGTTTTAATTTTAACCATGAGAATATGTTTTGCAAGACTGCTACAAATATGAGCTAACATTTAACAAAGGTTCACCACATTTCCCTTTTAATATTTTTGAATGGAATGAAATAAAAAAAATCTCCCTTGAGTACAGCCAAAACATCTGAGTGAAAGTCATGAAGATTAGAGCATATTAACTTAAATAAAAAGACCCAAAGCTTCTTACAATAAGCCGCTGTACTTTCCCATTCAGTTATTCCATCAGCTTCAAGGTCACACTTTCTGCATACTGACATATCACTGCTTGTAGTCTTACAATGTACATGGAACACGTAAGGTTCTTTAAGCAATCGAGCATATCACAGTTTGAACAAGGTCACCATCTCCCTCGGAAAATAAAGTAAATGGGATTTTTTTTTATCTTGGCAGAAGCTTACGCCCACCTTTAAGTGATCATCCTCGAATGCTTGGCAACGTTGTTAATAAAAGTTGTGTGTCTTTATTATATTGTTGAAATAATTTGCCATTAGTATGCACTTCCAAAAACACATACACAATGGAAAGTTGTGGTCTAGGTCTTCCACCAAAGACCATCCTATTGGCATGTGAACACACACTGTCCACATCTTAAGAAATACATTTTTCAGTGACGTTGTTAGAAGGATAGCAGGTCCTGGCACTCTGGTTCTCACACAGACGATATACAAGCATGCCATCTGTAGTAAAGATATGAAAAGACAGGGTAAAGACAGTATTTCTGAAGTAGAATTTATTTTCTTTCTAAATGTTTCTCTACATCAATAATTCTCAGATTGTTAGAACAAACAAAATCATGATTGTTTTCGCATCTTACCATTTGAATTTCTTGTCTACTCACCCAAGAAGAAAATATTATAGGAGAAGTGGGATAATGGCAATGACAATTTTCAAACAGCTGATGACTTGTGGAGTGCTGCGTAATTTTAGTCCTTTGATTATGTATTTTTTTGACAGTCCATCACATTTTGAAAACCAAGCACAGTTCAATTTAAAGGTGTACTTGACTATGTGGCATGCATAAAATATTTTATATATATTTCCATGGTTCAAGCCAGATGTTTGTTATGTTATAGCATTGCAGTGTAATTCTGAACTAAGTTCATGATAGTCACTAGTGCAAAGTATAAGGCACACTGACAAAAAATAACAATGGCAGATGTGAAATGAAAGGCACTCGAGCAGAGCCCAGTGATTATTAATGGAGAGGTTGCCTGCATGTGTATGTAGAACACACACAGGCAGACAGCAGACATACACACACACACACAAGCACACACTTACACACACACACACACACACACACACACACACACACACACACACACACACACACGCACACACAGACATGCGCGCACGCACACACGCACATGCACATGCACACACACACACACACACACACACACACACACACACACACAGACATGCACACACTTTGCAGCTCGGAGGCACTGTCTCATTCCAGCAAATGTCTATTATGTGTGCACTCCTCAGAAAAGCCTCTATTAACCAGTCTGTCTAGCAGCCAAAACCAGCCCAGCTTAATGATTTAGAGACTACGAAGAATATGCGGTGCCTAATATTTAGAAAATACCACTTCTTGTGTTTGTATCCTATTTTGTCTCTGAACAAAAAAATATACCCCCAAGGGGTTATAGAGTTCAGTGAAAATCCTACAAGCTTTTCCTGAACAAATAACAGATAGTGACCTCTGGCCTTATGTTTGCATAAGAATTGACATCAGTATTCAGGAGTCACTACCGTGGCAACTGGGACTACGCAAATGCCAAATTCTGATTTAAAACTCTGGATTTTTTTAATGAACCCAGAAGAAGAAGGGGACTTGGAGCTCATCTGCATTACAGATCAGACCGGTTTGAGAAAATCAACCATCCATAATTCATTACATGCTTCCTGTGGAGTCTAGAGACAGTAGTGATCCTAGCAACAGAGAGTCATAGCAACAGCCACTTCAGGCTGGCCAATGAGACTCTTGGCTCTCTAATCAAGTTCTGCCAATCCAGGAAAGATGCAGAGGGAAGCCCTGTTGACAACTACCTAGCAGCAACACGCTTGTTATGTACCTCACTGGTTTGCAGTAATCCAATATTAAATTCTTCATGAATGACTAGCAAATAGGACAAGAACAAATAATAACATACAAATATTATGTACTCACACTAATATGACTCCTTAGGATGCACAGGCAGATATTAAAGTCTAGTATATATCTGCCTGAGGTTAAATGATCCCTCCCTCATCCCAAATGTGAATGAGTCATTTTACATTCTCATATCAAGCAGTACTAAATGGTGCTGAAGTGCATTTGTCATGTATGCAACAAAACATTCTTAACTGCTAAATTATGATGAATGATTACTTAGCCAAGACTCTGTTAACAGGTTCTGAATTGTGTCTGTCTCACTGCATGTTGCAGATTATTCAAAGGTGTCAGTTAAATGCTGTGAACGCCAAGGACACACCACCATCACCTGTACTCTATTTCTGTTTAAAGCATCACAGTGCATTAGTTCTGCACCAGTAATACAGTTGTTTATTACAATAACTGAGTAAATTTCCAAGTGACCTGTTGCCATGGAAGTGCAAGGAAATGGACACAAAGAATGAGAAAAAATAGAGACAGTGGTATCTGCAAAGCAGGAGTCATGAAATCATGAAGGCAGCAGTCTGGTCTGTCAGAACTTATTGAGTCTGTGCTTATATATTAAACATAAATAAAACAGCTGTCAGAGTTATAAAATAATGTCTATCTGAAGAGCTTTCTGATTTGGGGTTTACTATTGCCCTCCTAGTTTTAGTTTCTGCTTCATCACAAATAAATGTTGTCTGATATCAGATGGAAATAGTGGTTTAAATGGATTTTTAAATTATAAGAAATATGAATTCAGGATCTAAAAGATTGTTAGTTAAAACACCGATTCTTTAACAATTTGTAATGACTGAAATATGTATGTGTGTTGTCCAGACTAAAGTAGTATTGCTACAGATGTATTTATTTATCAATATATTATATGCTTTTGAAATAAAACTAACAGAAGATCCTAAATTTTTCCAAGGTAAAGAAGTAATTTACAGGCAAAGCTTACCACGTACAAGTTACTGATCATATTGAAAAGCTAATCTTTAAACATTTGTTGTAAAGACGCTAGAAAAATACAGCCAACGCACATTGGGAGTTTCAAGGAAAATGTTAGTCTGACTTAGAAGGTAGGTAAAAGACTATTTCATCTCTGTGCAAACAGTATTTATAATATTCCTGCTTGCATTTACATGAAGCAACCATAGTGGGCTTACAGATTACTTTAGAAAGGCATATCACTGTCAACCTAAGGTCAGGCAGGCTGCATTGTTTGTTAAATGCATGGCTATTACAGAACTCCCATTCCTCAGGCAGGGATGGTGCATTTCTGTGATTGCAGAGCAAAGTGTTTGAAATATGAGGAAACATACAGCCTGCATCATAGAGAAGCACCTTCCTATGAACTAGATAATGTCACTCAGTAAAACACAGACAGTCAGTACCCTGATTAATCTGCAGGTGCCCTCAATATATTATAAAGCAATGCTTCCCAACTCTGGCAAATAAGATGTCAGTCTTTATATGTGTTTTTTGTCATTGTAATGTTGCTGATAAAAACTTGCATATCGTATATTATTTTTTGGTATCCCCACCATCAATGGCTTCATTGTGTAAAACCCTGAAGATTTCCAATGATGGCTTATAGTAATGTACTCCCTGAGAATGGAAGATGAGATTGACCCACTGACATAAAGGCAATTGACTAGTGACATAAGCACTGAAGGCCTTGCTTGGAGCTGAGGATGAAAAGCTATGCTCAACTGCCCACTTCTGAAAGAAGTGTTAAAGATAAAGTATTCCTAAGGACACCAATCCATATGTAGCATTTCTGGTGGAAGCTGGGGTTATACGGATGACGTACTGAAAAGACAGGTGTAGGTGGGGGCCCAGAAGGGAGCATTCTTTATGCAAGCAATAAGGCACTAGATCTCACTTTATCCCAGATATGCATATAAAAGAAGATAGTCGGCAGGTGAGGGGATATAAATAAGTTAAAATACTTTATTCTTCACAGTATGAATCAGCTGAAATCATTACAATCAACACTTTACATGAAAGAAGTTAGTGAGGATGATAGTCATTCTAGTAAAAATAGAGCTAGAGACAAGGAGAAAAAAGTAAACAAACAAAAAAATTGGGCATGTATCCAGACCAGCAGTTAAAACTCAATTAGCACAACCTCAGCTCACCAGTGACATACAGGGACAAACACCTGACTATGGCCTGGGTGACCTGAGTTCGGTTAGTGACTCGAACTCCTCAAGGTAAGGTAGGAAATATGGGTATGTATATCCTGGAGGAGAAGAGGTGTGAGGGAGAGTCCTTCACTGAGTTCTGGTCAAGGCCAGTGTTCAGGTGGAACCACCAGGGATAGAAAATATGAGAAGTAAAGAAGGCTCAGCTGTCCTGTAGGCCTTGGGCAGAACTCAGAGTCCAACTGGCCAGATATACCCAAGTCATCACTCTGAAGAAAGGATGCTTGGTCTGGAAAAAATTCCCAAGCTACTCAGTCTGATGTGAACTGCCTAGGGAGAGGATGGAATTGCTGATAGTTCCATGGTCAGGAATAAATATTCAGTGACTGTTCCAGTCCTGGTATGGGTGACTAAGCCAGACTACCTGATTTCAGAACACCTCCACCTCCTCCTGCAGTATGCATGCCAATAAAGGAACAGCAGGAGGACCAACAAATAAACATATAACACATTTGAGGCACGTAACTTATCAAAGCTTCTCCACAGTGGATATCCTGGGTACTTATCTCAGCTGCCAACAGAAAGGTGTGTGCTCCTCATAACCTATACATCTGCTAATCCACTACTTAACATCACTGTTCAAATCCAGCCACAGTAGACTCAATGTGGAATATTGTGTCCTTCCCAGGTTTTCTACTTATGCTGCCTGTTATGACTACAAGCATGCTGTTCTGCAGATACAGCCCTGGCTTCTTGTCATATACTGTCTCCAGCACAGCATTTGCAGATAATTACATCATGGGGTCTTGCCAGAGTCTCTTTGGGCACTTCCTATAGCCAAAGGCCTCAACCAGGAATCTATGATTTAGTGCTGAAACAGCAAGGCTCATTAATCGCCAGGCACTCTGTTCTGAAAGAAGGTACCACCGCATGTACTGGAACTTTTCTGTAGGGGTGTCATGGCTGTTGGACTAAAGTGGTCATATGCCAGGTCAGATTACTACATAATGTATCTAAAAGGTTCCTACTGTACTGCCTACTGAAAAATGAAAAAAAAAAACATCATGCCTTCGCTTTTCACAGATCAGTACCTTTAGGAGTATATATTACTAATTTCTGTAAGACAGGAAGGACTGTTCATCCCACCTCAGAATGACTGCTTAGGAGAAAGTCTGATATAATTAAGATGAATTCAGATGAGCAAGAAAGCAGCCTTGTCATCCTTGTGTACAGGAGTCATTTCAATGTCAGTAAATCACTCTGTCTGCTCCATTTGTTTTGTGTTTGCACTGGCAATCGTACATTTTTTTTCCCTAGTTCCAACAGGTCAGACTGATGCTTACTGGAGACCACACAATGCATATTTTGCACTGTTATTGGGAGCTGGATCAAACTCAGTGATGCTATAGTCAGCAGTTTCAGATTCAGGACAGGAGCTCACTCAGTAGGAATCGTGAATGCTGTGATATTAAGAAAAAGAACATAAATATAGTGACATAGCATTAGAAAATAAAGTTAAGGGTATGTTAAGGTGTAATATAACTGAGCAAAACAAGGTCATTAATAAAAATATTAATTTGACTTGAGCATTGTTGTTTAGCTGCTGATCAAGGGCATTTCCAAAATAATAAATACAAAAGCTGATGCAACAGGCAATGAGCAATGACACCAAGAAACCAGGAATCAATGTCTGCTAGTAAAACTGGGCACATATCCAAATTGCTGAGTCAAGAGGTGCAGCTCTTTACTTTAATATATCATGAGTAACCCGACTTAATATATCAATTCAGAAACTTTAGTATATAAATCTGTACCTCCTCAATGATGTATCAGGTTGTGGTAAGGGAACATAATAAAACATAAATTATATCTTAATTTCTTCATAACAGCACTCCACTGCAGTGTTTATAACTCCACAAGGATGTTCTTAGTGTTCTTGCCATTTATTCAAAGCATCTCAGTGACCCAGATGGGTATAAATGCAAAGTCAAAGGATTTTCTTTCATACCCATATGAAACCAGCTGGTTCCATGCTATTTATTGGTAGAACTTTTGATAGTATTAGTTGATCAAGTATTTTTTTTTCTGTTTTGACTTAATTTAAGACACTCTCAGTCTGGCCTCTCCAAACTTCTTCAGTACTCCTGAAAAGACTTTACTCAGCTGTGACATAATTTTGTTTGATGTGTTTATCTACCCGTTTACTTAACTGAAATGTTAATGTTACTGCATTATTGGTTTTGCACAAAATTTTAAGCAAACTTTTTCTGACACCAAGTGCTAAAAATATTTAAGGCACCTAGTCTCGTGCTATGATTGTTCGACCAACAGCTTTACATTTGAATTAACTTTGGCTATTGTTTATATGCATATATAATTCAAAATGTTCTGTTTAAATCTATATCTGTCTCATATGTGGTACTGATTTGCTTATTTATGTGAATGTGGCACATGCTTTCCTTACAGAAATGGCTATTGCATTCATCTGATTTTTATAACTACCTGGTCCAAAAGATATGCGTCTCAAATGTTTCTCCCAGGGCCTCCGCTGAAATAGGCTCTGTTCTAGTCGGACTTTCCCAGTCAACAAATGTTAAATAAATAAATAAATAACTGCTATTTACTATAAGTCTACAAAATAAGTTGTTTATAGAAGCCCAAATTACCTGATGTAATTAAATGATCTTATTTGTTATATACATTAAAATAATGAAGTGTGACATGTTCTTAAAACTTGCTGCATATTTGGAAGATCTTTGCAATCATGCACATGTACATAAAAATGCAAAATTATATGCTGCAGCTATTAGCAATGTGGACGCTGACAAACTGTCAGTCTGAATTAAATGGTATAATCACCATATTAGGAATAGCGTTAATTTTTTTCTGCACAGAAAAACATGGTTACTTGTATAATATAGGATGCCAGGTTATCACATATTGTTAAAATATACAGACTAATAAAGCAGCTTATCCTAACTGAATAAAATCAGCTTTACTTTGATAAGCTTCCATTGTTTTCTTCAGCTTCTTCAAATGATTTGAAAAAACATTAGTGCATCATTGAATAAACTTAACAGTTTTTGCTTTATGTTTCTTTTTTGAATAAAATAACTTTAACAAAACAAAACCGCCAGTTTGAGTAATGTCAGTAAAATGCTTATAAAGCTTTCTTGCTGCAAAAATGTTAGAAAATAACAAACCAGTCTTCTCAATATCGATGCTACTTGGTAATACTGTATGTTATATCCTTGGGAACAGCATTATTTTAGTGAAACTGAACTTGCAGATTTTATATAGCTTAATCTTATCATGTCCCCCTCTTGCATTTATGAATTTTGTTTAAACAGCTTGACCAAAACCTAAAATGTTTGCTTAGACATTGTTGTAGACTTTACCCTTTTGTTAGCTCAGCTGTATGCATATCTAGATATGGGAATAGAAGTGTATATCTCTTTGTGCAAGTTATTGCTGAGTTTGGCTAAGCTGTAGTATATATATATATATATATATTTCAATCTGCGCATATCTCAAATATCGCTAGAATCTGCACACATCTAAAATGACTTTGCAATGCAAGGTACTTGCAGATAATGTGAGGAAGGATAGCCCAGATTCATTGATAATAGCTGAAAAAGCTGTCCAGATGTAAGCAGTGATATAACTGATAAAACCATCAATAAAATAACCAAGCAACCTGAATTTGCATATCTCTCCTTAGGTTGCATCTGTTTTATCAAAGCATACATACAGCCTGGTCATGTATCGAAGAAAATTGTTTGTCTTTTCCCAGTTAGGGGGTCGCCACAGCAGAACTCCAGTCCGCTAATGATTGGCAGTAGATTTTTATGGTGCTGAGTCGCCAGCCCGACATCCAACCTTCAGCGAAGGCACACCCATTCACGCATGTCTTTCAGAGGCCACTCGACTGCAGGGAGGACATGCAGACTCCACACAGAAGGCACTCCAGCCGGGAATCGAACAGGAGAACCTCTTACTGTACCACCGCGGCTTAAATAATATACTAAAAGAAAACTCAGCTTTTAACTACCATAGTGGTACAACTTAGAATAAGAAGAGTATTCAAAATGACCAGTACAAAGAAGATTCTGCTGAAGCACTTCCCAAAGTTAAATCTATGTTGAAAAAATTTCATATGCACTCCTATCATTTTTGAGTGATCATAATGGGTAGTGAACTGAATAGCAACTGGGTTTTACACTTGAAAAACAGAGAGTGCCTGTAGACTGCATAGTTTTCAGTTGTTACTATGATGCAGCCAATAGCTAAGTTAGAATGATATTCATTGTGACCTAGGTTCAAGTCCCACTTGAAGATTTTTTTTATTCTCTGTTGTCTGAATGCATATCATAAATATGCAAACATCTGTGTGACTATAATGAATAATTATTTGCATACTTATTGAATTGTATATCTGAAGGAACAAGTGCCCTATTACAGATTTTGGGTCTCATTTGTTTCAGTAGCTGAACTATCACAGCAACTGCAATGACATTCAAAGTAACTTTTATACCTTCCCAAATAATGCACCCACTTTATTGTGTTCCATGAAACAATATATTTCATAAACCTGCTTACCTTAGTATTTCTGGCTAAGATCATTATTTACACAGTCAATGGCTTGTATGTTTAATAAAGAATACCTAATATGCATACCGTATCACATCTGCCTCAGTAGTTCAGCTAGTAGTATACCCATCAACTGTGGTGCTCAGTGGATTTTATTTGATTCCCATATGAGCCATTTTCATGTTTTTTTCTATGTCTGTATGGTTCATCAGTAAGTACATTACATTTCTATAGGAATCTCTATTGTTTCATTGCTTTTTATACCAATAAGATAAACATCCAGTTAAAAACACAGTGTATAGTTATAATATCATTCTCTGCATGAGGCTTCTAGTTTGTATATCAGATAATACCCATTTTGTTGTTTACTATCCACCAAAGTACAACTGTCATTTTCAGTTTTAATATTCATTAATATAGCTTTATTTCATTTTAGTCCATCAAGTACACTAGATGTAATGTACTCAGGTAAGCTTTGATTCATCCCACCACTCATTTCTGATTTATCATTTTGTACACTTTTCCCATTACTGCATTACAGTATCCATTTAGTGAGCTGGTGAGGTTTGATAGGGCATAAAATGGTTCCAAGCAGGTGTGAGGGTATTCTATAGCAAAAGACACCCTCTTTGACTTTTGCTGTTCTCTGTTCTCCTGTGTCATTTGAATTATCCCCTTCTATATACTATAGCCTCTACAGAGAGCACAGTTAGGACCTTTGTAAATCCTTAAAAACAATTCTCATATGCCGTAAAACCAAGCCAAATGAAAAAAGCTCACAAGTGAAGAAAGACTGTCACAAATAGCAGAAACTGGCTGATAAATCCACTTTATTCAAACACAGATATAAACGCTTTCGTCCCAATAAATATTTAGTCAAGAACTTCATCAGATACAAAATTTAAACATACAACATAAAAATAAATAGACCTGAATCCATGGCAACACTTCCTCTTTCAAATTTAAAAAGCTATAACATTCTAAACAAAAATCTTTAAAATTGATAAAAAGTAGGAAGTAGCTGCAAGTGCATCTATTAGTAGTTTGTTGAAATTAAAAGCACTTAAAAGATGAACATTTCCCCCCTTCAGTTGTTATATTAACTTATGGTTACTTTTTATTTCCCCCCTTTTTTATGTACATTTATACATAGTTTTATATGTACATTTACATTTAAATGCATTTGTACATATTAGGATAGGAACATTATAGTTCCCTTTTATAATGACTATTGTTGCATATTTATTGAGCGGCTTTTTGCTTGTTTTGCTATGTTGGGGTGTAGACATATGTGTTTTAGAAATTCTTCTTCCTTTGGCTTTTACAGCTACTTCCTACTTTTTAACAATTTTAAAGATTTTTGTTTAGAATGTTATAGCTTTTTAAATTTGAAAGAGGAAGTGATCTCATGGATTCAGGTCTATTTAATTCTATTTTGTATGTTTAAATTTTGTATCTGATGAAGTTCCTGACTAAATATTTATTGGGACGAAAGCACTTATATCTGTGTTCAAATAAAGTGAAATCTCATATGCCTCTCGATCATATTCATCACTTATTTAAGAATAATTTCCAGTGTCAATGGTCATCATCATCATCATCATGAAGTCTGTTTTCCCATTTTAACATGGGGTCAGTATGTATATTTATCAGTTATTACAACCCGCAGTGGTGGTGCTGCGGTAGCATTGTCGCCTCACAGTAAGACGCTGTCCGGTTCGATTCTCAGCTAGAGCGTATTCTGCGTGGAGACATGCGTGAATGGGCGTACCTTCGTTGAAGGTTGTGCATCAGGCCTGACAAGCCGGTATGTAAAAATCAACTGCCAACCATTAGCAGACCGGAGTTCCACTGTGACGACCCCTAACCGAGAAAAGCCGAAAGACACAAACAAACAAACAAAATCAAACATTGCAGTATCATAATGAGCTATTACCAGGTTACTCCAGTTACCAGTATCTGAAATGGTCCATGTCAAATGATGAATAATGGAATACATATTTGGATGTATATCTATCCACCTGCCCTTCCAATTAAATAAATCTAAATTACAATACTAATGGTATGTGGTGCACTGCTTGACTTCTTCACATGGGCAACACTAGTGCCACTCTAGTCATGGAGGTATTATAGAGTGGCACTGCACTATCTACAGTGTTTTTCATGAGGTATATCAAGCAGTGGGTGCTGCATGCTGTACCTCCTGCAGTGGTTTTCATGAGGTACATCAAGCAGTGGGCACTGTACGATGTACCTCCTGCAGTGCTTTTCAGAAGGTACATCATGCATTGGACACTTCACTATGTACCTCCTGCAGTGGTTTTCAAGAGGTACATTGTGCAGTGGGCACTGCATGATGTACCTCCTGCAGTGGTTTTCATAATGTACATTATGCAGTGGGCACTGCATGATGTACCGCCTGCAGTGGTTTCATGAGGTACTGCAAGCAGTGGGCACTACACAATGTACCTCCTGTAGTGCTTTTCATAAGGTACATCGTGCAGTGGGCACTGTGCGATCTACCTCCTACAGTGGTTTTTATGAGCTACATCATCCATTGAACACTGCACTATATACCTCCTGCAGTGGTTTTCAAGAGGTAAATTGTGCAGTGGGCACTGCATGATGTACCTCCTGCAGTGGTTTTCATGAGGTACAGCAAGCAGTGGGCACTACACAATGCACCTCCTGCAGTGCTTTTCATAAGGTACGTCGTGCAGTGGTCACTGTGTGATGTACCTCCTACAATGGTTTTCATAAGATACATCATGCTTTGGACACTGCACTATGTACCTCTTGCAGTGGTTTTCAAGAGGTAAATGTTTAGTGGGAACTGCATAATGTACCTCCTGCAATGGTTTTCACGAGGTACATCATGTAGTGGGGACTGCATGATGTACCTCCTGCAGTGGTTTCCATGATGTATATAGTGCAGTAGGCAATACACAATGTATCTCTGCAATGGTTTTCATGCTGTCTGTGAGATAGTAAAACATTTGCTTTATGAACTATGGCTGCTGGGAAATAAAATCTACTGGTATGTTTGTACTCTTCCTTTGTATGCTTGTTGAGTCACATCAAAATAGTAGATCCATTGTAACACTTCCCCATTGTTGGTACATTATTTCTGTACTTGCATTTATCTATCATTCACCCTGTGTCTTTCATAATATTGAAGACTTCTTCCAGCCCATCAACTAAAGGCTATCAGGCTTTAAGTTTACCTCCTTATGTAACTTTGAAATGCCTAATCAGTGATACTTTAATTCTTTCCCTCTAGTTTTGCCTGTTCATCATAATGTGAAAGGAGCCACAAATAACCAAATTTATAAACAAAGACTTTTTGTTCTGTCTCCAAATTATTTCAAAACTTCAAGCCACATACATATTGGTCAGTTATCATTTCAATCTGCAAATATCCCAAATATCACTATATGCTGCAGCTATTAACAATATGGGCACTGACAAACCCTTTCAGCCTTAAAATAAAAGAGTTCCTCAATGAAAGGAAATAAAACCATGTTCTTTTTCTTGAGGTTCCTATCACTTTATAATCCACTGCAATTTCCTGAGCTCAGATGCGACTAATGGCTTCCTCTTGTAGCCTTTGTTACACTGAATGCTTAATCACAGAATCCAGCTACTTTAAAAACAAACAAGTCAATTCAATGGATCACAGGTACCTCAGATGCATGGCTAAATATCAGGCCTGACTTTCATGCCATGCATGTCACCACAATTATTGGTCTAATTTATGTTTTGTGTGGTTCAGACGATACTTCTTCCCATTCCATTTTTGATAAATCACTGAGGATTACAGTCAGTCAATAATGTAAAATATTAAGAGTTTCATACTTCTTAATTTTAGTAAAATACATGTTGACACAAAACCTGTTGTTCTATTATCATTTTTCAGTCGATTAGAGTAATATTTAAAAATTGTCCCTAATTTTGAGCGTTTTTATCCCCATTATTTATGGCTTTGTCCAGAATTCTTGAGAAAAAGAAAATTAACATGCACCCATCAGGTATTCTCACACCCTTCAGCCCTAACAGAGGAAGGATTTATTTATTTTACATTTGTTTACCAGAAAAGTCTGACTGGGTATTGCCCATTTTCAGCAGAGGCCCAGGGAGAAAAGCTCCTCATAGTAAAAAATACATACAATGAAAAGTTGACAAAAAATTATATAATGATACATGCAATTAAATATCACATCACATAAAGCTCCACACAATAAAAATTACATGCATTCATAAGCTCTTTAACAAGATGATAAAAGATTATAAATATACTAAATATAGTTTTCTTATCAGGTATAGGGCATAACACAATGACTGCTAGTAAAGTCAAGGTGATTTGCATTTACGTATGCATTAAAAGATAGATGTGTAACAACATTGTAGTGGGAGAATAGTATGGTGGTAATCAAGTTAGGGCAGGTGCAGTTAGAGTGAAGCAACACAATTGGTTTTACTACAATGTGTGTTCGCAGATAATAAGAAGAGCATAGGATTATGAGCGTATTAACAGATGGTTGGTATGGGCACGAGGATCAGAGAAATTATTCCAGGGAAAGATTTAGCAGTTGATACTTCTATAGATAAAGCTTAAAGAATGGGGGAGAAAAGTGAGAAATCATGATTAAACTGCTTTCCTTTTCACACTATCATCACCAGCTAATATGTTTATTTCTTTCTATCATGGATTCATATGTTCATTGGTTCATAGGTTCATAGATTCATAGGTTCATAGGTTCATAGATTCATAGGTTCATAGATTCATAGGTGTATACTATTCTAATGACCACTAGAGCCCTTATAAGCTTAACCATGCAACTCATGACCCACAAATTTGATTTATATAGGGGGATTTACTGACTGCCTCTGTCCATCAGAGACCTAGGTGCCAAACCAGGGGTGAATTTTCAATTATCCATCTACTGATCTAAGTTGTGCTTAAATAGGGATAGGGAGGAACTCTGCTTCAAAAGCATGAGGACCTGTTCCAGAGAATGGAAATTGTCTGAGAAACATATATGTCTCGCCAACATGTCCTGTTTATGTCACAAGCAAAATTTAGGTCTTTTAATCTAATAGTTCTGATGCTGTTTGTTTTGCAGATGTGCAAAAGGTTCATCGAAAGAGGGACCAGGGATGCCTTGTATGCCAGGCTAAGATCACCTCTCAGAAGTCCATATGATTCTGAGAAAAGAGACAGGGCTTTCAGGAGATCGTCATAGGACATTGCGTTTACTCTGTATTCTCTTTGTAAGGAACCTTTGTGAACATTCCAGTTGCTGCATGTGTCTCATCAGGTACAGACCAAAGAAGTTATTATACTCTATAATGGGTCTGATGAGGGCTAAGTACAGTGATATGGTGACCTCTCTGGACCTAGATGCCATGCCCTTGTTTATAAGTTGCACAACAAAGATTTTCTTACTACCTTGGATACATGTTAGCCAAAGGCTAAGTTACTATCTACATGATTTCCCAGATCCCTGACTAATGAATCAACTTTTAGAGGTGTTTTATTGATCATGTAATTACTTAGGGTGGCCAACTTCCCAAAAGGTACTATAATGCTTTTCTTGGAATTGAGTTTTAAGCCATGGCTTTGGCACCAAGCATGTATGGTAGACCTTCCTGAGGAGTGTTCTCATCTTGGGGGAATTCAGTGACTGCTCCCAATTTGCAATCATCTGCAACTTGGTTAGCCAGAGACCTTTGACATTGGTTTGACATCCAAGAAGTAGATGTCAAAGAGGAGTGGGCTTAGCACAAAACCCTGGGGACATCACTGGTGACAGGGCTCTTTGTTGAGGTGACCTCACTTTTTGTATCATCCTGGGTCCTATTAGTGAGACAGCTAGCTATGCAGCATGTTATAAAGTGGTTTAGACATAGTTCCATAAGTTTGCTGACAATCCCCAAGTTGAGTATTGTATCAAATACTTTAGCCAGATCTAGGTAAGCAGTATGCACAGTTTCCCCCTCATCCATTGCCTCAGTGACCTTTTCAAAGAAGTCCAACAGGTTCAATAAGCATGACCTTCCTTTGACCAAGCCAAACTGGGATGGATCCAGTGTGTGGATGTCTCCTATGTACTTGATAATTTCCATAATTATTTCCATGGATTTGCAAATAAGACTAGTCAGACTAATGGGTCTGCAATTATCAGGATCTGTTGAAGGTCCTCCCTTATGTACAGGGATGACTGCTGCAGTCCTCCAGTCATGTAGCACAAAGCCTGTTTACTGACTATAGTTAAACAATGACTCCAGGGGTCTTGATAAATTTATTTTAGACTGTTCAGGAGGCATCCTGGGGTGTTATCAGGGCCCAATGAAGCCATGTTCTTGGCTTTAGCGAGCTCAGCTAGTACACTCGCCCTAGTTATAATTGGAGGGGTTATGTTTGAGGGTATTTTGGGGGGATGGATGGAGATGGGGGTAAAGTTGAAACTGAATATGTCTGCTAACAGGTTATTGACCAGACTCAGTGAATATGGCACCATTAACCACCAGTTCAGCACATTGCTGTGTGCTACCTTTGAGGTTTCTGAAATAGCTAAAGAAAACCTTATAGTTGTCTGGGTGGCTATCTTAACTTCAAAGTTGGCTTGGCTTGACCTGATTAGCCCTCTTAGAAGTCTATTTAGTTTGAGGAGAGAGGTTTTTATCTTTAAGGGAATTACCTTCCTGATTTTTGCCATATTGTTTCCTTTTGTTATAAATCCTATTTAATGTGGATGCCACCAGGATAGTTTGTTTCTGTGCCTAGTTCTGGACTAAACCTTAACTTTTTAAATAGGTAAAACTCAAGTTACCTACTTTCACATCTAACTTCTGTAGTGCACACTGCAGAGTGCATTCTTTTCAATCTTACCTTTAAGCATCCCTGTGACTAGCACTTTCCCTAATACCTGCTGGAAAGCACTAGGAAGCCTTAAACTCATACAAACACTGAACTCTCCTTGTTAATAAGGAGAAATTAATAGTAGGCACTAAACAGCCTATAATTGCAAAGTACCTTGCTAAGGAAACAGCTCCTGTACTTTACAAAGAAAAAAAAAAGCCCCAAAACAGGCATGTCCAAGGGTCAGCTTTCGGTGATTTCTCCTGTCCACCTGGTGAATCTGGGCATACTGGGGCAATGCAGCAATTGCCTCATGTACACAGACAACCCTTTCCTCCTACCACCCAACACTACAACCTGTGAGAGATGCACTTACATAGCCAAAATGGAAGCAAAGTTCTCTCCACCCATGATTGTGCTAAACAGTCAAGAGGAGAAGGTTAACACCCACACTACACCTCAAGCAACACATAGCCCTTCTAAACCCGCACCACCAACACCCACATATAGCAACACTAAATCTACATATGCAGAGGCCCTTAACTGTAACCTGCCCAAGCAACAAAGACCTCTGAAGCTGAAACGCAAACAAACACCAATCACAACCAATGTGTCACATAGTTCACAACACTAGTGTGCCACCCAGCAACAGCCCCTAAGGCAAGACAATGTACCTAACACTTTAGTCATAGGTGACTCTATAGTCCGGCACACTGATGTCCCTCTCACCAGATTGAATAAGGAGAAAATTACAGTCAGCTGCCTGTCGGGTGCCAGGATTCGCCACATAACGCATGCACTCAAGTCACTCCACAACAAGTACAAATATGACTCTGTCATTGTCCATGTTGGAGTGAATGACTTGAGATGTACCTCCCTGGACTACATGAAAAGAGACATGGAAGAGCTCTCGGATCATGTGGCCCAGGCAGGTATGACCCTAGCCCTGAGTAGCATCCTGCCTTCGCCCAGAATGATACCACAATATAAGGATAAAATGATTGACTTCAACAATTGGCTAAGCTTATGGTGTCATTCAAAGGGGATCCAGTATCTGTCTGCCTGGGATGACATGATTTACAGACCACGATGCTTTGCCAGAGATGGTCTGCACCTGTCGCCCCTGGGATTCAGGTTACTGGCTAAGGCTCTTGCCACCCCATAGTGCCTTTTTTAGGCAAACTTCAAAGGACAAAACCACCACCGTAACAGGTACAAGCATGCAAAATCTGAAGGTAATGCTACTCAATGCTAGAAGTCTAAACCTCAAAATGCACTCTCTCGAGGCACTCCTAAAAATGGAGAACATCGATATCTGTGCAGTAACTGAGACCTGGTTCAAGGCTCCAGAGAGCACCCCTGCAATACCAGGCTACAACTCTTACCACACTTTTCGGCCACCAAACCAGGACCGAAACACTAAAGGTGGAGGAGTGTCAATATTCACCAAGGATATTCACACCACCAGGCTAGTTGGCCAACACAATGTGTCTGAAATTCTCCAAGTGCAACTAACACTAGGTAAGACTGCAATCCAAATTGTAGCTTGCTACAGATCCCCCACAATACCCCAAGATTCTCACTGCACCTTTTTAAACATACTGGAAAATATTAAGATAGAACCAAACACCCTAGTACTGGGTGATTTTAACTACCCTGCCATTAACTGGGAAAACTACTCATATCCCAACACCTTTGCGCAATGGTTCTTGGAATTCATAAATTCCAACGCCCTGGATCAACTAATCCATAGTCCCACCAGGGGCTCCAATATCCTAGACCTGGTCATTACCTGCATGGCAAATCAATGCTCCATACCTATGGTCACCCCCTCGTTAGTCAGGTCTGACCATAAGCTAATCACCCTTAACATCCACATCCCACCCCCACCCCCAGTAAAGAAACCACCATAAAAAACTTCTCCAAAGCCAACTTCATGCTACTCAAGTCAGAAGTGACAAACTTCATGACACCCATGCAGACGGGAACTGAAAGTTCAACTGCTGAATCCTACACTAAGGCACTGTACGAGCACATCCACTCATGCATGAATCGTGCCATCCCAAATAGAACCAAAATGCTCTCATCCAAAAAAGGAAGCCAATCTGGTGGTCCCCTGCCATAAACAAACTTTACAACAAAAGGAAGAAACTTTTGCAGAAAAGAGGAAAATCCCAGGATGCAAAAAACTCCCTTACTAGCCTCAGTAACAAACTGAGATGCCTCATAAAATCCTCCAAAGCTAGTTATGAAAATAAAATTGCCAAAGATTCCAAAGACAACCACAAAGCATTCTATAACTATGTCAAGAATCTAAATGGCAATGCTCAGATCTGCTCTGAGCTAAAACAGAATGGCAATAAATATACTGATCCAAAGGATATTGCCAATATCCTGGCAGATCGATTCAGTGCCAACTTCACCCCCTCTCACCTCCTAAATGGCCCATCTCAATACCGGAAGATTGCCAAATTCCAGTAATAACGGCCACACAGGTACAAAACGCACTCTCTAAAGCCAAGAATACAGCATCCATGGGACCAGATGACATCCCGGCTGTGTACTACATGAACTACAATATGAACTGGCACCTCACCTAAGTGTCATGTTTAATCATAGCCTCACCTCAGGTTTCATGCCCACTGAGTGGCGCAGAGCTACAGTTATCCCAATCCACAAGGGGGGATCCACCTTGGATCCCGGAAACTACCGTCCCATCAGTCTGACAAGCCTTATCTGCAAGGCCATGGAGCGTATTATCATGGAACATATAAACAAAGACATTGGCAACCTTCAAACACTGGACCCCACCCAGTTTGGGTTTGTGAAGGGCCGATCTTGTCTCCTGAACCTGATTGACTTCTTTGAATCAGTCTCCAGAGCCATGGACAAGGGTAAGGTGGTCCACACAGCCTATCTAGACCTTGCCAAGGCCTTTGACACCATCCCCACTCTGGAATCATAGATAAACTTACTAAGTTGGGTATTAATCCCTATGTCACCCAATGGGTTGCTAAATGGCTTACTGATAGAACCCACACTGTAAAAGTAGCCGACTCCAAATCCAGCTCCAGACAAGTGACAAGTGGAGTACCTCAGGGTTCAGTCCTGGGGCCGCTCTTGTTTGGCATCTACTTCTCTGAAGTACAGGTCAACACTAAGGGACTCTGGCTAACAAAGTTTGCAGATGACTGCAAACTGGGAGCCATTATTGAATCCCCAAATGATGTGGATACTCTACAAAAGGGCCTTACAGAAACAGATGCTTGGTGCCAGAGCCATGGGCTCAAGCTCAATGCCAAGAAATGTATTGTTATCCCTTTGGGAAAAAACATGTATCCATGAATTACCATATAGGTGGCAGTACACTAAACACAGAAAGTGTGATAAGAGACTTAGGGACACAGGTGGACAGTTGTCTCACCTTCGATAACCACATCGCCACAACAGTCAGGAAATCCTTCTATGTGGCACACCTCATCACGAAGGGCTTTTCATCCAGAAAAAAGGAGGTCATTGTCCCACTGTACTCATCCCTCATTAGACCCATTATAGAATACAACGCCCCATTTGGTATGTACCTCTCAAGACATCTGCAACAACTGGAAAGGCCTCAGAAATACCTCACTAAAAGAAGCACAGGCCTAAAGCAGGTGCCCTACGCTGACCGCCTTAAAAAACTCCAGCTATACTCTGTCGCATACCGTCTACTCAGAGGCGATCTCTGCTTAACATACAAGGCCATGTCAAACCCAGAGCTGTTGGACATGCTACACTTAAAGAAATCCCAATCCCTCAGAGCTACACGCTCCAGGGATCTAAACCTTGTCATCACAATAAACAAAACATGCTGGAGGGATAGGTTCCTGACCCAGAGACTCCCCAGACTCTGGAATAGATTGCCCATACATGTCAAGCAGAGTGCCTCTTTGGACCTCTTCAAGAGGAACCTTGACGTTTGGATGGGAGAAAGGAAATTCACCCCAGGGATCACGTCAGTCGCCCTGCTAGACAGGGGTCCAGGAAAGTAAATAATGTGGGAAGAAATAGCCAGGGAATTGTTATGGCTAGGCTTGTATAGGCCCTAGGGCTGATAGCCTAGTACCAACCTATGAACCTATGAACCTATGAACTTACTTCTGGTAGGTACAGCAGCCTCTATGCAGCCATTGACATGGTTGTACAAAGTTTCTCAGAGTAATTCAACATAGGCTTCTGTGTTCACAGAGTTTGCAGGGAGACTGAATTTTGACAAACCATCACTTAATAAAAGGTAATTTGCCTTGGAATAGTTCCTAACTGCTGCTGTTTTTAATGGGATTACAGTGTTGATTTTCATTTTGAAAGAGACAGCTTTATGGTGGGACCTTTCCAGGGAGGACAAGACATTGGGGGAGGGGTACAGTGTTCTCCCGTATGTGTGAGCACGAGGTCCTGTGTGTTACCACTTTGTTAATATAACCAACCAACGAGTAATAAGTAAACATAAATCTATATTCTAATATCGTTACATATCCCAGTTTACAATATATATATTAACGAAGCACCCCACAAACAAACTTATATGCACTTTTCCTCAGTTCAGTTGCATCTTGACATGTCAAATGAAAGGCTGTCACATCATTGGTCATGTCATTGTACTTTTATGCATTTTTGACTTCTTTTTTGATATATGTCAGTTTATGGTTCATTGATCACACCACCTGCAGTTGATGGCCACTAATTTCAGTGATATAGTCTTTAGCACAACCATGTTGACCAGCTATTCATAAAATACAGATACCGAAACAAGTGTTGCTTTTCTGTTTTTATGGATACACTGTTATTATTTTCTTGTATCCCTTCCATTCATGAGAATACATTCATAGGTTTTCTTGGTTTTGTATCTGTTTTCAACCTTTTTTCAACCTTGTGGTCCTTTATTTTCATTTTATCTTTAGTTAGTTAGTTAGTTAGTTAGTTAGTTAGTTAGTTAGTTAGTAAGTTTTCTTATCTGCTAAGTCCCGTGACCAAGTCTCCATATTCAATGGAGAGTCCAGGAAGAAAGGACATCTCCTCCCAAATATCAACTTTTTCTCATCATTAAGTGTTTTTCCTTTCATTTAGTCCAATCCAAGAATGCCACATATAAAGAAAACATAATATTAGTGACACCACCACTGATTCCAAATGTATTTATTACTCAATCAGACTTTCCTGGTAAACAAATGTCAATAAAATAACAATAATAATAATAATAAATTCAAGTTCAAGTTCATTTAGGTGCTTGTAACCATGCACATTACAATAAAGATTTTATTTTATTTATTTATTTTATTTATTTTATTTTATTTATTAAGGGGGTAGGGTTATTGGAGATGCCCACAGTGTGTTAGAGACCACAGGTATTATATCATTTAACTATCAGTCTCCATACCCCACAAAAGCCTGATAGCTAAATGATATAATACCTGTGGTCTCTAACACACTGTGGGCATCTCCAATAACCCTATGGGAAGAAGAGAAGAGAAGTTGAATCAGGCAGTATGGAACCATGAGGTATGGGGGACCCAGGTCATTAGACTAAGCACGGAACACTGAAGGTAATACAAGAATGAAGTGGCAGTTAGTGTAGTCACTGCAAATCAACATAATATGAAGTAACTTGGGGGTGGGGTGCCTGTAAGTAGCTCAGCCATGGAGTTCTGCAGCAGCTGCAGATGATCAAGCCCCACCCCACCCCACCCCGTAAGGATGCTCCAGGTAACAGCGTTACAGTAATTGAGAGGTGAAAGGATATGCATCACTACTGACAGGCCTTCTACATAAGGATGGTGCTTTATGCATGAGATATTACAAAGATGAAAACAGGATGTTGTCACAACTGATGACACCTGATCTCCAAGTATGTCTGTTGTCAATTACAATGCCAAGATTTTTTTGCCTTCTTCACAAAACTCAACTCAGTCTGTCACTATTACGTGCAAAGGAAGGACTTAGAGTTCACCTAGAATCCATCACAATGTTATGGATGGCTATTGAAATGGACATGTCAGTGCTGAGTCTCAGGTGGTTCGGCATGATCAGATCTTGGATGGATTCCAGGTATTTAAGTAATAAATCACCAGAAGACACTATATCCTGAAGGAAGGAGAAATTATTATACATTTTTTTATTTTTTATATTTTTCCCCTAACAGATTTGTTTGTTTTTCAATTGAATTGTACAGGTTATAGGTCACATTAAAGGTAGAAAAGTTTTGAAATGATTTATTGTGGTCTCATTTTTTATATCACAAAAAACTGGCATTTTAACAGGGATGTGTACACTTTTTATATCCACTGTATACAGCCCCAATCTTTCACACAAAACACTCCCCCTTCTTTTCTTTCTATACACAATTAAACATTACTAAGAGTCCTAATTTATTCAAGAACAATTGTTTCAAAGAAGTGGAGTGCTGGTCTTCTTGAGACTGTTTATACACATGTATGTATTTATATATATCTATATATATACATATATATATATATGTGTGTGTGTGTGTGTGTGTGTGTGTGTGTGTGTGTGTGTGTGTGTGTGTATGTATATATATATATATATATATATTTATATTTATATATATATATATATATATATATATATATATATATATATATATATATATATATATATATATATATATATATATATATATGGTTTCACTTCATATACTCGAAATGCTGAAATCTCGAATTTCAGCATTTTGAGTGCATGAAGCCGAAACAATCACAACACCGAAACCCCACAAAGCCGAAATCACAAACCCGAACACATATACACTACACCATACACAATCCACAACACCTATACCGCAAAAAACAAAAACACAACAAAACACCACACATACACATACCTACGCTAAACAGAAGTAGAGGGGCAAGCACCGCTGCACCCCTCCACTTATATATACTAACTCCGAGATCGCACAAAACCAGAGAAAATAAAAAAAAAAATCAAACACACACATTCTACAGCCCCTTGCACACACACACACACACACACACACACACACACACACACACACACACACACACACACACACACACACACACACACACACACACACACACACACACACACACACACACACACACACACATCACACATACACATACATTACAAAAACGCTCACATACCCTCACTCACCTGAAAGTCCGAATACAAACATCCCAAACACTTCCCGTAACGTAGAGTCACTGCATAAGAGTGGATTCGACATATTTGCATTCACGCTTATGCACTTTCTCTATTCTGAAGTTTCGGCTTCATGCAATAGAAATGCTGAAATATGAGATTTCAGCATTTCAAGTATATGAAGTGAAACTATATATATATATATATATATATATATATATATATATATATATAGCTAGATAGACGTGTGTGTGTGTGTGTGTGTGTGTGTGTGTGTGTGTGTGTGTGTGTGTGTGTGTGAATTTGAGATGATGTGTCAAGGTTATCTTTTGTGTGCATTTTTGTTTTTGTCATCACAATATGTGTCCGTATTGCTTATTTGTGGTGACTGATTATGCACATTTAGCTGATCTGTCTACTGGTTATATGGGTATCAAATTGCATTTGCTAGGATTAATATCATTAATATGTGTGTGTGTGTATATATATATATATATATATATATATATATATATATATATATATATATATATATATATGTACACTGTGTGTAGCAGTACATGAGTATAA
>NC_056729.1:62903226-63073226 GCF_019279795.1 Protopterus annectens | reverse complement strand
ATTTAATGATAATGATTCTTCTCTTAGCTGCAGAATAGGATGTGTGCTTCACTCTCAGGTTGCTGTAAGGCTGAGCATCTGTGAAGAAAAAAAAGAGCATCTTTTAATAAGGAATGGTTATAACCTTAACTTATAGAATGATGGCACAGCCCTACTAGCCATACAGCTGACCTCTTCTGATTAAAGAGCAGCTCTGAAAAATGCAAATTAAAAATAAATGACACTTTTTTGAAAATACTATGGCTTTTGAAATCCTCTAGTCGAGTTAAATACTGTATTCATATTACATTACAGCTTTGCTGAAAATGAAAAGAGTTCGCTCAGATGGATTACCTTTCACAAACATATATTATAAACTTATGGAAAATCAAAATCTCACAGCATTATTAGAAAATAAGCCAGAAACATCTAAAACACTCTGTCCTAGAAAAAAAAATACATTACAAAACCAGACCCACACCAGAATGAAATATTGCATCTCACCTCTGGTAGCCTGAGTAAATGCAGTGACAAAATTGTACAGAATCAGTACCTTGTTACATGACATATTACATTTCATCTGGTCTGTTTTGAGTAAATATACAGCAGGCATCTGGCATTGACAAATGTTTCTTCTCTACAAGGTGGATGAGGAACAAAGTTATTATGTGATGTATACAGCTAGAGGGATCCTGCGATGAGGGACAAATTAGGTGTATATGTTTGTGAGCGAGTATGTGAGAGAGAGAGAGAGAGAGAGAGAGACTGTGGGTGGGCTTGGAGTTAATCAGATGTAAACCGTTTAAAATGCAGTTTTCAGCAGTATCAAACATAATCGGCTTTCAGTTATTCATTTAGAGATAGTACTGCAAATTGCCAGGTTGCCTTGTATATTTGTCTGTGGCACATCCCAAGCAAAGCTAAACAGATTATATGTATGAATTAAAGTACTGACTTTCTGTGTGGCACATTCCAAATAAAGTGTAATAAATTACATATATGAAGCAGAGCCTGATTTCACAAACTAATACAACTGCAAAGTTTCAAGTTATGCAAAATTACTTTTGTTTTTCCTATAAAATAAGACTTTCTATTGCAGATATATTTTTCAAGCAAACAAATTGCCTTGTATTTCAACATAATAATGTATCCAGAAGGAATTCAAAAATGAGAGCTTCAGTTCTGATTTATTCACATTATTTTTTTTCTGAAGAAAATGCTTTCTCTTAAATCATATCCAGGCTAACCTACAAATCCTATACCTTCATTTCAAGAGGTGTCATCAAGCTGTAAGGTGATACAGGATATACAGAGAGGTCGAATTTATAAAACTTTGCTGCATTGTAGTAAGCGATTTTGTGCAATGAACTGCATGCAACGTGCGGGGTGTGTGCATTTCAGAAAATCCAGTTACACAAAGTTTTTAGCAGACATTCCATGGCTTGTGATGTTATATTGTAATGACTGCA
This sequence comes from Protopterus annectens, assembly GCF_019279795.1. Taxonomy (NCBI): domain Eukaryota; kingdom Metazoa; phylum Chordata; order Ceratodontiformes; family Protopteridae; genus Protopterus; species Protopterus annectens. The sequence continues at coordinate 63,071,778 of NC_056729.1, read as the reverse complement.
TAATGAAGTGTCATGTATGATAATGAGGCAAAAAACATGGCAGAGCAATTCATAAACGTTTAAACTTCATGTAGCAGTGATGAGCCCACTATAGCTTTGTATACACTGAGATGCTCGTGTTTGGCCAGTGTAAGGTACTAAACAATGTTAGGTGTTGTTGCACCTATTGTAAACCTGTATCTGCAAGAGAATGTCATAGCAGCTACTGAAGATGACAGTGCCTGGTGTTGCCCTCAGACGAGCAAAGTCTTCTGACCATGCTTAACATTTCGTGCCCTCTGTGATACCAACATAGTGGCCAATACCATGTGGACAGGGACACCTTGCAGCAAATTGCGGAACATGTCTCATCCTCATCTGCATTGTCATGGAAGTCGTGGAGTACCCATCACAATAGATACTAAGGTAGGGGTGGCTTTACATATATTATCTACAAGGACCTTTGACTTCCCTAATGGGGTCACAGTGAGGATATCTTAGGCATCAGCCTTGAGGATATTCCACCATTTCCTTCATGCATTAGCAAGTGGGTGATCATATGTGGTTTCCACGTACTGGAGGAAAGAAAAAATATCATGCTGGAATTCTGTTCTATATTATATATCCTTGAGGTTCTGGGAGCAATAGACAGTACCCACATTAAAATAAAGGCCCCACCTGGTGAACTTGAAAGGAGGTATCACTCCATTAACTGTGAGGTGGTCTGTAATGTACAGGGTATCCTCTACAATGTGTGGCCGTGCCACCCAAGCATCTTCCACAACTCCCACAAAGAGCACATATGTGACCTCTATCAATGCTTTGCAAGGGGTGAATTCCCATTGGGTCATCTTGTGGGTGATGCTGGATATGCTCTGGAACCCTGGCTAATGACGCCAATTATAAATCCTCATATCCAAATAGAACACAATTACAACCACACCCTACCACAAGTCAGAAACAAAACAGAACATGTATTTGGGTTGCTGAAGTCAAAGTCCCACTGTGTGGATAGATTAGGTGGTGCCCTGCATTATGGTCATACCTAGAGTACAAAATAACATATGTGCTTACTGTTTTGCACTATATAATAGTTAGGAAACAGTTACAGCAATGGGACCTCTTGTAGTGACCCCAGATTTTGTCACCACCACCGTTGGCAGCTGAGTAAGATAAGGAGTCAGAGAATGGCCAGCAGCAGGAGATGACCAAGCAGACTGAAGTGGGCACAGTACACCGTGGTACTGGCAAAGAGGCAGCAGATTGTACATAGCTGTACAATGTAACTATACAAGAGCTAAGCAGATACATGCAGTAAACATGATGCCTAAACAAAGGCCACACTGTGTTTACCCATGCATAGGCTGGCCACACTGTGCATCAGAAATAGGCAATCCAAGTAGCAATGTACAAAGGGTAGGGCACAGTTATCATAATTTGTACAAGTGGGGAAAGGAGTCCATGCATAACTATGTAACACCTAAGATGATACATACAGTAAAAATGGCACCTATAAAAACACTACATTGTTCTTACTTTGCATATGTTGGCTATGCTGTGCATCAGATGTAAGCTATCCAAGCAGCAATGTACAAAGGCAGGACACAGTTATCATCATCTGAACAGATGGAGAAGGGAGGACAGGAGTGCATGTCCTTCACAGGGAAGAGTGGGAGCGGGAGCACTGAGGTGTATAAGATAGAACATGCTTTTAGGGGAATTTCAGAACTGCTAAGAGGGGTTTGATGTGGTAAAGGACCAGGGTCTGTGGATGTGTGGAATGTCCTAGGAGCTGTGGTGGTGTGCATATGTGTAGATCCAAATATATACAACAATTGGAGGTTTCTCAGGTTAGATTGTTTGGTATGGGACAAGCTTGGCACTTATCCCAAATGTGTTTTTAGGAAGGCTAGGTCCTTGAAACAGCTATTAGAGAAGGGTGATAATGTTTCCATTGTGACTGTTAGGCCCGTCGGGAATTTTAAATGTGGGAGATGTAGTGTGTGTCATCACATCTTAGTAACAGGTTCCAATTTACAAGTGGTAGGTGTGCCTATTAGATTATATGGGCATTTTGACTGTCATACAAAAAATGTGGTGTACATGGCACAATGTGTACAGTGTCCGGCATTTTATGTCGGAAAAACTAGTAGAGCCTTTAAAGAGAGGATTAATGAGCACCTCTCAGATATAAGGCTAAGGAAAAGCACTAATGCCCTTTACAGGCACATTGAAACGCATGATGGACATCATTTCAAGTTTTGTATATTGCAAAATATAATTAAGGATGTACAGGGTAGGATTTTAGATTTGCATTTAGATATTAGTGAAGTAAGGTGGCAACTTAGGTTGAATGCAACTGTCTTTCCTGGTATTAATGATCATATTAGTATAGCCCCAATTTTAAAACTGAAACACATTCTTGGGTGACTAGTTGATAATTTCACTTGTCATGTATAATTGTATTTTTTAACATTACATATTACATGGTGTGATGCTAGGTGTTCATTTTCATTATAACATTTTGTTATTTGATTTTGTGACACCGTATTTATGAATTTTTTACTATCACTAATGCAGTATGTTCACCATATTATAAGTGATTTGTTTGTGTGTGTGTGTGTGTGTGTGTGTGTGTGTGTGTGTGTGTGTGTGTGTGTGTGTGTGTGTGTGTGTGTGTGTGTGCTCAGGTTGCTTTAAGCATGGTGAAATGTTTTTTGCCTTTTAAGTTTTTAATTGACTAATTGACTAATTGATCAATGATGTCATCTTATCTTGTATAAATGCTGGTGGGTAACCACTTTTTAAGATTTTGTTCTGAAGAAGTCTAAATAAAGTTGAAACCTGGGTCAAATTCGTTTTGTGGTGGTTTCAGTCCTCCAGTACCCATTGTTGGTTCCATTTTCTTTCGTTTGGTTTTTGGTTTGTGTTTGGTTTTTGTCATATGTGTAGGTTGGCAGGGACACTGCCTCAACACATGATGCAGCAGTGCACTGTGGCTACTGGACAGGTCCGCAGTATGCTGGACAGAAGTTCAGCTTCCTGTGCATGCCCCATCCTACAAGAACTGACTCTGGCAGGAGTTGCAATGGATCCCATGACCTTGGCTGCATGACAGTGTGCTACCTGACCGTAATTGAAGTCTGCTAGAGGATATGCCAGCATGATGATGATGATGATGATGATGATGATGATGATGATGATGATGACCATGGGACAGCCTCTTCGGGGTGGGCACACATCCACAGTGTGGGATCTAGTAGGACATAGATGATGGCAATGGGGATGGCACCTTTCCCTTGACAGATGATGGAGAATAGACAATGAAATTCCAATGTGTGATTTGGTGTAGCCACTGAACCACAAATACAGTTTGTGCACTCCTGTTTGTCATGATGTACAGCCTGGACCACTCTCACAACCTCTGCCAAGGCTCTGGTGTAACTTGACTATGTCTCTGCACATATGTTGAGGGGGGCAACCACTGACACATTAACCCCAGGAGGAGAGAGGGAGGGAGATAACCATACCCCAGATGAGCACAAGTACTAACCCCACATATTGACTATCTTGTCCACATCTGCTAGGGGCAGATTCAGATATATCTCTACTGGAAGCCACTACACTTCCCTGATCTACAGTGTTTCCATCAAACTGTGCACTCTCAGACAGTAGTGTGTCCTGGGTATACGGTGGTATACAGAAGGTGTCCATAGTCTGAAGATGGGATGTGAGAGTCACACATCCTGTATCCAACACACACAATCTGCTTCTTTTGACATTGTCATATCATCCCTGCTATCATAATCAAAGGCTAAAGATCCTCAAACCTCATATGAGAATAATTCCACAGTGCTGGTGCTGGTCAAAGTTCCACCTATAAATACCATGAACGAAAATATATCCAGTGTAAAGTATGACCCAGCCATGCAATTACACATGCAACGTATATCGGTACAACTATAAAGTTGGACCTGGGTGCCAGATGTACCTATATGACACAAGTGAGGCAGGTATTATTAACTGTAATGTGACTAACAGGTAAACATAGGGATAGATAATGATATTAGGACTACATACCTGTGGCATCCCCAGTGGATATTTTCTGCATCCTGTCTAACTCTGCCCCAGCATCCAGTACCACCCAAGTACTGCTTTTAAGTGAGGACAAGAAATCTTCAGTCTCTGTAAGGGATGGTTTAGTAGATGGCCCACCACCTGTTGCTCTTAGTTCCTATGCCATGGTACCTGCTCTGTTGGTGACAGCATGGATCATATCAGTCACTCAGAGGTGAACTGTCTCATAATTTTGATCCTGACCACCCAAAGCTTTGACATTGGTGACAATTTCATGCAAGAAACAGTCATGGAAGAGCCAGTCGACAGAAGTAGAAACAAAGAGATATCAACCATGAAGACAGAGGGCCTCCAGCACCACTTCATTTTCAGTCTCTAAATATGATGGGATTGTGATTGTGATTGCGATTGTGGATGTATCTTTCTATGCCACTCTCTTTGGCATATTGATATTAGTATAGAAAACACAGGAATTAAAAGCTGTGACCTCAACTGGGTGTTATAAATCCTTACAGACATACTATAATAAAAGTCAAGCTGATATGTTCTGGTAGGGCCTGTCAGTAAAATATGTGTATTTACAAAACAAATCTTTACCTAACTCAGAGATTATTGTGCCCTAAGCACAATTCCCCCACCCCAAGAATACTAGCACATGACTACAACATAACAAGTGCAATGATCATTTGCCACAACCTTGATAGAAATTCTTAAACTGTAATCACATATGTCCAAGGTACACAATATTATAATGCTGTATGGCAGACTTTAACACTGATACAATGTACAGTAAAATGACTGCATTCTACTATAGCAAGTACACTTGCAGTGTACCCTATCAGACAGCTTTGCCCAGTATGTGTAGATGCACCTAAAAACTGAACTGCACATCTAGGCCTTAAAAACTAAATACCGCACACAAGTCTATGCGTGCACAGAGAAATAGGGTGCTAAAAGAACAAATTATCTTTTATGTAAGCAGATAATGGTAGTATGTATCGACAAGTGATGGCCGTAGGATGCTTTTTCACTCGCATAAAGACCATCTTCCATAGTGGAATGATGATCTGCGGTTCTAGTTTATGGGTTTATAGTCACACTTTTTTCATGTACAGTACCTCTTATGAGTTACTGTGAGTATGATAATTAGGGATTATCTCTTCTTTTTCATACTGCTCAATTTGCATGATGAGTAAACTTGATAAACATTGCGTTGACTTTTAAACTATGACATGCGCATTCAGCAAGCAGATGCAGTCTATCTCTGTGGATTCTGTTACTACAGTGTAACCTCTACTCAGCCATTAGCCTTCAGTGGTACATTCCCTTTCATTGCACATTTGTCTTTGTCTCACTATATCTATACACACACACACACACACACATATATATATATATATATATATATATATATATATATATATATATATATGTTGAAGTTGGTTACATCAGCTTTATACCACTGTATGTGTATACTCACTTTGTTTTATTTCAGGAACATAGGAATAACACTAGGCAAGCAATCACGGGACTGTAAGATTGCTAGTGACATGCACTCACAAGCAGACAAATCCCACCCCTATAAAGTACTCACTACTGCTTTCCTCCCAAATTGAGCATGGAATAGTTTTTGATCTCTAGTGTGGGTGTTTATAGAGGCACTGATTTTGCAAAGTAATAGGAGGTCAAAAAGGATCAGGTCTTTCATGGCTTAAAAAGATAAATATGGGTCAGCTTGAAGCAGCCAGTTGGCTACTTTGTATGAGAGTCATGCTAATTCTTGGGATTCTTCAAAGATTTTAGACCATTCATTTTCTTGGTTAGAATTCTAAACTATCTTCTCTTTATTCCTGCTGCTCCAACTTAGGCAGTCCTCATATTCTGTTTTGTTTGTCCCAAAATTAACACTCAAGTCCCTTTTTATCTACACCACCTCATTATGTCCCATTTTATTTAGTAGGTTCTGCAACTGCTTCCTTTGAGTGAATGTCAAAGTATTCATATTTGAGCTTCAAAAGATCGATCCCAAAGGATCAAAACTCAAAATATTGATTTTTTTTTTGTAGTGGGGCAAGCACCCCCATTCCCCACATATTAGTGTCAGCACTCCCATGCCACCTGCTAATTATATATACCAATTCCAAGGTCATACAATGGCAGGGAAAGGTCAAATTCCTACTCATAGCTGTACTGCAACCGTCCAGAAAGTAATGCTGCCATTCTGCGATCATACGATTATTATATCACTACTGCCAGCCTTAAAGATGCCCGATATTATGAACATTTGATTATACGGAGTGTTTCACTACCTTTATATACACTTTTTCTCAGAATCACAACCCTGATTTGGGGAATAGACTGACATTCTGAATACTGCCCTGTCTTTCCACTTGAGTCTGATTGTCATGACAACCCCTCAATACCAACAGAAGACTCTATTTCACCACAAGTCCCACACCATTTCTAGTCTATGCTCACACTGAATAGTAGACTCTGGATCCCAAAACAAGTGACTTTGCTGCACTGCTCTTCAGCTTGTCTCCTGGATACAGATATCACGCCTCCTCCTCCTCACAATTGTGTCATTCAGAGTAGCAACCCTTAGTTCATTTTGGAAGGTTGCTTGGTTTTACATCCAGGTTTTGCTCAACAGATCTGTCCCTGGTAACCTAGGATAAGTAACTGGACTGCAGCCAGCTAGTAGGTTAATGACCAACATATATGTTTATAAGTAATCTTCAATCATTTGCATACAGCTCTTTTCTGTACATATTTGCCACTCTTTGTTTCCATAGAATTAGGTCATGGCTAAAAATGTTTTTGGATCACTCTGCCTATCTAATTAACAAGCAAACAAATTTACAGCTAAGGTATGTCTAAACAGCAACAGGGATAAGTATGATATGCTTAATTAGGAAAATGTCTGACAGTTCAAAAAATTTGTTCTGCTAAGTAAATAGTAATAATGCATGTCTTTAATGAAAGAAACATAATTGGCCATATAAATAATATCCCCACCAAAAAAAAAAAACACTTACTATGTGTTCGAGATATCAATGCCAAGAAATTTGCTCTCAAGGTGAATCTTGGCATCCATGTTGAGAACACATAATTGAAGGTTATGATTGACAAACCAATCGTAATTTTTTTGCAGTACGTGGAGCTTTGTCTGCTTCATGTACTACTAGTTACAGGGGAGAAAATCACTAAGTGTTTTCCCAGCGTTCAAAGCCATAAAACAGTTGATGAGCACTGTCAGAGCTAGTGTAACATAGTCTGTTATGTTTACACTCACCTTTCATACCTCTCAGTTGTCTAGATTTTCTCAGGATGTCCAGATTATTACTTCATATTTTTGGTCTGTTCTTCATAAAATCTGTGGTTTCGGACAATCCAGTGATGACTGAAGTCACTAAATAATGGCATCCATTTGAGTTTCAAAGTTTGTATCCTTCAGGAAATGGATACTAATGCATCCTGTCATTCTAGCCACTGAGATGGTTTGAGAAATTGGGGACACGTTACTCGTACAGACAGCAGACAGAAACAAATCTTTTATTTCTGCCACTGTCAGTTGCTGGACAGTACAGGCAAATTTTATTGTCTGGCACTAGACTCAGCCTTAACAACATAAGCAGAGGGTGCCTAACATTTGTTAAGGTTGGGTGAGTGCCACTCTGGTGCTTAACTGGTTTGTCTTTTTCCAAATATCAGAGCGTAATCAGTGCACTCCATGCACTACAAGTAAGTTATGATCAGCGACTCGATCACAATCCTCTATGTCATTTCGTGGAAGCAGATTTAGCTAGCCAGATGGATAAAATGGAGTTTTTTTTAAATATCCAGAAAAGTGGTACAGTAAGACAGCAGATTTTAACAGGTTTTCAAATGTCTTATGATAACATAAATCATGTTTGTCAGCATTCTGCAAAATTACATCTGAAGTAAAAATAACTATAAATTGGAATGAATTTTATAACGGTTTGAACAGGTAATTATAACCTGTGCCATCGTAATCAACGTTCCTTAATTTTTTATACCTTTGTTAACCAGGTAAGCTTACTGGACACAAGTGCCTTTTTTCATGTGCAAGTGTCCTTAAAACAATGTATCAATACATACTGGTGGAAGTGACATGCAACTAACCGGTTAGGGTCTCAGATTCACACAATATTAGACTTACAATTAAGCATATTTCATATATTTTTAACTGTTTTATTTTATTTGTGGGGATGGATCATGGTCAAATGGGGCCCTAAGCAGGAGAATGGACCTGACACCTCCCAGCCATTCTGGAATCCCATTACTGGTCTTTGTCACCCATTTACTATATGTTACTGCTACAGACAGCATATTATTTCCTCTTTGCTTTTGAAATGAAGGCAGAGATATGGATTTAATTCAAAACTTTTAATTTAAATATCCCTTGTTGACCAGGCTAGTCCTACTAGGCTAATAGCATCTTTTCAGGGGTGGCCATTGGCCTGGGCATTTTGGAACACCCCCCCTAATCTTTTTAATAGCACACAGGGTGTTAAAGATCTTACAGTACCCACCATTAATGGAGACAAACGAGGCCTTGGATTAACATATCATCCAAGGACAACACACTCAGGAGTGCAACAACCCCCCCACCCCACCCTTCTTCAAGTGCACTGCAATATCAGCAATCACACATTTGGGCAGCTTTTCTATCCCTTTCAACTTTCTGCTTTAAAAACCCGTGTTTGCGCAGGTTTGCACTTGTTTAAGCTCTGCAGATCCCATTTTGGAATCCTGCAGACTACAAGAGTAACAGAAAGGAGAAAGAGAGACTTTAAGTATCTCCATTTTGCTTGTCTTTGTTATACTGTGTTTTGCACTTCATTTAAGTCGTTTTTCATTTTACTGCATTTATTTTAACTGTATTTGCTGTATTTAGCTTCACACTCAAGTGTGCTTGCCTGCACTGTATTTTAAAGCTATTTTAATACTGTTTTAAGTGTTTTTCTCCTAAAAACCAAAAAAAAAGTTCTAGCTTGGTTGCTGTTTTTCTACCTTTCTTGTTACTAGAGTAGTCCAGATACAGATTTTGTTGTATTCAGGACTGTATTGTAGTTTCTGAGTTCCACAGACCTTTCTGTTAGACAGTAGCCTTTCAGCTTATCAGTAGGAGTGGTAAGCACTAGGTAGCCTATCTACCACAAGAGGAGTGGTTTCTAGCTCTGAAATTGTAGCTTATTGGCCATTTGGGCAGCTTTGCCATCCCTTTCAACTTTCTGCTTTAAAAACCCATGTTTGCGTGGGTTTGCACAACGGTCAGTGTTGCTAAGTTAGGATAAGCTATTACAGGTGCCAGAAAGTCTGCTCTTCAGTTTTTCCCTTAGATCTTGCTAGTTCTCTTCCCTCCAGCACTTTAACTAGCTTATTTGGCTAGCACTTTGTCAGGCTTCTTGTAGCAATTATTGTAGCACATTTAAGTGCTACCAGCACTAAACTTCCTATAATGAAACAGCTCCGGTATTTATTAATAATGCCCATCCCTCCAGGCACGTCTAAAGGTCAGTTCCCTGTGTTTCTCCTATTAACCTGGTGAACTTGGGTATTTTGAGGCAGTGTAGCAACTGCCTCATCTACACAGACAACCTTCTCCTCTTACCTCCCAACACTCAGACTTACGAGAGATGCACCTATATATCCAAATTGGAAGCCATGCACTCTCCAGCCAAGACCAGAATAACTGGTCAAGAGGAGATGGTCAACAACTGCACCACACCAGATAGAACACATAACCCTTCAGAACACCCACCATCACAGCTCTCACAAAAAAACACAAACCACACACCCACCTTCATGGAGGCTCTCAACAGAAACCTAGCCAAACAGCAGAGACCTCCAGGGCAGAAACGCACTTGACCACCACAACACAGCACAAATCACAAGACATATAGCTCACCTACACAGTGTGCCTCTCAACCTAAGCCCTTAAGGCAAAACAGCTTGCCCAATGCACTAATCATATGTGATTCGATAGTGAGGCACAGTGATGTCCCACTCACCAGGCTCAGTAAAGAGAAGGTAACAGTCAGCTGTCTGTTGGGTGCCAGGATCCAACACATAACACACGCACTCAGGTCACTCCACAGCAAGTACAAGTATAACTCTGTCATTGTCCATGTGGGTGTGAATGATGTGAGATGTACCTCCCTGGACTACATGAAAAGAGACATGGAGGAGCTCTCGGATTATGTGGCCCAGGCAGGTATGACCCTAGCCCTGAGTAGCATCCTACCATCACCCAGAATGTTACCGCAGTACAAGCAGGAAATGATTGACTTTAATAATTGGCTACGTTTCTGGTGTCATTCTAAGGGGATCCAGTATCTGTCTACTTAGGAAGATATGATTGACAGACCTCAAGGCTTTGCCAGAGATGGCCTGCATCTGTCACCCCTGGGATTCCGGATAATAGCTAAGGCTCTTGCCACCCCTATAGTGCCTTTTTGGTGGTGTTCCAAAGACCAAAGTACCACCTTAACAGCAATAAATAAATACAATCTGAGGGTCATGCTGCTCAGTGCTAGGAGTCTAAATCTCAAGATGCACTCACTCGAAGCACTCCTCAAAATGGAGAACATCGACAGCTGTGCTGTAACGGAGACCTGGTTTAAAGCAGCAGAAAGCACCCCTGCACTACCAGGCTATAACTCTTTCCACACCTTTAGGCCCCAAAACCTGGACCAAAGCTCCAAAGGCAGTGGTATCTCCATATTCATAAAGGATATGCAAACCTCCAGACTAGTAGTCCAGCATAACTATCAGAGATACTTCAGGTACAACTAACATTGGGTAAGACAGCAATTCAGGTTGTAGCCTGCTATAGGTCCCCAACCATGTCCCAAGACTCTCACTCCACATTCCTAAGCACCCTGGAAAATATTAGGGTCCAACCCAGCACCCTTATATTGAGTGACTTAAACTACCCCTCCATTAACAGGGAAAACTACTCATGCACCAATGCACTTGCCCAACGTTTCCTGGAATTCATTAATTCCAATGCCCTGGACCAGCTCATTCTTTCCCCCACTACAGGAAGCAACATCCTTGTCCTTGTTATTACTAACATGGGCGACCTTTGCTCTACACCAATAGCCAATTCCTCCCTGGTTAGATCTGATCACAAACTAATCACCATGAAAATCCACATCTCGCCCACACATCCTGCAAAAGTAACCACCAAGAAAAACTTCTCCAAAGCAGACATTGAGCTCCTAAAAACAGAGGTGGCTAACTTCATGGCACCCATGCCAATGGAAAATAGATGCATGACTGCTGAATCATACACCAATGCACTGTACGAACACATACATAAATGCATGAAACTAGTCATACCCAACAGAACCAAGACAGTCTCCTCCAAAAAAAGGAAGTCAATTTGGTGGTCCCCCACCATCAGGAAACTCTGCAACAGAAGGAAGAAACTGTTGCAAAGAAGGGTGAAGTCCCAAGACTGGAAAATCTCCCTTATTAGCCTCAACAAAATGTTGAGATCCTTCAGCAAAACCTCTAAAGCCAGCTATGAAGGCAAAATTGTGGCAGACACTAAAAACAACCACAAAGCCTTCTATAGTTATATCAAGAATCTCCATGGCAATACCTAGATTTGCTCTGAGTTACTGTACAATGGTACCTCCTATACTGAGCCAATAGACATTGCCAATAGACTGGCTGACACTGTGCCAATTTTACCCCTCCCACCATTTGGGTTGGGAGGATGGCCTAGTGGTTAAGGTATTTGCCTTACAAAAACAAGGTGCAGGGTTTGAGCCTCACAAGGGACAATTGGCTAGGCTTACAATGGCTTGCAAGGGCAGTTAGCCTAGTACTAACCTATGAATTAGAGCTCTAACTGGATAATCATTAACATACTTGCATAATCAGATATGATCTCCCTTTAAAGCCTATCTGGGTCTAGGATTAGGTATTTAAGCCTTTCATTTTATGTCAGTCTTTTCATTGATAAAATTTGTTTAATGCAATGTTTTTAATTCTTTCCAATTTAACTCCAAAACAGAGTATGAGTTCTTGCCATAAACTTGGACAGTTAGATTTGCACGTAAATGTGCCTAGAAGATGTTCAGAGGATTGTTCTCTTCATTAAAAATACGTCCTGACTATTTAGTTTACATTGTTATTAAATTTCAGTTGACTGTCCACTGTGACTCAAAGGTCTTTAGTTACAGTTTGAGCTGATAATATGTCAGTAATGGCGTATCAGTAACACTTACTTGAAATTGCTAGTGCAGGATATGAAACATTCCTTTAAATTTAATGGTATTGCCATTCACCAAAATTAACGTTTATCAAAGTACTCGTATAGGTCCTGCTAATCTTTAATTGTTATTGGACTTTGAAGTCATCTGCAAACTTTTCCTGTTGGACTGTATCAGTTTAAAGTGAAGTGACCAGGAAGACACTGAAAAAAATAAGGAGCAAATACTGAGCTCTGTCATATTGCCCTACTGATTTTATAACAGATTTGCTATTTTTGAGTCCGACTTAGAATTTTTGATTCTTCAATCAGGTATTTATCCCAACTTACTAGGTATAGGTTGGAAATGTAGGCCAACAGTGTGTGAACTATTGTAGAGTGGCATATCAAATTAAACCTGTTTGCCAGGGCTGGGAAGACAATAGTCATGGTTAGATTAATATCCAAGGTATCTATGACAGGAATATAAAAACTGATTAGATTAGTAGTACAGGATTTGCCCTGGCAGAATTCATATCAGTTTATGTCCATGCTCTCCCAGCTGTTGTCAAATATTACTTTCAAGAGACACATCTCAAAATATTTTTCACATATTTTTTTGTTTGGCTGATAGGTCTATAATTACTTGGGTCACTGGTATCCCTTTCTCAAAAATGGGTGTAATAATAACTTTTTCCAAACTTTAGGATAATTACCATTTTCAAAACTGAGCTGAAATAAATAAATACACTAGACCTGACCCTATTTGGAATGGGAAAAACAAGTTACCTGGCCCCATGGTACAGTCATCTCTGATCTCCTTTTATGACTCATTGACCCACTCTTCCTTAATCAAGGGTCAGTTTTATGGTAGCTCAGGTAGGCTTCCAGAGACCTATTGTGAGGAAAAAAATTGAAAAGGCATCACCAGTACGTTTATCATCAGTTTCCTTGAGGATGATAGTATTACAATTACCAGCATTGTAACTTCTGATATAATTCCAAAATGTCTTTTATTATCTCTCATGTGCTGTAAACAAAAATGCTACTTTCTTCTTGCCAGGTTTTCAAGGTTTTTATCTCACCATGGTGGGCTAATCTTATTCTTATAAGGGTTAACTGGTTAATTTTACCTAATGGAACATGCCTTTGAATAATGTTACCCAGTTATTAACAGAAATACCCCCTAATTCTTCTACACTTAAGGACACCATGTCTTTATTCCAGCCATGAGTTGTCAGCTCTGTAATGATGTCATCATTAAATCAAAAGGAAAAAAGGCCCATAGGATGCAGTCACTAATTTATTTCAAATTAAGCACATTTGTCGAAACATATCACAAATGGAACTTCACCAAAATTTTAAAAAATCACTTCCTTCCAGATCTTAAATACAACCTAGAACATCCCATGACTAAAAAGTAAACACTTAAAACCATTAAATAAAACAATTACATTTAATAAAAACATAGCAATCACACTTTAAATTCCACATAAGTAATTTTTTTTTAATTTTATAATATTATAACTTGGCTGAACTCAGTAATAAAATACTGCTAATAGATTCTTTTCCATTTAATCAGGAGAAATGCTGCATTCAAAATTAGCTGCCAGTATGGTTCTCTATAGTCTAATACCGCTTCCCAACCCCCACCCCTGATTAACTTTTCCACAACATAAAATAGGAATTTTTTGAAACCAACGCATTCTCTACCATGCTTACAAAATGTATTGCTCATGCTCCCCAGTTTGATAGATTAATTATTTTGGTATATACTGGACCTCATAGGCCTCTCAGTATTTCTGTTTTTTGGTTTATTGCTTGGAATTTTCACAATGATGTTACCATAAACCATTCCTTGTAATACTAACTAGTCTTGCACTCCACTATTCTGTTATATTCAATTTGAGTTTTCACTGACAACAACAATTTAGTATGGTTAGTTGAGCCAGGAAGATGCAGTAAATTTATAGTCAAAATATTCATACTAGGACTACCAAAGACTATATCTAGTACACTGTTCCTTTTGCACCGGATTACACATATTAGTAGCTATTTAGTTCAGAGAGTAGCTCCAAGAACACATTTTCTGTTATATTTGAGGGCAGTAAAAGTGGTGAAGCAGACCAAGGAAGCACAGAATCTTCATATAGAACATATGGTTCAAATAATAATTTGTTATTAAACTCATGAAGCTAGAAAGGCAGTAATGCAGGACACTTTGTAAAAAAAGAACGACCACATCTTGTCTTCCTCAACCAATGCTAATAGAAGAAACTTCCTGCGAGCAACTATTGAGCTTTAAAGATGAATGAAGTTTTTGGTGGACAAAGATGGAAATGTCCTTACTTGGTCATTTTTTCTTAAAGTTATGATAGACACTGTAACCAGAATATTCAAAGGACAGCAATCCTGATTGAAGCATGTCTCAGAAATTGTATGTGCATCATTGTTTTCCTTACATATAATGTTTTGTAGTTCAATTCAAGTTTACAGCTGAATCTATAAGCACTGTATAGCAATCATAAAATGTATTGCAGATCATGTATTTGTTCTTCTGTAGATATGCAGCATGCCTCTGAGAATGAAACTGATTTCAAACACACATGGCAGAGCTCTTTTTGTCACTCTCTGTCAAATGATATAACCGCAAAAGTACTGCAACTTCCTCAAGACCTAAGGGTTTCTGCACACAGGAATCTTGCATTTGAATTACAGGAAAGACAGAACCTGAGATTCTTAAATTCAGAGTAAAACTGTTGAGTAGCTGTTAGTGTTTACCTTCTGGTATCTGCACTGAAGACTTTTCTGAACTGACCTCATAAGTGGATCTTGTTGCCTGTGGGTCATCCACAAAAGCTGAATACTGTTATAGATCAGAAGTAAGTATAGTGCAATAAATCTTTTTGTCTGTGGTTAGTAGTAGTATCCAATGTTTTTTTTTTAATGCAATCTGTTTAAATATGTTTATATTACCCTGAACAAATATGTTTTTGCTGTATATTTAATTGTATTAGGTTGGTGGTTTATCTTTTTATTTCAAATAAATAATTTAATTACTCAATTTCAAAAGCTTATGGCTGGTGGTATTTATATTAGTATATAATGATAATCTCTATGCTTTGTGAATTATTAACTGTTAGTTTCTACCTTTCAAAAGGTGACTGTTTTAGTCATAGCTATCAAGCAAGTATACTATGGCTGCTTATTTTAACAGTGAACAGTAACTACGTTTATGGTATGCTAGAGTGCTCTAGCTGGTGTCAACATGCTACCATAAAGACGGGAAAAGGAGCACTAGTACTATAAGGGTATCCTTAGTTTTTCCTAGGAAACTCTGTGTGTGTGTGTGTGTGTGTGTGTGTGTGTGTGTGTGTGTGTGTGTGTGTGTGTGTGTGTGTGTGCGCATGTGTGTGTGTGTGTGTGTGTGTGTGTGTGTGTGTGTGTGTGTAAAATTATCTTGGACAACTTTCATTAAGATAGGAATAGATAGCACTGGGCTAAGAGTATGGAAGGTGAAATCCTGGGAAGACTCTAGTCCAACTATTCAGTGTGGCACATCATAACCCAAGGTAATAGTGCATATTTGGCATATACTCTTAAGGCAAATCACCCTCTCACATAATATTTGGCAGCAGGGATGCAGATTCTGAGAACATAACCCTGGGACTAGATATACTACTTGGTGGCATTGGGTGGGATTGCAATTTTTATCTGTGACAAAGGTAAACTGGGACTTAAAGCCTTTGCAGAAGGGAAAGGCAGAGGAAGGCATAAAGTTACATAGGTTGATCTAGCCTATTTTAGGGATCCACTTACTTATTTGTTTATGTACCAATCTTGTTTGGTAACCAGCTATGTAGACTGGGCCATAACTATTTCTTTTTCACCCATGCTCCCAGACTGCACAATAAAATACAGAAATTGTAGATGTTATGTTATACAATTGTCAGTTACTACTATATATTTTACCACAGAAAAATGGATTACACAGCAGGATTTACACATTAAAACAGGTCTTAAAGTTTATTCTTACAGAGGACAATATAAAACAATTAACATAATTAAAGAGATAACAGTTGGTAAGTAACAACATTGTGACAAACCCTGCAATATTATATGCCACATAAATGAACTGCAAAGAGTAGAAGGTATTAGGATTGGTGGACTATACCTGGGTGTCTGCATTTCAAGTGGTTGCTAAAGAAATGCTGGGTATGGCATCTAGATCCAAATGTGTCATAATTTCATTGTACTTTGCTCTAAAAACACCGGTCATTGAGTACAATGCCCCCTTTGCATGGGCGCCCGCAGGCAGGTGCAAGGGGGTGCACTTGCACCCCCCTGGAACCAGCTGGCTGAGAAAGTCATTGTATTTTAATTTTAAAAAAGTTTTTATTTTTATTTTTTTTTTTAAAGGGTGTTCCTCTTTAAGAATGCCCTTTGGGTCCCGTCAAGTCGTACAAATGCAACAGATGTTTGCAACCTGTTTTCGTCTTCTCTGTCTATGCGACTGATGATTTACGTCTTTGTCTTTCGTGCCTGCTGGGAATTTGAATTCCAGAGGACGTTTAGATTGTGCGGATGAAGTGAGGTAAGTGCATGATCAGTGAAGTTCAAGAAGGAATTACAGGGTGTTCGATATGCATTTACAATTCAGCTTCTTTAGGAGTGCTTTAGGCTGCACCCTTTAAATCTTATCTTCTACATGCTCTGTTGCTTCTGCTGATAAAAGGGAGAATCAGTGCTAAGTATGTTCTCTGGTGAACCATGTCCTGTTGTACTTAAAAAGGGTCGTAAGGTATCTCGTATCTATGTGGTTATATTATATATAGTAAGTAATGAAGTAGGTGTGTCATTTTACTGTTTTAAATAGCAGCCATGCATAATGTTTTAAACAAAAATAGTTTTAAAGTTTGCATTTATTGGAAACCAAGCACACTATACAGCTGCTTTGCCGTAAAGGTTTAGTAAAATGTGTTTTGGACATAATTTACGTGTACGTAATTAAAAGTTGTGTGCTCGTTTCCACTTGAGGGTGTTGTATAAAGGTTGAAGGTTGTACTCTCCTTAATATATGCCCAATTTTGTGCATGCTGCACTAAAATGTGCATATGTGTAAAGCAAGTCTGTTGACTCACGGCTGCCAGGCTGTAGCAGGCTAGTTCAATGTGCAGTTTGAGACCAGGCATGAGTTTTTTTTAAGTGAAATTGAGAACTCTGAGCATTCTTCTAATCTAGCTACCATATAGGTGACAATCCACTGAGCACAGAAAAAGTCATCAGGGATCTGGGGACCCAAGTTGACAGTAGTCTTTCGTTTGACACTCATGTTGCTAAAGTAGTTAGGAAAACCTTCTATATCGCCCACCTGATCATGAAGGGATTCACATCTAGATCAAGGGAGGTCATCCCCCCCCCCTACTCCATCTCATTAGACCTATGATTGAGTACAATGCCCGCCTCGAATGTATCTGACCAGACACCTGATGCAGCTTGAAAAGGCCCCAAAAGTTCTCACCAAAAAGATAAAGGGTCTCAAAAATATGTCTTATGTGTCAAACCCAGATTTGATGAATATGCTTCACCTCAAAAATCAGAACCACAAGGGCGTGGAGACTTAAACTCACCTGAAACTATAAATAGAACGGGTTGCTGGGACAGATTCATCACTTAGAGACTCCCTATGCTGTGGAACAAAATCCCCGCACATGTGAGCAGAAGCTCCGCTGGCCTTGTTCAAGAGGAATCTTGACCAATGGATGGATTACTTCAGTGTCACTGCTTGACAGAGGCACAGAAAATGATAGGCATAGTTTTTATCCAAAAAAAAAGGTGAAAAAAGCCACATAACTATGGGCTAGGCTTATAAATGCCCTTGGGCAGATAGCCTAGTATGAACCTATGAACCTATGAACCTATGAACCTATTACACCCCTTTGGAAAATGCTGTACTGGTGTCAGTTGGAAATGTATGTATGACATGTGTCTTTATATCTTTAACAGTGTTTATAGTGATTAAAGTACAAGGTATTACAAAAAAACACTTTGTGGCTGATTTGGTAGAATGAGGTTGTTGTATTACCCCCATTAAAGGTTTGTGGACTTATCATGATACCCCTTTAAAAGTGTAATTGCATTTACCATAACATAACAAGTAATATGGTTGTGTGTGTGTCCGACCATTGTAGTCATAACCTCATAAAATAAGCTTCCTGTCTCCATTTCGCTAGGAATCTTGGCTGATTTTAGCATATTAGTTAACTCCTCTCCACATTAATTGATAAGGAAGGCTTGTGTTTGCAACCCCCTGCAAAAAATCCTGCGGGCTCCCTTGCCCCTTTGACATGTAACTGATGAGGCATATGCAGCAACTTGAGTGTCCTCAGAGGTTCCTCACAAAAAGAATACATGGTGTGGAAACAAATCCTGTGCAGACCACCTCAAAGCATTGTCCTTATATTTGGTCTCCTATGGCTTGCTGAGAGGCACCCTACAAGGCATCCTATGCTTAATGAACCTGTTGCACATCTGTAAAACAAGTAGTATCAGGAACACCTGATCCAGATAGCTAACTCTTGCATTCAACATAAATATAACATGCTGGAAAAACAGGTATGTGTCTCTGAGGCTCCCCATCTCATCCCTGTGAAGAAGAGATCATATTTGCACTTATTCAGTTGAAATCTGGATCAATGCTTGGGGAACTATGCATATACCCGTGGTCTGGCAGTTATGTCTCTATTAGAGAGAGGAAGGCAAATGCTCAGCCCCCCCCCCCATGCCCAAGCATATATTTCCCCAAAAAACCCTTGGGAACCAACACCAATCAAATTTTATTGGGAATCATAGCTAGGCTTAAAAAGGACATTTGGGTTGATAGCCTTGCATGCTACTATGATACTACGATTACACATTTGGGGGATTGTTATTATTTTACTTCCATGGAAATGTTGCTGCAGACAATAGGAGGATATTTTAGTTTGCATTAGGTTACAAAAAGTGATGTGTCTTTATTATAACTAGGTCTTTGACATACATGTATACCAGGAGAGAAGGTTGCCTAGGATAAAATAGTTGACGAATAGAGGAAAAGCTAAACACCAGCACATCCCAGGCCTGTAGCTTGTATAGTATGAGAGAACAGAACCTATTATAATTCTCAATATCCTGTTATACAAGTAATTCTTAAAGAATTAGATGGCATCCATGGATAGGCCATCTGTGATAAGTTTAAGAGTAAAGTGTGTGCGTGTGTGGGGGTGTTGGCTGACAGATTAGAAGGCCTTGTATATAGTGTTACTGAAAGATCAGTGCTGTAATGACATTACGCCCTGTCCTGAATCCATATAATTTACCACAGGAAGTCCATATATTTGTGAACTTCTTTAGCTGAGGAAGCAAGAAATCCAAGCAATGTGAAGAAGAACGGAGAGAAGAGTAAAGTGATGTGGATCAAACGTAGATGTCATTTTTGAATAATCCAGCTTGGGGAGTGGCTGGGAGACTACTGACCATGCAAAACAAGTTGAAATATGAATGGGGTACTGCAGTAATTGTATTGCAGGTGGACAGAAATTTTGAATAAAGTCTAGTAGGCCATAGATTATCCATATTTTAGAAATTCATTCATTTGATCATAAATTGACTCACTGAAGATAACAGTCATGTTAATTTCTGAATAAATGGATAAATAAATAAATAAAATGAAACACCACTAAGTAAACATCTTATTAAACTCCAGCACTTTTATCTGACATTCTAGGCTTTTTCAGAAACAATTTAGACTTTGCCACACATTTAAATAGCATTCATAGTCAGCAAACATAATAAATCAATAATTAACACAATTACACTCTAAATAATGACAAAATTAGAGATACTAAATAAATGACGCATTTTTACTCAGAACAAAACTACTGACAGAGTCGTACAATGACTTCTTCATAAAGTGCGAAACAATAATGAGGGCACTGATTAAATAGCAGCGTTTAAAGTTATGTGACACAAATCCACACACAATATGTGAACGGAGGAAATTCAGACTGTGAAAACACACATAAAATAATTAAGAAGGTTGAAAATTCAACCTAGCAAATTTAGTGTGTTAACTTTCCACGTTACAACAGTTTTAAAATTAATAATTTCATTATTACCTAGGGGTGAGGATTACAGGCAGCCCGTTTTAGTCGTCCTCAATATTGTTTATAATCCAAGGTATAGTTTGAGCTGCCACTCTTGGGATCTTCTGCTATAAAACCGATAAATGAAAAGAAATAAAAATCTTAAAATCCAACACAGCTAATGGAATAGCATATCAGTGTACATAAATTCATTGCTGAAGGCGCATGGTGGGTTTGCTTTATACAATACTGGGTAAGCTCTGTAAGAAGCTATATATACAGCATTCTAGATTACTGTTTGAAGGTACCTGGAACTGTTAAATTGCATCACCCTACCATTAATGTTTTGCCTGTTTTGATATAGACATACTGGTTATAACAACGACAGGCTAACATACCTATCACTGCTTTATTACCTCTTCTTAGTCTAGTAATATGTTACTCTAGACACGGTCAAGGACAGTGTCTACATCCAAATGAGAGGGTACAGGGTGTAAATCTGTTAGCATTTGCATATATTGATAATGCTGACTGTGAACAAATGAGTCACATGATAGTGTTGTATTTCATCTCATTCCTTTGGATGAAAAAGTAATGGCAGCAGAGCAAACCATTAACAGAATGAGCACTTACTGCTATAATAAAGAACTTATTGGCCTATTTTTTGACACTTAATCCAGCCATGTTTGGTTTCCTGTGAAAGGGATGTGGTCAAATGGTTAAAGGCACAAGGTAAGATGACTTGTGTATAGCAATAGTGCTGCCAATGGTGTTTCTGGAGGGTGGGCTATAGTCAAAAGTTGCTGTAAGTTGGAAGAATTCTCCAATGAGGTAACTACCAATGACTGCACAGGAAGTTGTGGAAAGAAGGATACCAGAAGACAGTGACAGAAAACTATGAACCTGCTATGAAAATTGTGCCCCCCCATGATTTCCCAGATTGTCAATAACATTTATCTGCATCGCCTAGTTTTAAAGTTGACGGTCTATACTAAATTAAACTATAATCACATTTAGGATATTTTAGTTGCTGTTGTGTCTTCCAGCCCTGAAAGGGGTAAGCTGACCTTTTTGTCTCATCATTTCTCCCCCTCACCAGCTCCAGCAGCATCCAGAACACAAATCGAATGTGGGTGATCTGGGTTATAGTCAGGCTTCATCCATCTATACCACAGGACTGACTATTGACTGTTTAATTTTGAGATCTTATTAACAGCTTATTTTTTTATCTCATCCCTCATAAGAATTAGTTTATGTATATCACAAGAATTTTGGAATGCTGTGGGTGTGGGTGTTCAGGTAAACTGTCTTGTTTTGTGAAATAATGCTCCACTGTGTCTCCTCTGAGCTCTCAGTCTTCTTTTTTTTAATGTTTTTTTTTCAGATTCTGTCACTCACCTTAAGGTACTTTAAATGTTCAGTTATGTCATCCTTCAAGTTTCTGATGCAGAGCAAGTGTCATTGTTGTTATCCATCTCCAAACTAACTCTAAGTGACT
Organism: Protopterus annectens; assembly: GCF_019279795.1. NCBI lineage: Eukaryota > Metazoa > Chordata > Ceratodontiformes > Protopteridae > Protopterus > Protopterus annectens. Next base: position 63,049,871 of record NC_056729.1, on the reverse strand, counting down.
CATGTTCTTGAAACATTGCTCTTTCTGTCTGGCACTGCACACAAGATTCTACACATTGACTTGCCAAGTGTCCACACATAGGAGTAATAACTTCTATTTTTGTCCTTGTAATGCCCCCTCCTGCACTTCTCAGTGTACCAGCATGTACAGTGCCCTGCTGTACTGTCACATCATGTATTTACTTTTATGTCATTTTTTTCTCCAGGTTCCTTTCCTAAATTTGTCATTGCTACTTTTTACTCTCCAGATATACTGTTCTTTCATAGAACAGTGCTGCCTTTGTGCATTATGCTTAGAATTTATGCTACCATAAGTACAACCATTCTTTCAGTCTTGCAAAGTTGCTTCCTATTTTTATGCTAGCTTGTTAGTTAACAATCAGTCTAGCTATATAACTGTGTCTGTTAGCAAAATCATTCCATTCTGCAGTATCACTTATAAAGACAGCAAAAGTCTAGTAGCCCAGATCTAACCCATGTGGTGTACCATGTGTCACCATCCTTTCTCTTGAGTGGATTCCATTTACTACAACCCCCTTTGTCCTGTTGCATAAGTAAGTCGTTACCCATACCTCTCTAGGATCCACCCATGTATGTATAGTTTGTTTGATAATCTACTGTGTGTGTAAAATGCCTTGAAGTCATGTCCATGGCTGTTTTCTGATTTAATGACCTGGTTATCCATTCAGTGAACTTGATTAGGTCTGTCTGACAAGATCTTGCAATTATGAAATTTTAGTGTCTTGGATCACGTGTGCTCCACTGACTTGCAAATATATTGAATGCTTTTCCTTCACAATGTTTACATGATTTTCTCATTCACTGAGGACAATCTGGAAATTTTATGATTTGAGCTTTGTTTTTGCTCCCATTTCTGTAAAGGAAATCATATCCGTTTTCTTCTGTTATTCTGGAATGTTACCCTTCTTCCATAATTGTTCTGAACATTACTTCATGGTGTTATCAGTTCTTTTAGCTCTCTGAAAATTCTACAGGAAATCCTAGCAAGACCATACTTCTTACATACCTTTAGCCTTTGACGTTCTTTCATTACTCTTTCTTCCATTAAATTTCTAATATCAGCTCTCATATTCTACGAACTTCTTCAGGCTGGATTATTAAGCCTGAAAGCATAGTAAGCACAGATGCTCATTTAAAATCTTATTTTTTTAATATCCTCTTTTCCTAACTCCCTCACTCCAACTGTAGCATCAATTTTGTTAACCTTTACTATCCCTCCCATTTCTTTTTTGTTTCCTTAACTGTATGCAAAACATTTTGTCCCACTTCATAAGTAAAATACCTACCCTGGGCTGTCTTTTCTGAATCTTTATGTTGCAATCGGAATTGTTCTAACCTTTCTTTCTTTTAAGTTTCTTTACATTTCTTAAATTCTACATGCTTTTCTATAATTGCAAATGCCATCTCATTTTGGAACCATGCTGGCTTTTTTCCTTGTATTTCTTTCAACGTGGCTACACTCTTTTCCTTGGGTATATCTAAGACACTATCCTCTTTTGGTTAAATTCTTCCTATCATCTAGAACCCACCTTTCTGACTGACTGGAATCTGTAGTTAAGCTGAATGTCAGAAGTCTTTATTGGTGATCACTTACTCTCAAATGGTTGCCCGCTATATCATTTAGAACACTGTTTACCCTCACCATTTCTGAATGCCATGCCCAAGACTACTTTCACTAAGCAGGTTCAGGGGTTTGCAGCATCTCTTGCATATGTCAGGATGTTCAGTAAAAAACAAAGGCAACCTGAATATGGTGGACTAGAATGCAACTTCCTGATAGAAAGATATGTACTACACAGGAAGGAACACTCGGACACTCCTAAGAGAGGACATTATATATGAACCTACACCAATATGATAGAGGGATAAAGCCTTGACTATGGCAGAAGTGCTCCAGGTTTGATTAAGAGTCAGGTGTTTGACAGATTAGTCTGGGAGGACTAATCATCTTAAGGGGAGGGTTGGTGGACCTTGACTGGTTCCACCTATCGTTCTGTGTATGACTTAGCCTCAGCCATGAGTACAGTCAAGTCATGAGTGGAGGAAGCCAGTCACATGGGGACATGATATGTCTATGAAAGACAGTGAAGCGTGTGTGGGGGGGCACACATACATTCATTGTATGGGCATTTGGTGGTCCTTACAGTGTTGTAAGTACATATGTCACTTCAAGTAGGTGAACTTAGACTATATAAATATATACTTCCATGGCCACGTTGCCTGTGACAGCACAAAGTACACTCAATGCCAATGGATATTCAGATGACAGTACACATTAGACAAGCTCTCACCCTATTTCTGGTACTCAGCATAAGGAAATCATGAGCTCATGTCCCATGGGAGGAAAGATTTAATTGTAGATAGGCATGGGGATAAAAATGATATTAAAAAAATAGAACTGATTAATTCCATGATGGTAGTATCTCATAGAATTTCCCTCACTTGGAGGTACAATATTCTTGGAGTTAGCATATATATGTTGAAGGGGTACAGTGCACAGTGCCATGTCATGGGGTACAGAGAAGTAAAGACCCCCTGTAAAAAATAATATAATTCTGTAACCGAATGTTTGCAGCTTTGCTCTTTTCTTTCCCTGAGCAATCTAATATTTAAATGCATATATACCCATGTAGTACACCTCCGTGTATTACTTTTTAACAATTACACTTTTTATTATCATAAACTTTGAGCCTTGTGGGTATACAGATCTAAGAATTCTTATAGTAAATGAGTCCATGTGAAACATATTACTTCAATGGATGCAACAACAGTGAACCTTAAAGTTGTATACAGTATTTTATATACATATATATATTATATATATATATATATATATATATATATATATATATATATATATAAATATATGGAGCTACTCACATTTCTTCAAAGAACAGATAGTAAATCAGTTAACCAAAGCACAGTACAGTGGTGATAAGGAAATATATCCTTTTCCCCATTGTAGTGCAATCTTGCAGTTAGTATTTATAAGTAGCAGAGGTGTGTCTAGCAAAGTAAAGCACATTTTTGCAGGGAGCAAGCCACCCTGCACCCTCCACAGCCCCCCACACCCCTGCCACTTATATATACTAACTCCAAGATCGCAGAACAGTGGGGAAAAGGACATATTTCCTTATCTCTACTGTACTATGTTTCAGTTAACTGATTTACATGAAAGTGCACTTTCGGTTAACTGCACTTTCGTTAAAGTGGATCTCGGCTATCTGTTCTTCAAAGAAGTGTGTTTTTGAAGAACAGAAGTAGACCTATATATATATATATATATATATATATATATGTATGGATCTAGGACGTTTGCTCGACTGAGCAAAGACGCATACTTACATGAAAGTGCTTTTCAAAGAAACACTTTTGTGTAAGTATGACTGTACTATAGTCCTTTTCTCCACTGTAGTGCAGTCCATCCCAAATGTAAATATAGTGGGGGATAAAAGTGCTTTAGTTAAAGTGTGTTCGGGTTTTATGGATTCGGACATTTACTCAGTTGAGCAAACGTCCTAGAGCCATATATATATATATATATATATATATATATATATATATATGTATATATATATATATATATGTATGTATATGTACATATATATATATATATATATATATACATATATACATATATATATATATATATATGTATATAAACAGAGCTTTAAACCATAGACTATTTAAGATTTAGTCAGATTCAAACCAAAACTTTGCTTGGTATACATGCTTTTACTGAAATTGATATATAAAGATATTTCCTTTCAAACACCATTATCTGGGGAAGTGGAGTAAGGAACAACAGATAAGCATACAATAAAATTCAAGATACTAACAGACCCTACTAATGTAGAACCTGTACTAGAAAAAATCCAGATAAGAACCAGCATAAAATATGAAGAGCATTTGCTAAAGTAAAGTGTTAGCCTAGCTTGGTATTTTCATTTGTTACATATTAATTTAAGTAATTTCCGTAGATTAGGAAATATTGCTGAGTCATGAAAAGATATGTAAATATTTCCATGCTGATCTATTCTCAGTTTAACCAGTGTTTAGCCCATGCTGAGATTAAACATAAGTAGGTCTTATCAGATATCTTATACTTAACAGCTACACCAAGCAGGCAGTTAAATGAGTTGCAGTCATTGTTATTATTGATAATTTCAGGGGTCAACAAATTGTTGCATAAAAACTCTCAAACAGCCTGAATGGAGCTGTGCAACCAAAAAGGATAAAGCAAATTATCAAATGAATCCTACTTAAACAACATTCAGCAGAAGACATCTTATGCATTGCTGCCACTTTTGAGGGAGAGAAAACAGGTGTTGTGCAAAAAAAAAAAAGAATTATTGATGAATGAACTCAAAAAATGAAAACGAAAAGTGTTTATATGCATTGTACAAAACTTAGAAATCAGTAAAGATTTACATTAATACTCTAAAGATGAGTGGACCAATATTTGAAAATGTGAAATACAGAACAGTGATCTGAATTCAAAATGGAAATGTATAGAAAAGACAGATAGCATTTTTTAGGATTACTAAACCATAATGAAACTAGGCACCATTTCCATAAAATAACATTAAAATAAATGCAAGTATTTTGATATAGATATCCTATCAAGTTAATGTATAAAAATAAACTACTACTAAAATTCTGATGCTTTCTCGAGGTTGCATGAAGATTAGACCATAATTTTCTAATAGGTGATGGAAGCAAAGCTTTTCATCTTACAAAGTGTTGTTTCTTTATCAGTAAGTTATTCATTAGGAAATTAGGATTGTTGGCTAACTGTTGTAGGAACAAAACTTCAGTCAAGAGACATATATTTTAACAGCATGAGTACAAAGAATCAGACGTTTTAAGATGGGAGGAAATTTTGTGGAGATGCCCAACAATTTATCCACACAAGGTAAGGATCTACACAAAATTATCAGTTTCAGAATTAATGAACTCATCACTATAATCGACAGAAGGATATTGCCTTGTCCTTTGGAAGACTAAACTGACTGGAAATTATGAAAAATATAATCTGTACAGAGTAACTCAAGTTTATGAATTTTGAGGCCATATTTCTCTTTATGGTCTGACAGATTTTTTAAAATAACTCTTGATATTTATTTTGCCAAAGAAATTTTACAATTAATGTATTCATCCACTTGAAAAAGTATTGTAGATGCAACAAATGTGGGAATATATTAGTTTTAGTATCGGAAGATCTAGGTAAAAGGCTAAATTTTAATCTGCTCCAGTTGTTCAAATCTACTTTAATTGTGTTAACAGATGAGTGGAGATTAATAGAGACGGATGAGCAAGAATCCTGTTTGTCCTTGATGCCAGGGTGCTTCAGCTCATTACGTGATATTCTGATGAACAAGGTGATGAGGTATTTCTTTTCAGCTAAATTGTTAAAAGGAAAGAGATGAGTTTATCTAGATTAAGAGTGTAACTGGCAGCCTAACTATAATACATGATTATTCCCAATACGTTGTCAACAGCATTGTTAGGATTTTGCAAGTATAGTAAGATATCATCCATAAAAGAAGTGACATATATCCAAATCTTGTACCAATGGATGATTTGAATTACTACAAATACTCACACACAATAAGAAAGAATAAAGTGACAGGGCAACACATGTCTTATAAAAAGCTGACTGGATAGCTTCAGAATAAGCACAAAGCATCCTGCTCTCATTTATTGAAACAATATAATTCGAGTAATATTTAATTTCAAACAATTTGACTTATTATGTAGCAGCAGTATCAAACCATTCTACATACTTGGGTCCTGTTTATGAACTATGGAGATACTGACAGACTTCATTCAGGGGGTTTAGCTGCTGCAGCTCTTTGACTACAAAATCATATTTATTTTGATCAAACTTTTTTTTCTACAATCATTATCTGATGTAATAATGTATTTAAGTTTATACTTCTACAAACACACTGCTTTACTAATAAAGATACCCTTAAATTTGATTTGAATGTTACCAACTTTATATCAAATGGTACATTGTCATACTATTTCAAAAACTGCGCTTACATTCACAAAATAATTCACTTATTTAGTTCTTGATCTCTAAGAAGATTAGGATTTAACCTCTAATTAGAGAAAGACCAGAGTGTAGGAACTATCACCATACCTCTCAACTCTCTGAATTTTCACAGGATGTCCAGATTTTTGCCTTATATTTGTAGTCTGTTCTTCGTAAAATGTTTGGAAGGGCAGGGCACAGAGCTTGTTTCTTTAATTATTAAGTAAACAATGGGCTATGATCAACATGGACAAATGATTATAACTACTACTGATAAAATAATGCCACTGCAGAGTATTTTGAAATAAAATAATATTTGGTGTTTCTTGGGCTTATTATATAGCAATGAATTACATGCTGATGGAATATGATCAACATAGCTTAACGTCAGGCTTTCTGTCAGTAACTAATTAATTGTGTAAAACATATAGAAAGGCATACATTCATTTTATGAATTTTAATTTCGAAATTCTCTTCACCCTTAAGAGTAATCAGGCTGTGACAGAAAGCAACAAAGTGGGTCGGTGGGATCCTGGAATATAAAGGAAGAAGATTTGCAAGTAAAAAATAAAGACGTCAGCGGGAGGCTAGTAGGACCTTGTATAGAACATTGTGGGCGTTTCTGGGTACCTCATCTTAAAAAGACATATTACAGAGCCACCCCCTGATGGGGGGCAAGCCACTCACCCCTCACACTTGCATATACTAACTCTGAGATTGTTATACCTCAAAGAAAAAGGACAATCTCAAGAAAGAGCAATCTCATGCTTAGGATATGAAAGTTCATATTTTTGGTTATTTAGACTTGCTATTCTGGGAGTCACATTAACAAGTCTCAGAATATCAAATGCTTATCTTTCACATACCTCAGTACACCACAGACAACCTGATATTCTATTCATTTTCTGGTACCTTCCATGAACCACCATTTGCTGGATTTTGTTTGACATTGGCATGACCTGACATCTTCACACCCTAGACAGAGTGAAACAGCAGAAACAGTGTTCAGTTTCTTTTATCTTAGCTGATTTTCTGCCATCTGGAATTCATCACTACATCTGATCCACAGGCAGCTCAGATGCTTGAGTACCACAATATTGGCTGTGCTACAAATTTGTTACTCATTTAAAATACATTTAGCGTGTTTAACTTATGTATCAAGAAAACATGTAAATGAATTGATGAGGTAATCCCATGATACTTTCTACTATGAATTCTTCCGTGCAGATACAGTTTACTGAAGTACTTGAATTCTCAATCTGTGAATGCGCAACATCAAATGTATCAGTTTAATGCAAATATGAGAAATAACTTTCTTATGCAGACTGATATCAGTTGTTAGAATGAATGAAGGACAGAACAGGACAATACGAAAGATTCCTTTAAAGGAGTCTGGAGTAAAATATATATTTAGATATTTTTAATAAAACATGCTGAGTAAGGATAGCACCATGCAGTATCATACAACAAAAAGTTATAATTGTTCCTTGTAACATAAAACAGCAAGATAAGTTCACAGGTTGCTACATTTATACTAGGTTGTTTATTAGGTCGATCGTTTGTAGCCTGGTCACAAGATGTGATAGTACCCTATGACACTAGTAACTATTACCTAATTTTGTCCTCTTTCGATAAGGGTTTGAGGGTCTACACGGGGGGGGGGGGGTGAATGCCTGTTTTTCCACGCATTCATCCAGGTTGTGCTTAAAGAGGGGTCAGGAAACTACTTTATTTTACAGTGTAAGAAAGTCTATTCCATAAAATAGGGATTTTTGAGAGAAAGAGCAAGAGAGAGCTATCTCACCAGCAAATCCTGTTTATGCTGCAATGAAAAGATAATTCCTTTGAGTGGGGTTTTACCATGTTGTTTGTTTTACAGATGTGGAGGAAATTGCATAGGACTGGATTCTTTGAGATTTTGAAGGCAAGGTAAAGGCCCATCATCAAGAGTCTGTTGAAAGCTGAAAAGCATAAGTAATCCAGAGTCAGTCTCTCTCTAGCCTGAACATTACCGATAGCCTTGCTCCTCCCTCTTCCGTGAAGTCCATTCAGAAACACCGTTCTGTTTTTAATTCTCATCTGCTCTGCCTTCCATCATTCATTCTAGTAACTGATATTAGCAATCCACTATGTTCTGCATGAGAAAGTAGTTCCCATATCTACATTAAACTGAGCCCTTTTGATGCACTCGTCGCATCTGATCTTTCTTGCTCTCTGTTGCTAGTCTGATTACTTTGCAGTCTGACTTTCCTGTCTTGTATTCCCATGTCGTAGCCATCATTTCTCCTTTTTTATTTTCCCAAGAAAGGAGTTGTAGCTCCCTTAGTGTCTGCACATGTCATACCCTTGGTTTATTGCACCATATTAGTTGCCCTCCTCTATATTCTTTTCAGCTTTATGACCTTTTTTTGCATATCCAGCCTTCAGATGTGCATACTGCAACTTAACCAGTGCCGCACAAAGGAGCATAATCATTCATTTTTCACCGGATTCCACTCCCCCATTATACACTCCAGCAGTTTACTTTTCATAGTACCTTTGCACTTTGGGTCTGATGATTTAGATTTTTTGTGAAAATAACAACAATGATGAAGATGATGATAATAATAATAATAATTGTTATTGTTATTAATATTATTATTATTATCATAACCTACAAATCTTTCCCTTCTTCTGAATTTTTTGTCTTGTTCTATTATTTTGAGTGCATGTTGTACCCATGGAATATTATTCCCAAAATGAAATACCATTCATGCAGAAAGACTTAAGTGAAGCTGTCACCTCCAAAACCATGCCTCCAGCATTTCTAGATCCTTCTTCATCTAACCCTGTCCTCCCAACGCTGATGTCCACCACAAATATCCATGGCCTGTGTGAGAGCAGAGACAAGCACCTTAAACAGAGCTGGACCTCGGACTAAATCCTGTGGGACGCCACTTGTGATGTCTTTTACCACTGACAGCTGTCCCCTTCCTACCATTTTCTGCACCATGTTCTTCATTCTTTTCAAAAGCTATATAAAACACTGTCCATTATTAATAAGCTTATAATTAAAAATAATCTGTGGTTCATGACTGAGTTAAAGGTTTTGTAAAGTTTAGGTACTTCATGCCTAAAGAGCTATATCTTCTCACTTCCCTGGTGATCCAGTGATAACACTGAATCGGGTTAGTCTGACAGGATCTGCTTAAACCAAACTAATTTCTTCTTTCTTTCTTTTGTTGATAGCGCTCATTCAGCTATTTCTTGTTTCTTCCAAACTATGCATTTTCTATTATTCCATACTATTTCCCACCTTTGTTCTAATGCTACTGTCTCAGGTACTGTTTAAGATCTGACTTATCATCTCATAGCCAGATCTGCTATGACTCAGGTTTTAGTGTGTGGCCACTATTAGCCCCCCTTCCTGGTTCCAGCCTTTATGTTTTGCTCAAGCCTTTCTTGCTTAAATATCTCAGTCAGTCTTGCTGGTATAAATCAAGGAACATTCTAGTTCACCTTTGTCATTTTCTTCTGTCATAATCACCGTCTTTTTTGCAGCCCATATATTGATCCTATTTCTAACCAAATCATCATTCCTTGTACTTATATTGTATAGTCTATATAGGATGCTGATGCACCAGCTTTCCCCATTTGATCCAAGCAACTTTACTGCTAGAAAGCTTTTACTTCTGCTTCCATTGCACCCTTCCTTTCTTCCTTCTACCCTTCCTCTCCCCCTTTTATATTTCACTTTCCACATTTCCTACTTCTGTCAATATCCACCACCCCTTCCTTACATATACTACCACTTCCTCCATATTTACATACAGTTGTCCTTCCTGAACATTCCTTTGCATAGAACCACCATGTTTCAACCCGTCATATAATTCATTGACATCTCTGATGTCAATATCACCCACAAGAAGAGCACTTCCAGCTCTGGTGCCTTCCTTCTTAGGCTTCAGGCATTATTGGGTTCTACCCTCTCACTGTTTCACCAATCCCACCTTTTCTGTTCACTCCTTCCCTCACTTCTCTCATTCCCATTACAAGAAATAAAACATCCTTGTCCTACCCACTAAAGAAGCGCAAACCGAATGAATTACTAAGACATTCAGATCACATCTTCTGCAAGAGGCAGGTTAAAGCTAATAGGTTAATAGGTTCATAGGTAGGTACTGGGCTATCTGCCCGAAGGCATATATTAGCCCAGCCACATTGTGCGGTATTCACCGCCCCTTTGGTTAGTTCCCTAGGCCCTTGATCTAGTAGCTAGTACCCTTGGCCCCTATCTGGTAGAGCTGTTGGTATGATCCCTGGCGTGAACTTTCTGTTACCCATCCACTCGTCAAGATTCCTCTTGAAGAGTGATAGTGAGGGACTCTGTGTTATGTAGATCGGGACCTTGTTCCATAGCAAGGGAAGTCTTTGCGAAGGGAATCTATCCCTCCAGCATGTTCTATTCTTTGTTGTGCTGAGGTTTATATCCCTAGAGTGTGTAGCTTGAGTAGATTTGGTTTTGCTAAGATGGAGCATGTTCAACAGTTCTGGGTTGGTCATGGCTCTGTATGTTAGATGGAGATCGCCTCTGAGAAGGCGGTATGCAACAGAGAAAATCCTTAGTTTTTTCAATCGTGCTGCATAGGGTAACTGTTTGAGGCCAGTAATCCTCTTAGTGAGGTACCTCTGTGGTCTCTCCAGCTCCTGGAGATGTCTAGCCAGGTACATTCCAATTGGTGCATTGTACTCAATAATGGGTCTGATGAGGGAAGAATAGAGGGGCACCACTACATCCTTAGATCTTGATGTGAACCCTTTCGTGATTAGATGGGTCACACAGAAGGATTTTCTAACCACCTTGGCAACATGGTTATCAAAGGAAAGCTGACTATCTACTTGGGTCCCTAGATCCCTTATTACTTCTTCAGATTTCAGGGGATTACTTCCTATGTGGTAGTTCATGGGTACTCTGTTTTTTCCAAAGGGGATTACTATGCATTTTTTAGCATTTAGCTTGAGACCATGGTTTTGACACCATGCATCAGTCTCATTAAGGCCCTTCTGGAGGATATCCATGTCGGCCGGAGACTCTATTATAGCACCCAGTTTGCAGTCATCCGCAAACTTGGTCAGCCACAGCCCTTCAGTGCTTGCCTGTACTTCTGAGAAGTATATGCCAAACAGGAGGGGCCCCAGGACAGAGCCCTGAGACACACTGCTCATTACTGGTCTGGATTCGGACATAGATCCCGCTACTCTTACTTTGTGGGATCTGTCTGAGAGCCAGTTTGCGATCCATCTTGTGAAGTAAGAGTTTATGCCCAGGTTGGTGAGTTTATCAATAATACCCGAATGGGGAATGGTGTCAAATGCTTTAGCAAGGTCAAGGTAAGCCATGTGTACCTCCTTTCCCTTATCTATAGCCTGAGTAACTGTCTTAAAGAATTCCACTAGGTTCAGGAGGTATAATCTGCCCTTGACAAAGCTGAACTGTGTGGGGTCAATTATTTGGAGGTTCCCAATCTCTCCATTTATGAGTTCCATAATGATTCGCTCCATTGCCTTACAGATCAGACTGGTCAGGGTTATTGGTCGGTAGTTCCCAGAGTCGGTTGTGGGCCCACCCTTGTGCAGCGGAACCACCGTTGCTGTGCGCCATTCTATGGGCACATATCCTGTCGAGAGGCTGAGATTGAACAGGGTATTCAGATGCGGGGTTAATTCATTTTGGAGCTCGCGTATGACACAGCCCGGGACACCATCTGGTCCCATGGAGGCATTGTTTTTAGCTTTAGATAGAGCCTTATTAACCAACATATCAGTAATAATTGGAGTTACACAATCTCCTGGAATAGTAATAGGTCCTGCAGGTGGTGAGGGGGGGGGGGGGTTGCAATGAAAATGTCAGCCAAGATGTTGGCAATGTCAGTGGGGTCAGTGTATTTTGTTCCATTTTGTACTAGCTCGGAACAGACCTGAGCGTTGCCATTTAGGTTTTTGACATAGCCATAGAAGGCCTTATGGTTATCCTTGGCATCCTTGGCAACTTTCTTTTCGAAATTAGCTTTAGTTGACTTGATGAGGGCCCTCAATTTCTTACTAATGCTGATCAGGGATGATTTTTCTACTTGAGATTTGGCCTTTTTTTGTATAAGTCTCCTCCTTTTATTGTATAGTTTCCTTATGGCTGCATTGTGGATGCATTCCGACTTCTGATTCATTTCACCAGAAGAAAAATGTCTGCCCCAAAGATATTGTAGACAGTTAGTTGTGATACAGGGGCTGAGATGAAAATTTTAATAAATGGGAGTTTTGGTTGTTCCAGGCTCATTGCTCTCTAAAAAAAGGTATTTCTGTCACTTGAGTATTGACAAATGATAAGTCAGCCTAATGCAAGCCAGTTTAATGAGTCCAGGTGAGAGTTACAGGAAGGAATATATTATTATAGATGTAGCCAGCCTAATCGAGGTAAACTACAGTATATACTTTTAAAAAATAATTTCTTTTGAGCAAAGATATGGCTTGGAATTTAAAACTGTTTTCAAAAAGGCACAAGTGTCATGGTGTATGGTAAAATACATAGAGAGATTTTTTTTTAATGCATGGTTGGTTATATATGTATATTTTTTCACATAAACTTATCATTTCTGGAGGTTTATTTTGAGTAAAGGGAGAAGGAAATCTATATTCTGAAAGTATGTGTGCAATTTTAAAATTTCTGGATAGATTTCCTATGCATTTTTCCTCTTAGTAGAGTACATCAGTGGATCTTTCCAGAATTGTTTTCTTTTTTATACTGCACATCTTTTGTTCTGAAGTGTCAGCCGTTTCTGAGCCACATGATGGCTATTAGAGACAGGAACAGTCCTAGATCTGCTGCTGGCAACTAGCTGAAAGACACTTTATTTCCTAATTTCACTTTACAGTGTCTGTTCAAAGCCTTTTCTACCTGTCGTTCTGTATTTTTGTTGTTTTTTTTTTTTTTACTACATTATTTACATATGATTACAATTGTACAGACTACAACTGTGAAAACAGAGCTGCTATACAGCTTCATCTATAGCTTAAGGAAATACATGTGCTTAAATAAACAGTTTCATCTGACATGCTGCCGTAGGGTTTTTGCTAAGTATTATGTCCCCAACAATTTATGTCAAAATAACTTTCTCAGACAGTATTAGAAGGGCTTCAGAGAGGGAGAGGCAAAGTGACCATATCTCAACTCTCCTAATCTAAGGAGGGAGAAACTAGCTGTGCTAGCAGTAACTCTCAGTATGGCAGATAACAATCTTTGAAACAGCCAACAGTCTCAAGCAGTAGCTGGCACTCTTTGTGTGTGCATCATTGAGCACACACACTGAAACTGGCTGGGTACCCAACTCATGGAATATGGTAAACAAAAGCAGCTGTACCGTGTAAACTCCCCTCACCAGCCTCCTGCTGACAAACATCCTGCACACATCTTTCCAGACAGCACTAATACCTCTCAACTTCTTAGGGCAAAAACTCTGGGCAAAGCCACAAATAATGGGTGACAAAGGACCAAAAATAGGGATACTTTTTAAATATTGCTCTTACAAACTTAGAAAGTTGATAGAATAACAGGTTTTTCATTAGCATCATTTTTTGAAGAACAAGAAGTCTAAAACTCAAATGTTTCCATTATTTTCTGGCCTCAATCCTGAATGATTTGCCAGTTAGTTGCCTAAAAATCACAATTTTATGAGAAGCAGACCAAAAATATGAGGGAAAAATCTGGACAGTTGAGAGGTATGCGACTGTCAGCAGAGGTAAGTAGTTCCTAAGTAGGTGAGGTAATATTAGAGACCACAGACAGATGACCATAGTACAATTGTTTACAGGATATGTAACAGTTAAAAACAAGAGTGTGCAATGTATTATTCTACAGAATAACAAGATGCCCATAATGATAGGTTCTCCATCTGTCAGGTTCTGATTGCAGGAACCCACTATTCCAGTATGCATCTTTCTAATGGTTACTTGATACCTGTTCCTGTCCCTTCACCAGTTTACTCTTCTATGTGGCAAGTGCTATCCGTCAGTTAAGTTGCCAGTATTTAGAAGACCAGTATATGGGTATGTTATTAAAGGTACTGCTGAGGAAGTGTAAATGAAAAATCGAGCAAAAAAAAAAGAGATATTTATTTCTAGTGAAGTCAGTGTTTGACCTAGAATACACCTTGACTGACATGACCAAATGTCGCTAGCCTTCCTTGGTCATAACACTATCACACAGATGATCTTTGATCATAACCACATTGGTAAGTTTTTGAGAAATTGATATCAAGAAGCTCTGATTTTTTTTTATGTTCATTTTGAAAATGTAATATCTGGTTGTGATCTGACATCTGATCATAATGTTTTGTGATACATGGGGAGTTTCAGCTGCCATTTGTGTGTTATGTTTGACTTTCAACAGGAATAAGGAAGGTAGGGATGGAAAATATAGGCATTGACAGCTTTCCCACTGCGGAAGAGGGGGAGGGTTCTTCCTGTAATGCAGACACATCCTCATTGATGGTGATGTGCCATAACCATGAATGTCGATCACAAGTAAAACTGTGCCATCTGAGGGGGGAGGGATTCTAGAGCTTTCATGCAGTGATGCACATGACATCACTAGCTCCGCCCAGTTAGAGCACATTGAAAACATCTCCTCCATGTGTGTGTTTCTCTCATTTCAGGTGACTCTACTCCACTTCCTCTGCCCAACCCTCAACTAGTGCACTCCCAGCTTCAGGGACAGTACCAGGAAGACTTAAGAATAATTGGTAACAGCCACACAGCTAATGGTCAGCTGTGGCCTGGGGGGAAAATGGTAAACAAAAGAGACTGTGTGCAACACTGAACGCATGTGGTGAACTATTATTTAACTTTTGCCCGCTTGTGAGTCTAAAGATTTTAAGAGACTCTGAAAAGGCTGTTTAGCAATGAGACGTATGTAACTGCTTTTAAAGCACTGTTTGTTGTCTAGAGTTACACTTCATTATGACTGACATCTGTGTGGCAGTAAGAGGTTAATTTGGTGTTTTTACAGTGAAGATCACATGGGGGTACCTCACTATAATAAATTTGCCAAAGTAAAGGGTTTTACATATAAATGTCACTATTGTAATTTTTTTTCTTTCTTGGAGCATAATCAATGTAGTTCTTGCATTTTCAAGTTATTGTCCTCATGTGAGCTGGATGAAAATGATTTTGTTTTGCTGAAGTGCAACATTCAATCCCATAACAGACAAACAAGAAGGAAAACTGTGAATAGTGTACTCAGTGAAGTGCTTTTTGCATTTGTCAGCTTTGGTGACATAAAAGCTCACTCTACAGTCCAGATCACCTGTGTTCACACTTGGGGAAGCTGGAAAGGGAGGGTGGCACATCCAAACAGCCACAAACTCACAGAGAAGAGATGGCATTTTGCTACATGTTCTCATGGTGGGCTATCATCTCATCAAGCCATGGCCTGGTCATAATCTTCATTAGTGAGTGTGCGTGGGGGTACAGGAGAGTGCACACATGGAGGGAGACATTGTGGGTAATGGAGTGATGTAAGTAGGTCATCTCCCCACTGAGGAGGTGTGGTTAAGCCATACAAATGCCTTCATTACTGAGTTGCCAGTAAGGGCACACTACTCATGGATGCCTCAATGATGACATCTCCCAATGTCTCTTACTCCCATATTACACTGAAATAGCATGAGAGAACAAATGGGCATGGCCCCACTGGGGGGTGCTGATGGTAGATAGGTGTAGGGGTAGGAAACACCAAGAAAACATGGGTTTACATTTCAGCCAGACTTCCATTATTCCCTGTCTCATCCCTAACCTCACCACCATCACACATTCTCTGCACTGCCCGCAACCATTCTTGACTTGCATACTGGCACAGTGATAAGAAACTCAGGGTTTGTGTTTCTAAAGCAGGGAATGTTTCGGCAAACCTGAAGGAAAGCAACACAGAGTACGGGAAAAACTGTGTTTTCATTGTACCATCCCTATTTTAATTCCCTCATGGATCTAGTATCAGCTGACATCACCAATTGTCTAGGTTCCTAGGCAACCTACTTTTTAACTGACTTCCTGACACAAGTCATGCAATTTAAGGTGAAACAGTAGAAATTTAGTTACAAGTTTCACAGTGAGGTTAATGGATTGCAAACAGGATATCTGGGGCAGAAGTTGTGCTTCAATCACAATCATATCTGAAAATCAGTGCCAGAAATATAATTTACTGCTTTCTTGTTCAGCAGCCCACACTCAACCAGACAAAAATGAGAAAAGCAACCCCAGAGTTTACTGTTACATGCAAGGAGACAAATTTAGAGAGGAAAGGGCATAACTTCAAAATATTAAATCAAGGCTTTACAGTGACAACTCTACTTTTATTTCTTATTCATCATATACCAACCCCTCACCAGTGTCATCCATAACCAGTCCTGGTAGGTAGTGTTCCTTCTACATATTATTTGAAAATGATATAAAAATCCCAAGTCTGACAAAGGGAAATATTCTACAGTATGTGTTTTTACCCCACCCAATTTACTTTTACACCTGGACCCATGCGGATGAGTGTCGCTTTGTGCCTGTCGTACAGACAATGGAGGTCAGTTTACAGCTAACATTAATCCATCTTGTAGGGAACTTTTAATCATCAGCTACAGCTCATTAACTTTCAAAATAGCTTGGGGAAGTCTAGGACCGTCATTAACCAGAGTCCTCAGCCTACTGCAAACCGCACGTGCGCCGGTTACATCACTTATAGTTTTATATAAATCCATCCATCCATCCACATATCACAGAGAAAAAGGAAATATTTTGCCAAGAAATATATTATGTTCCTCTGACTGGCTCGCTTAATATATACCATATTTATTTTATACACAGCAATAAAAAGCAGAAATGTGACTGATGGTTTCATTTCTTGATCTGAATTTGTTATTTCAGTAGCTGTGGGAATGTGACTTGTCCATGCACCACACTGGCTTCAAGAAAAAAATAACATGCAGTCCACTGTGACAATAAATGAAAACTGATCAAGTTACCCCCCCCCCCCTTTAGCAGCCTATATCTGTGCCTGCAGAGTTAAATCTTGTTTTTCAAAGATGGAGAGGTGAGAAGGGAAGAAAAGTGCCTTTGTTGGGCTTAATGCTGATAAATGACATACACTCCTGTCTGAAAGGATAACAGGACTGAAGTGCTGTCAGAGATGCTCTGATAAATGCAGAGGCTACAAGAATAGAAATGTCCACTGCTGTGAGCTGTGGCATCTAGCAGGCAGGCATGACCTTATCGTGACTACTAACCTAGAAGGCAAGCTTTTCTCTCCTACTAGAGGTCATGACTTTCAATAACCCATTGTGGAGAGGGGGGCATGTCTTAGACTCACCTTTGTAACCATTTAACAACCCCAGTATAGAAAAGTGCTCCTTATAAGACTGCCTCTACAAACTAGAATTTCAGTCAAGTTAGGAAAGAGAAAAATTAAATTGGTAATTTCCTGCCACATTGCAAAATATCACTACTGATCATACCTCTCAAATGTCCAGATTTTCACAGAATGTCCAGATTTTTGCCTCATATTTTTGGTTTGTTCCTCATGAAATTTGTGGTTTCCTGGAAAATTACTGAGATCATCTCAGGATTGAAGTCATTAAGTAATGACATATATTTAAGTTTAAAATTCCATATCTTTAAGAAAAAGCATGCTAATACAAATCCTGCTAATGTAGCTACTTTCAGAGTTTATAAGAACAATATTTAAAATCTGTCCCTATTTTTGGCCTTTGACTCCCATTTTGTCAGACTTTGTCCAGATTTCTTGTGTAAAGAGGTTGAGGAGTATGTGACATATTAGCTAGCAATGTCTTTTCTTGTCTTTTCTTGAATTATTTTTTGATTTTTGTTTCTGTTTATTTATATTATTTTAAAAAACAGTCATGATACACAAACTAAGTGTATACTCAAAAGTGCATTTGAAAATAGCCTGAAGATGGTTTCTGTAATGAAGTGTATGAGTCAGGTTTCCCCTTTAGCATAAGAATATCACACATGCTTTGATGAATTCCCCATTAACAGCAGTCATTGATGCCAAAGTAGTAGGATCTGTATTGGACCATAATGTCTGGTGAGCCTAATATAGAAAGTTATTTATACCCCTCCCCTCAGCCTGGCTGGAATGACAGCCAGGTGTTCACAGATAAGCAGTACATGTTCCTGTGTTATTGAACTGACAGCAGGCATATAATGGGATGCCAGGTAAGCAGTATCATAAGACCTGAGTACTGGTAAGGGCAGTGATATCAAATTATTTTGCACTGGCGACTCCACATCCATTTTCTGTAGAAATTCAGGGTGTATCAATATACCTGTATCACTATCCTTTTGAATTAAAAAGTAACTGAACATGGGAAACTGTACTGACTACAAATTAACATAATGGTAGTTCTTGAGGCTATTCAACTGTCTCTGCCAGTGGAGTGACACAATGTAAGCAGAATAACAAATATCTAACTCCACACACAGGTTTATCTATAAAACATAGGCATATACATGTCGACAGTAATCTGTAGCAAACCCATGCAGCTACAGGCCTGGAGGCACAAACACATGTTCCACTGTCTAGATAGTAGAGAAATCAGTCTACAGTAAAATATTTTTGGCACTAATGCACTCTACGTGTTTACTATGTCTGCTTATTCTGATACTGTATTATAAAAACTGAAATTAAAATAACGCCCACTGATATTGTCACAAAAGTCTGTAATATGCGTTTATATAAGACAATATGTTAGACAAAATGCTCTCTATTAGAGCACTGCATTTGATAGGTTATCAAGGTATTCCTTTCTACCATTTAACTAAATGATCAGAACTTTTATTAAACTTATACTTAATGTGGTTCTTAATAGCAACTACACATAAAAAACAGCAGAAATTATGGAAAAATGTAAACAAACAATGTAATCTTTATTTTAAAGAAGATATTGTTTGTGTCTGCCACTACAACTTAAGAATTGAATTTGTAATGACTTTCCTATGCACAACAAATGACAGTGTCGGACAACTTGCTAGATGTATACATAATCAGTTAAGAGAAATACAGTGCACAGTAAGGTGCTGTCAGATAACACCTTTGTATGTAACAGCACTGCTATGTTGTTTCAGTTATAGACATTATTAACAAGTGCATTCTTTGCTAGAAAAAATAAAGCTCATCAGAAATGTGTTACTTATTCTTTCCAAGCAGAAATTTAAGTGCATTCGATTTCTATATTTCATGTTATAGTGGACTACAGTCATAACCACGGCACCCAACAACCCCCATTTTAATTGTTCTTTTTGCTTGCATATACAGTGATATATCACAAAATATTTGCCATAGAAATTATACTGATAACTAAGTCAGACAGCTATGAAACCAGAACAAGAAAAGTGACACGATGACAGCTGGTAAAGACATATATATTTTTAACAAATACTGCTGGCAGTGCTAGAAAGCCATGAAAGCCATATCTGTAGATATTCATATGTATATGTTCTGAGGTCTGACAATTCCAGTTGCAACATGTTTACTTCTACTTTATTTGTTATATTTTTCACCCACAAAGATAAAATAATTTTCATTCGTGTATAAATGGTTACAACAGAACTTGGTATAAAGGACATTTCTGACATAGTTTATAAATATTTTATTATATTTTCATCAACGTTTAAAACCGAAATACATATGGATGAAGTGAAACTGCTATATTTAGAGATCACTTTAAACTGAATCATAGCTCAGATGACTTTGTTAATATAAAACTTCTTGATTATATCACCCAAAATTTAAAAAAAATGCATAAATAAGTATGTGATCATAAACACGGAACTTCTTTTATACAGCACCAGTGGGGGAATAAATGAAGACAGTGTCTTGCAAATGTCACATTATTTATCATTTCAAATCAACCTAGGGGACAGAAAGTGCTGGAAATTACAATGGGTGTGGGAAATAATGAAGCAACAGCACTGGGCAGTAGCAACTAGTTCAAGAGTCATTGATTCTAACAAATTGCAGCAAGGCCAGAGGCAAGGCAGATGCAAGGCAGGCAGATAAAGCTCCATAGCAGATGAAGTTTCAAGCAAGTAACGACCCCTGCTGTGACACACTGCATGACAGACAGGCAGACATTCTATAGAATTTGATGGGTGGTTTACATAAACTATCAATACTTGTCTGGTATACTGTGAGGGTCTTTCATAGTTGCAGCTCAGAGCATTCAGCATTTGTACTCTATTACTCCTCACCATATGCTAAATGTAGCAATCACTGAAGAGTGGCTTCAACATCTAAAAATAAATATTCATATATTAATATTTTTCTAAGCAGGCATCTTTCCCTGTGCTTAACAGGTATCTGTCTTTGCAAAAGCAGCACCACAGCTTAAAATGTTATACAAATGTTTTTAAAAGATTGCAAATCTGCTTTGTAGTTACAGGTATCTGAATTCTAGCATCAGAGTCATTTCTAAAAGCAACATTGTTTCAAGCTATGCAGTCTGGGAATGTAGTTGTAGGCTCAGAAGTATGCATCAACTTTCTTTTTAAATAGCAAGCAAGACTCGGCTTTTCCCGGTTAGGGGTCGCCACAGCGGAACTCCGGTCCGCTAATGATTGGCAGTAGAGCTTTACGTGCTGGTTTGCCGGGCCTAACGCACAACCTTCAACGAAGGAAGGCCCGTTCACGCATGCCGCCACACAGAAGACGATCTAACTGAGGATCGAACGGGCAACATCTAACTGTGAGGCGGCGACGCTACCGCAGCACCACCACCGCAGTCTAAAATAGCAAGTAAGATAATTCTGTGAAAAAGTATGATCTGATCAAGGAGTATAGAAAGAAGTTATATTCTGAGGGAATCTTTAGGCACATGTTAGGAAGGAAGTAAAAAAGAAACTGTCAAAATATTGATAGACATCTTAAAGGGACAGCACACAAGGATGGTTGTCTTTAAAAGTTTGAATCTCTTTGGCATAGTACAGCAATATTAGTTTAATGTGGTTATCAAAAAAGGTATTTCAGGAAAATGCTTTAAAACACAACATTGTTATTTTTGGTATCTACCATAAATCATATATAAAGCAAGCAGGTTTTGCTAAGACATACAGCTTTCCAAGCAAAACATTACGATTCTGTTGCTCAGACGTCTACCTTCCCAACGCAGCCATCTCGACAAGCAGTATGCAGCTGACCATCTGATAAACGACGAGCATTTCATATCTGGATTGTTTTCCTGTCTTCATTGTGAATCACATGAAGCTGAGCGCCTGTGACTTACAACACATGTGACACAGTGAGCCATGTTGCATTCAACAAAGATGTTTGGGGCTTTTGCCCACTTAGGCAACTTTATTTCCTGCAAAGAGAAATGGGAAACTCGCAAATTCAGGGAGAATTCAGACAGATTTTTTCACTTGCTTCTGTATGTATTAATTCACTCATGTATATGTACAAACTATAAATGTTATTTAAAATGTGATATTCTATTTACAAAAACAAAATATGATTGAAATGCCATTATTATTTGGTCTATCTATTTGCAATAAAAATGAACAGAAATCAGTTAATATATTCAAATGTAAATACAGATAAATCTTGCTACTAAAATAAATAAAACCTGAAAATTTGTCTGCATTTGTTAAATCACTGCATTTGACATTTGTTAGACAACTGAGACTTGATGTAAAACAAAAGAAAAAGGCAAGCCCATGTTTAGAAGTCTATGAATAAATATCCTTGTTAACATATTGTTTTCTTGTTCGGAGCAGTTGAAACATTATTATTTCTGTGACTAGACCAAGCATACTACTGTCTTGTTCTGGGTTTTAAAAAATCACATTTGACATGTAATGATCACACAATAATATTGTCTCCTGCCAAGACTTTGGTTATGTATTATTTTGTATCAGTCCACTTTTTATTAGAGGTATTTATCTGGCTATTTATTACAATAAATGGTGATTTATTTATAAATTTCCTCAGTTATGCTGTTTCATGGTTTACAGAAGTGGTTTGTTCTTTTTTATTTATTTATTTATTTATTTTAATGGTTGCTTTATTTTGTGCACCGAAGTGTGCTAGAGTTTATATTTAAAAAAGGCCTGACATAATTGCTACAGTTTTCTTCTAAGGCTATAGATTTTGTTAACTTTTATTTTTCATAATACTTGGCTGGGTAAAACCATTCCCAAAATATTTACTGCATGTATGTATTAGTATCACCCAGATGTAGACATTACTTTTGGAATTATGCACTAACTGTTGCATTTCAAGGTTTATATATATACAGAAGCACACAGACATACCCAACCACACACACATATATCTGTACTAAAATGATATGCTGTCCAGAAATATGCATTACCCTGTACGTGTGTGTGTGTGTGTGTGTGTGTGTGTGTGTGTGTGTGTGTGTGTGTGTGTGTGTGTGTGTGTGTGTATTTATGCGTGCATACGTGTGTGTGTGTGTGTGTGTGTGTGTGTGTGTGTGTATTTATGCGTGCATACGTGTGTGTGTGTGTGTGTGTGTGTGTGTGTGTGTGTGTGTGTGTGTGTGTGTGTGTGTGGGGGAGGGGCAGCACTACATTCTCTAAGTTAGACTACAAGTTGGCACACATTCCCAAGACTCTTAGCTGCATCCCTGGTGATCATACTAAATACATGCAGTTCAGCTTTGGGAAAGGCTTTCATACTTCATTTTAGATATACTTTCCTGGACAAAAATATAAAGGATTTGACAGAAAAAGAATATTTAAAGCTTATTCACCTTTCTAGAGGAAGCCAGTTGCAGTAGAAAAAAAAATTAATGTTTTTTCTGCAACAGTTTTCATGGGCTATAACAGAAACTTGTTTCTTCAGGCAACAGGAGTTCCACAAGGCTCACTACTGGGCCTCTTACTTTTTAACATCTTCATTAATAATTTTCATCAGTGCATCCCTAATGCCAAACTTGAACAATACGTGGATGATTCCACCGTAATTTGCTATGCTCAATCTCTCCCCAAACTCATGCAACTAACACAAGATGCCTTCTCTCGTACCGAGTCTTGGATGTTGAAAAATCACCTTGTTCTCAATGCATCCAAAACCAAAACAATGATCTTTACCCCATCTAAAAACACCTCCATCGATAAAAATTCCTTCTCCATAGTCAGTCAGAATAAGATTCCCATTGAAATAGTCTCCCATACAAAACATCTAGGTGTTATCATTAATGAGCATTTAAAGTTTGACATTCATACACAAACTAGCTTTAAGAAAGCACACCAAAAGCTCGGAATGCTGTATCATCACAGCCATTATCTCACTCCCTCTTCCAAACATATACTATTTCCTACCTCATCCCCTCTCTCTTGTATGGAGCCCCCCTCCTCACCAACCTTCAATCCTCCCTAAAGTCAAAACTGTCATCCTGCTACAATAAAATCTGTAAGTGTGCTACCGGGACCAAATCCTCTTCCCACTACTGTGATGCACTGCACTCCTTGAACTGGATGGAACTCCCCCACTATCTCTCTTACATTTAACTGCTAACTTCTCGCAACTCATTTTCAAACCCTCTAACTGCCCTTCCTTCTCCTCTATACTCACCTTGCAACAGACTACTCAGGTACAGTAACCAGAACCTCCTCGAAGTGTACAAACCCTTACGTGCACCTGGGCAATTTCTCCTGTCTTTCTCCCTCGTTCAACTATGGATTTCACCCCCCACACACACACACACTCGAATAACCCAAAACCACTCCGCCTGCAAGACCATGCTCCATTCCCATCTCTCTTCTCACTGGGAATGCTCATGTTCTCACCCCACCTGACTCCTTCTGTATCATTTTTGCTCCCCCATCCTTTTTTTTTTCCTCCTTTCTCAAAACTCACCCTAGTGACTCCCTTCATTTCATTTTCACTCCCTCTCCCTTTTTCCTTTCTCAAAACTCACCCTAGTGACTCCCTTCATTCCATTTTCACTCCCTCTCCCTTCTTCCTTTCTCAAAACTCACCCTAGTGACTCCCTTCATTCCATTTCTCCTTCTTCCTTTCTCAAAACTCACCCTAGTGACTCCCTTCATTCCATTTTCACTCCCTCTCCCTTCTTCCTTTCTCAAAACTCACCCTAGTGACTCCCTTCATTTCATTTCCACTCCCTCTCCATTTTTCCTTTCTCATAACTCACCCTAGTGACTCCCTTCATTTCATTTCCACTCGATCTCCCTTTTTCCTTTCTCATAACTCACCCTAGTGACTCCCTTCATTTCATTTCCACTCCCTCTCCATTTTTCCTTTCTCATAACTCACCCAAGTGACTCCCTTCATTTCATTTCCACTCCCTCTCCATTTTTCCTTTCTCATAACTCACCCTAGTGACTCCCTTCATTCCATTTCCACTCCCTCTCCCTTTTTCCTTTCTCATAACTCACCCTAGTGACTCCCTTCATTCCATTTCCACTCCCTCTCCCCTTTTCCTTTCTCATAACTCTACCTATTCACATCTCCCTGTTCTACTCTCCTCCTCTAATTCTTCCTACCTCTTACCTCATGAAACTTTGAGTGCATAAATGCCTGCACTCCAAATTATACTTATGTACTCAAAAATAATGTTTTAATTTTATTCAGTGCTTTGTTACAACACCTTGCTCAAATGTTATTCTGTCTTCTATATTACTGTGTTTTAGTAGTTTTGAAAATTGTATTGTACTTAACTTTGTTGATATTAGCTTTGTAACAAATGTATATGGAGCTTTTCTCCCCAGGCCTCAGTTGAAAATGGGCTCATTTTGGCACAATGGACTTTCCCGGTTAACAAACTGCAAATAAATAAATTAATGTATTGACACAAGTATTCATAAGCACATATAGGCATATAGACAAGCTTTCTAAATATGAGGAAAAGCAGGATGCCACAATGGAGAGACTAAAGAATTTGATGCATCTGAAAAAAAGTTAAAATGAGATCTGAGACCTCTGATAATACTGCCACATGTATTTTAATGACAGATAGTCTTAAGTCCAAAGAATGACGCAGTAAAATTGTGGCTGTTTTTCCATTGCTAATACCAGCAATGGTAATTTAGAACTCAGCCTTGAGCACTGGGGAGTCAGCCAAAGTAGAACTCACCATCCCTTGGCTGTTGTCCTGTTCCTGGAATAAATTGTATCACTGTATCCAGCTCCCAGAAGGCAGTAGAAGTGTATCGTCTAGCTGTCATCAGGAAGAACTACAAACTCATGATACTCCTGCCTTCCTCACTGTTCAAGTGTACAGAAAGACTCAAACAATGCCTTCCAGTTAGTATAATGGACAGCCGGTTGACAGAGAGCATCTTCATGTCTCCTGCTGTCAGGGCCAGGAGGCAAATGTCCTGCTAACTATCATCACAATGTCTTCCTCAGCTGTAGGAAGTGAAAGGCTCCACAGGTCAGCAATATGAGACACCTGGGTGGCCCCTGCTGGTACCTGAAAATGTAATAACAATGGTCATTCACAGAGTTAAGAAAATAATGGCAATTAAATTAAAAGCGATGATAGACAAAGTCTGATGGTTTCATACTACCTAGATATTATACTGCTCTAAACTGACCTTTTTAAAAGTGATGTATCCGCCTAGAGGACACACCAAAACAAGGATAAACAATTCTATTTTAAAATAAACTCCATCTGTTTACAGTGTTATACAGTCTTTCATTGCAACCTCTATCTTTCAGGATCATCTACCAAAAAAGATAAAGCTTCTCTTCGATGTTTATGCTCAGAAGCACATAATTCAAACAGATAAAATACTAACTACACCTCATAAACAGATTGGTTTGGGATCAGGTAAGCAGAGGAACAGGAATTATGAAAAATGTGTTGCTCAGCCAAAGCCTAAGATATTAGAAGTGCTAAAAAAAGAGACAGAAAACCACCAATGATAACCAAAAATAGACATTCTCTAGATTAAAATGATATCTGGAAACAATAAAAATAAAAAAATATATGATATCTGGAGAACTCTGGCAACCAAGGTGAGTGCTGGTCATTTACAAGAGTACAAACGGGTCTGCATCTAATACATTTTAGTCATTGAAGGGGATTTGTTACTAAGGTTGATGCTTTACATACAGCTCCAGCCAGTAAGGTTAACTCCTGACATCCAGTCTATGTGGGGTTGTATGGTTTGTCTGGTCTGTGTATCTTTTTTTCTGTGTACTCAAGTTTCCTCTCACTTTCAAAGGATGTGCTGATTGGCTGACCACTGGTTAACAAATGTAAAATAAATAAATACATTTATCCTTGGCCTTCTGGTCCAAGTCATGGCTGATACGGAATCAGCAAATAATCAGTACACTTATCTAGCTCATAAATCAATAAATTCTGTTTATATAATCCTAGCTCATCAGCTATATTATGTTAAGGAAGTAGCCAAGGCCAATAGTATAGGAAGGTGCATGGAATAGATTACAGACACAGTGATTGTTACTCTGCCATTGTCCTGTACAGCGACAGATAATGTTACTCCGCCATGGTCCTGTACAGACACAGAGATTGTTGCTCTGCCGTGGTCCTGAGTAGTTATGTCCCACCTAGACTATTGTGTTCAGGTTTGCAGACCTTGCAAGAACAGGAGTATACCAGAAATGGGAATGGGCTGAATGAAGGCAAAAGGCAGTTAAGAGGAGTGACAGTCTAGGCTACAAGAGCTGGGACTCTTTGGAGACTAGAAGAAATAATATGATCTTGTTGTACAAAACATTAAGGGGAGTCCTACAGATGTGTTTGAGGAGAAAGAGGTAAAAAGAAAGCATCAGTAGCAAACATAAGGAACAAATGTCAAATGTGAGCTTGATGTGTTATTGGTTTTGAGGAGGTCGTTGACATAGGGAATTGTCTTTCTGAGGTGGTAATGTTCAGTGATGCAGCAGAGACTTTTAAGAGGGTATAGGATGTACAATATGAGGAGGGGGCAACTGTGCAATACTGGGTTGCAATATTTGGATAGCCCAAACAGAAAAACTGCATCCTGTCATGACTTGAACACATAAGCAGTAGATTTCTTTGTTATCTAAATGTTAATACTAGCATTTGGTTGAGTCCAGGTCTGCAGCTTGAGCACCCATAAGAAAGCTGTTAAGAACTAATAAATATGAATTTTCTGGTAAGTCTGCTCTTGAAAGAAAGACTGCTGAAAGAAAACTGACACTTCCACACCAGAATTCTGCACACAG
The DNA here is from genome assembly GCF_019279795.1 of Protopterus annectens. Taxonomy (NCBI): domain Eukaryota; kingdom Metazoa; phylum Chordata; order Ceratodontiformes; family Protopteridae; genus Protopterus; species Protopterus annectens. Next base: position 63,022,570 of record NC_056729.1, on the reverse strand, counting down.
TTCTGCTGGCATCATTAATCCACTTCTGTGTATAAGCATATTGTGATGTGGTACTTTTGAACAGGCAATGTAATACAATATGGTACTTTGTTGTGTATACAATATATTGTGATGTGGACATTTGCTCCTGAAAAAAAAGAAAATAATATAAGCCAAGAAAACATATACGACTAGGTAAACTGCCCTGAGTGCAGGAGAGTAGCGTGCTTCCATGTTTAAAAGGCACATCATGTGCCATTCTTAGTGAAATCCGCTACACTGACATCATATCCTAATAAGAAAACACTCCCCCTATGACTATGGAATTTGTGAAGGAAACAGAAACACACATGTAGTAGCGGTTTGCCTTCTGTTGCTCCTGCTACATTAATTCAATCACTGTAACATATAATACCTTCACTAAATATAGTCCCATAGGCAGTACTAACCCCCCAGTGTGATCTATGACCCCAGACAGAAACTAATTCATTCTAGTAGGACAGGTCTGTTTACAATGGACATCAGTGTAGAAAATTCCAGAATTTATACCTAATTGCAATGAATTGTGCTACATATTTACTACAGTGCAAAGTACATTTATTTATTTATTTATTTATTTTATTTTTGTTGTTGACGAAGGGACACACTGGACACACATGTCCATTTTAGAGGGAGGAGAAAAGCTCCAATAGTATACATAGTAGGTTACAAAAGTTCCAATAAGTACATAGTAGGTTACAACAATGTTTGACAGCTAACATACGATTGTAGTTATGCACACTAAATAACCAGGGAAAAAAAAGTTACATTAGTATGTACAATAACAATTCAGTAAACACACCAACAGAGCATCTATATATGTGCAGTGATAACCACAAACCTACAGGGGGAGAGTAGATGGCTTGGGGCCCTAGGGGGATAGGAGGATAGTGGAGAGGAGGAGGAGGGAGGGGAGGGTTGGGTTGGATTAGATTATTGGCATTGCCAGTGGATTTAGAAGTGGTGGGGAGAGGCCATTTCTCTGAGTATTAGGGAGGAGGTTGATCTGTGAGACTAGGTGGAAGAAGATGGGTGCGCCAATGGCAACTTTGCGTGGGAGTCAGAAAAGATTTTATTCTATTTTTTTTGGATTAAGGATCAGGCGTTCTGATAACCAATTCTCAACTGCAGTGAAACAGTTGGTGTTGGGTAGGGTGGGAGAGCTTGCTTTGCCCAGAGCACAGCTTGTTGCCTATCAGAAGATAGTGCATGAAAATTTGAAGTTCATATGAACTAAATGTGTGACTCATCAATTCTGCATCTTTACAAATGAGAAGTATTTGAAAGCCCTCTATCAGAAAATAGGTTCTTTGAATGGGTTCTAACCTTTTTATTAGCACAATCGTTGAAGCATTGTGCTTAGTTGCACTGGGCAGTGTAGCAATGTATTGTGCCTGACGGAGATGAACAGGTCAGTCATCTGCTTGATAACATCATTGTAATACGTTGATGGGGCCACCTGAGAATAAGTTAACAGCACACATAAGCCTATAGATTAGTACGTTCAAGTTCAAGCTCTTTATTGTCATTGTATTATACAACACAATTATTTTTCATGACAACCCAAGGTGCATTAAAAGAAAAATAAAGAAAACAGAAAATAGAAGCAATAAAACACACAAACTTCAATAATAAAACAATAATGAAACAAACAAATTATTACTATCTAAGAACAACAACCTAAAACTCTCATTGCTCTGCCACATAGTACTATGGTACCATGCCTCATAATATATACATACTCCCAGCTAAATATCATACTCATCATTTAAGAAAATATACATCTCTTACTGGGAATTATCAGAGTTCAAAAAATGTATGGCAGTTGCAAAGAAAGCTATTCCTCAGTCTATTTGTGTGTGTATAAATTGATCTAAGCCATCTACCTGATGGTAGAACCTCAAACTAAATATTTCCAGGATGAGTTTTGTCCTCAGTAATATTCTTAGCCCTTCTCATGTAACAGTTTTATACAAATGCTCAAGTGATGGTAATTCAATGCCAGTAAAAGCCCCTGGTGTTTTTAGAACCCACTGCAAGGCCCTGTTGGCAGCCATAGTGCAACTATTATACCAAGCCGTCATACAATTCATCAGTACACTCGTTATAGTGCATCTGCAAAAACTGACCAACAACATCTGGGGAAGATTAACCCACTTTAACTTTCTCAGAAAATAAAGATGTTGTTATGCCTTACTTATAACACCTAGTTTATTTTCAGTCCAAGACATATCCTCAGCAACAGCAACTCCCAAAAACTTAAAGATGGAAATTCTCTCTACAAAAATCAAAAATCTCTATATACAACTTCATCATTATTTGATATCAACTCAATGACAGTTGTATGATCTGCAAATTTAGCTATAATATTTGACTCATGGATAGGTTTACAATCATCGGTAAAGACAGCATAGAGGAGGGGCCTTAATATACAGCCCTGGGGCACAGCAGTATTCAAAATAAGAGTAGAAGAGGTGTGCCTACTCAACCTGACAAACTGAAGTTGATTGGTAAGAAAGTCCAATAGCCAATTACATACACAGGGAGCAAAACCCAGTGCAAAACTTTCACTGATCAACTGATTTGGTATGATGGTATTAAATGCTGAACTATAATCAACATATGTGTTAGGATTTTCCAAATGTCAAAGAGCGGCATGCAGAGTCACACAAATAGCATCTTCAGTTGATCATTTGCCCAATATGTAAACTGATGTTGGTCTAAATCAGCTGGAATGGATGCTTTAATATGCGTAATTACCAATCGTTCAAAATACTTTGCAACAACAGAAGTAAGAGTGACTGGTTGATAATCATTAAAACAAGTTATCCTCTGTTTTTTGGAACAGGCACAATAATCATAGATTTCAAACATGTATGAACCACACAAAGAAAGAGAAAGATTAAATATATGTGTGAATACCTCCGCCAGTTGATCAGCACAGGCCTGAAGCACACAGCCTTGCACATTTATTCAGACCTGCTGCTTTCTTTATAATGATGCTGCTGAATGTCCACCGAACCTCATGTGTATGCAAGATCAGAGGCTGTGGATATCTGGCATCATTAATACTGATGAGAGACTGACTGTTATCCTCATCAAACCGTGCAAAGAAACCATTTAGTTCCTCTGCTAAATTGGCATTGTTATTAGCCAACGAATGAACGTAATTTTGCTTTCTATAATCCATAATTAAACAGATACCTTGTCACATCAGTTGTGAATTCAAGTTATTATCAATATCCTCCTCAGCCTGCTGTTTATACTTGAGTTTTGCAGACCTGATACCTCTCTCGAGATTACCTCTGGCAGTTCTATGAGCTGAGGCATCACCAGCTTTAAAGACTCTATCCCCTTTCTTAAGCAACTGTTTGACCTCACTGCTCATCCACGTTTTCTCATTGGGATAAACCGAATCCTTTTATTAACAGTGGCATTATCCATACAGAAATTAATATATGACAGCAAATGAAATATAAGTATCCAAGTCTATCCAATGAAAAAAATATATTCCAATCTGCGTGTTCAAAACAGTCCTGAAGTTGAGAGACAGCACCTTCAGGCCAAACTTTAACAGTCTTACTAACAGGTTTAGTAGTACTGATAAGAGCTTTATGCACTAGAACAAAAACAAACAGAGATGATCAGACTGACCACGTTGGGGACATGATGTAACCTTATAAGCATCTTTTATATTTGTATAAACATGATCCAAGATGTTTTCCCTCTGGTCTTACAATTTACATGCTGATAAAATCTAGGAAGCCATCTTTAAGATCTGCTTGATTAAAGTTCCCAGCAATAATGAAAACAGCATCAGGATGTAAACTATGTTGTTTATTAATAACAACAAACAGCTGCTCAAGTGCTAACTTAACATTAGCTTGAGGTGGAATATAAACTGCCATAACAATAACAACCGTGTATTCCCTAGGCAGATAAAATGGGTGGCATTTAAGCATCAAAAATTCAGCATCCAGAGAACATGATTTATCAGTCATAATTATATTTGTACAACATGCATTATTAATGTACACACGTAATCCTCCTTCTGTTTTCTTACCAGAGTCAGATGTTATTTCAGCTTGGTAAAGAGTGTCACCTGCCAATTCAACTGCAGCATCCGGTATGCTTGAATTCATCCATGTTTCCGAAAAAAAAAAGAAAAAGACAAACCCTTAAAGACTTATGTGTCCTGATAATCAGCCTATGTTCATCCATCTTATTTAGCAAAGACCTGGTACTGGCAAGAAAGGCACTAGGAAGAAGTGTCTTATGCAGAGCAGCTTTCAACCTTTCAACTAGTAACAGACTAGTAACAATAGTATACACTGCTTAAAGCAACCACTGTTGCGACAGTCACAGACTGTGCTTGCTGCAATTCAAATCGCCTCTCCTTCAATGTGCAGAGACCTCAAAGTCAATCATTTTTTGGCAAATGTATGCAGTACGAAATCCCTGACTGGGACATGGGAATCTTTCCTCCCACACAAATAAAAATTCAAAATGCACTTTGATTTTTTTTTTTTTTGCAACTAGATTTGTATTTCCGACATTCACAACCATAACACCAGAACCTAGTACTAACACTGTTAGAAAAATTCTTTTATGAAGGTATTGCAAAAAATAACTATACATATGTATAATCTATATGGCAAGCAATCACTCGTATAATTATAAGCAGAAGAAACAACTAAACAGTGAATTATTGTACACTAAGAGCACTTCCAGATTAATAAACAGATCAAATGCTGCAGTATGAAGAAAATTATATTTGTAGTTAATAAAAGAAGAAAAAATGCATAGTATGTCAAATGTTTATGAACTGTTTGGAGAGTAAGAATAAGTGGACTTTTCTAATTAAAGGAGGGCTTATAAAATAGATAAACAATATCCAGCAAGCAGAAATGCCACCAAATAACCAAATATTACTCAGAGTTTAATAAACCTCGGATACACCGTCAGAAAACAAAAAACAGTAGACCATTTTCTGCATAAGCACACCTTTCTCAGTACAAATCAGATTTGTACTGGGGAAGGCATGATTATGCCAAAACTGGTCTACTGTTTTCTGTTTTCTGATGATGTATCAGAAGTTTATTAAACTCTGAGTAGCACTGGATTATTTGGTGGTGTTTCTTTTCGCTGTATATTCTTTATTTATTGTGTACTGTTTGCATCTTTGCAACAATACTGCCACCCATTTGCAAACCTTGCATCTTTTTTAGTTGGTATTACAGCTTATAAAACAGGACATAAAAAATAAGCAATGTAAGGACATTAAATGGGAGAACAGACTGACTGGAAAAGTACATTTGAATCTGAATTATTACTAAGACAGATATGGTGGGAATCAATAAGAACAAGAGAGGTTTATAATGCAGAAGTTGCCTGTGACTGAACTGATGATGTATTTGAGAAGAACAGCTAAGGATACAGAGCAGATATGTGATATATGAATAAGAGGAAGTGAAATGAATGGTTAGATAAGTACAAATAGTAGTAGGTGTAAAATGATGGGTGACAGACCATTAATTTATTGTTGATTTATGTGGTGAATGAAAGCTGACAGAGTAGCACATTAATGGCAGCACTGTACAGCAGACAGCATATGCAAGGTGACCAACGGTCCAGTTGTCTCGGAATCCCAAACATTGTCTTTGGGACACAGAAATGTCCCAGTTTAGACTGCTCATTCTGCATTGGTAACTTGGCTTCCCAGGGTGGCCACTCCCCCTGCTTTCCCATCCTAAGCAGCTCTGGGGACTTTGCAATTTTTCGGGGATGCCATTGCCGTGGCAGGAGCCTTCCAGGCCCTACCACCATCAGTCAGTCACTCCCTCAAGGACTTCCATCGTGGATGGTTCTGCTTGATCCCACTTACCCAAGCAGGAGCTCTCTCAGCCCTACATGCATCTGCCTGGTGCTCCTGTACTGACTTCTGTCAGGACCAAACCCTACAGTCCTCCCCTTTGACCTGGCCAAGAGAACTTCTCCAGCCGGGACCCCCCCCCCCCATGTCAGGGGACTCTGCCGTCTACATGTTTTCTGGAGGTGCCAGATCACTCATGCCCTCGGACCCTCTCAGGGGACCTTCCCTTCGATCCCATCTGCTCCTCTGGAACTCACCTCGGCTGCTGAGGGGCAGATCCTCTCTCATGAAGGCTTCAGAATCTCCCTGCTTTCCCATCCAGAGCAGCTCTGGGGACTTTGAGATTTTTCATGGATGCTGCTGGTTATGGGATGAAGTTAGATGCCTTTGCCCCGGCAGGAGCTCTCCAGGCCCCTCTGACATCCACAACAGCACTTCCTCAAGGACTTCCATCATGGGGAGCTCTGCCTGACCCCACTCACCCAGGCAGGAGCTCTCCAGGCCCCACCACTGTCCGCCAGTTGCTTCCTTAAGGACTTCCATCATGGGGGGGGGGTTGTTCCTGACCCTACTCACCCAGGCAAGAGCTCTCCAGGCCCCTCTGCTGTCCACCCCAGCACTCCCTTAAGGACTTCCATTTTGGGGAGCCCTGCTTCACCCCACCTCACCCAGGCAGGAGCTCACCCAGCACTGTCACTATCTGCCTCTCTCTCCCTTCCAGACTTCCGTCCCAGAGGGGGCATGGTCCGTACCCCCTCACCCAGATGAGAGCTGTCCTGTACAAGTCACATTCCACCTCTCTCTCCCTTCCAGACTTCCATCGGGACTGACCCCCTCTGGGGTTCCACTTCTACCCAGGAGAGAGAGCTCCTTTCCAGGGTTATATATCACCTAACTGCTGCCAAATCATGCAGTGTCATGCGTGCTCTTAGAGCTTCTCAGGGGATCTTCCCATCCTCATGGAACTCTGCTGGGCCATGAAGCCTAAGACGATCCCTCATCCAGACTTCCGTGAGACCAATTCTCCATTTTGCCTTGCACCTAGGGCTTTCAAACTTACAGGGGAGATGGGTCTGGGTCCCGCATCTCTCCATTTTTTGTGGCACACCTCAGTCTCTCACCCCCACGGTGCCAGGCGCTGACGAATGTACATCACTTCAAGCCTCCTAGCATGCGGCCTCTTGCCTCCTGGGTGGTGTTAGTCACAGAGTGGAATCTCCATAGTGCCTGTGAAGGACGGGAGGTCAACCTGCCTGCCCCGGTGCAAGATGACATGCCTGCCCTATCTCTACTCTCATGGGGGCTGGGAGAATGGGATTGCAGACCTGCCTTCCCAGGGCGGCCCTCAAGTGTCCCAGTTTAGGTCCTGTGACAAAATGGACACCTTGAGCATATGCCAACCCTTAGATAATATCACATTAGCATAGATAGTGCTCCACATACAATACCTAGCAAAAGTATTTTGCTTTCAACAGACCTGGCCACTTCATGAAGGTTATTCCATGTAGTAGAAACAGCTGTGGAAAAAAGGCCTTCATCAAACGTATTATGGTTCCTGGTGGACACTATTGGCCCCTGAGGCCCTACATTTTCATATGGGATTATACCACTTAAATGCCTGCCAATCAGCTGGACAGTGGGAGAAGTTTAGCACTTTGTACATAGATATTATCAGCTCTAGTGTTAATATACTCTTCATTTTAAGCCAGCCCAGATGTCTGAGAAGAAGCAGTGATGTAAACTGTGCTCAACCAGCTGTCCCAGATGTTGCAGCCTTGTGGCATGTGGCCTCCAGTTTGGCCATTATGTGAGCCTGCACACTGCAGAAAACTATGAATGCACATAAAAGTCTTCAAAAGAGTCAGTCGTTGAATCTTTTTTGCACTGGAGTCTGTAATTAAGAAGTTTCTGCTTGGTATCAGATAGGAGTCTTACAACAATATGAAAAAATATTTCCAGTGCTGTAAACAGTCTTCCATCCCCATTCCCCACAGATAACAGGCTTGCCCCAGGCAGCAAAAGACCTTACACAAGGTTAAGAGTAGTACAATATACTGTAAACAGGATTAACAATGTGAAGAATGGCGCCAACTCTGAAGTGTAAAATGAAAATCGAGTTTAAATCACTCCATCTCTCTGTGAATACTCAGAAAGACCTGGATAAAACAACCCTTTCTTCCATCAGAAAGGAACAGGGAATGAATGCAATTAGATTTACAAACAGGAAGAAAGACATTTGTAAAAAAAAAAATAAATAAATGCTAGTTTTGCTGATGACGGCAGTCTCAGTCAAATCAACTAGTGTTTACCACTGAGGACTCCAGCCATAGCTAATAAGCAGCTGTCGTTTGAATCTGTACTGAAGGACTGAGAACTGCTTATCATCAGCACATGCTGTTCTTCTAAACAACTATACATAAACAACTGCAGACCTACCAACAGTATGATGAACTTATAGTCCCCACTGACTTAAAATCACTGTGCTGCACTGGAACAAAATCTAAATGTCAAGAGAATGAAAATGAATTGTAATAAGCAGCTGTTCTGAAGCTTTCCATTTTGACTACAGTGACTTAGCGTTTTGTATGTGGTAACATGCTCTGCTGCCATCTACAGGGCATAATGTGAAATGCAAGTATTCTATCTATATATCACAGGGGAAATGGCATATGGCTCAGGGAGTCTTAAATAAATCATTTGTGCACATCCTTCATGACAATGAGGAATTGCTGTTTGGAACTAGCACGAATTATTTAAATAGCTATTTCCTGTATTTTCTTCTTCCATAGGGATTCACCCCTTTAAAGATGAAGTGTAAAGTTTTTACCACTTCTTTCTGCAGTAATTATGCTTATAATGTAAAGTGCACTTTCTGATTGTAAAATACATAGCTTTTAATTCAGTTACATCTGTGTACTCGTTTTTATTAAGTTAAAAAGTCTTGTGTTTGTATGCAATATACACTGATCAGATATCCAATTACTTCCTGATTTTGTGTCGTCTGAAAGTATCTGATGATGATGATGATGATGGTGGTAATGATGATGAAGAAGAAGAAGCAAAAGTGATAATAACTCAATACTTTGAATTTAAGAGAAGCTTGCTAAGCCAGGAACAGTTACTGAGATTCTATTGTATTCTACATTATTGAATCTCATTACCAGTCCTGAGCATAGTTTAAACGTACCAGGAGGCCCCAGGCCCCGCAGGGAAACTGAGTCTGGTCAGTGTTCTTTGGCAGGGAGCCAGGTCTGACATATAGGTGTAGTGATGTCCATTGCAGAAGCTCCACCTGTATAGTGGCATGGCCATCCCACCAGCATCCAAGATGAAGGACACGCTTGCAGTGCCACTCATCCACCAGGGAACTGAACCTATTTTTGAAAACAGAATACCTACAGCAATCCCCATCGGAGTTTGGGGGAATGGTTCACTCTACATCAAACTATGCTTGTGAGTGGTTTTGGTACAGCTCCACCTGCATATGGAACCTGGTACTGCAGGTAATCTGGCTTCCCGGCATGAAAAGCCTGCAATACCTAGTCCTGCATGCAGTTAGAGCTTCAGCCTTGCTGAGAAACCCTTTCATTTTGGTGAATATTTATTCATTCCAGCACTAATGCAGTTAATGTATAATGTATACAAATATACTTTACCGTAGGTAATCTATGCAGAGATTTGCATACCTCAGATTTTCTATCTGAGTGATCATCCCATGGTCGAAGACTATTTATTACAGTGTTATACCTGTGTTCTTACACTGTATGCCAAGCATTATACACTTTACAAAGAATCTTATTCTGTTCCATTTTTCTTTTATTGCTCTTATTTGACTATAAATGCATTTAGTTTGTTATTGAGTTATTATCTGATTGTCACTCTGACTGACTAACTGTGCTGTAGTCTGTGTTATGCGTTGAAATCTGCCATGGACTACAGTGAGAATGCTTATTCTCTAAAAGCCATTTATCCCTCATATTGCATTATTAAACTGCAGGACCACATGACTTAGAATCATGAACTACCTGGCAGCTGTTGGCATACATGAAATATGAACACTAGTTTATTAAATGTAATAAATATAATTCCAGTGGAAAAATGAAAAAGAAAGCTACATATTTTAGAATCAGAAAACTCACTTTACATGATGAGAATATAACTAGCTGCAAAAAGTAACAGTAAGAAAAATCAATTTTTTATAAGACCTTTAAAAGTCCTGACTTCTGTAATTTGGTTGGCAAACCCTGTGTTTACCCGTATGAACTCAATATTAAGGAGAGATGCCATTAGCATGTGTAATACAAAGGATAGCGAGTGTCTTACTTTTCAGGTCACTTTTTTTCATATTTGCAATAATAAAATTAACTTGTTTTCTGAAACTTACATGACATAATTGCCATGATGATTAAGGTATTTGGTTACCAAACACAGGGTACAGGGTTTAATCCTGACCTTTGGCACAATGCCTGTATGGAGTTTGCATGTTCTCCCCATATCTCTGGGGGATTCCTCCCACATCCCAATTCCAGGCTAGGTGTTTCCACCTCAGACTCACCCAAAATTGAATGGAGTCATGGGTAGCAGCACAGACTCTAGCTGGTGCCTCTGAGGTTAAATGTTGTGTAAACCATCAACTTTAGGTATCAACTGTGTTGTGCCGTATCCTGTGGGTAAGATATCACGGAGTATGAGCCATGTCAGGGCTAGCTACTCGAAGGTGTAAAAGTAATCTCTATGGGATTTAGTCATATTGACTAATGTTATGGGTATTTTACAGTGATAAGACATACACCACAGACCTATGCAGACAGTGGGAGGGTCCTCACTATAAATCCCAGCAGGCAGTCTTGGGTCAATAAGCTACTGGCTGGCTGGTGTTCATTTGCCCAACCTGGGTCTCCTGGGAAGGATAGATCTATTGAGACAAAGCTGGATGTAAAACCAATAAACTTGACAAATATGAACTAAGGATGCAGCTTGGAAGTGGATGACATAAAAGTAAAGAAATGGACATTATGCATATCGAGGAGGTAAGATGGAAGGGAACTGTAGCAAAGCCAATTGCTTGGGAACCAGAGTCTATTACTCAGGGGGAGGACTAGAAATGGTGTGGGAACTGTGATGAGAGAGTCTTCTAAAGACAGAGTATCATAATTAGTGATAGAATCATAGCACTCAGACCCCAGGGAGTATTCATAGTATCAGCCTTTGCAAAAAGACTGTCTTCTGGCAGCATCTGCAAGACCTACTAGATAAAGCAGGACAACATGAACTGATGTTGATACAGGGGATTTGAATGCTCATATCAGGACAGACAAAACAGGATATGAGGACTGCCTGTATCCACAAGGGGTGGATCAACAGAAGAATATTTCCCTGGATGACAAATAGCCTCAGAAAGATGAGAAACTAGATGTAGTTGAAGAATAGCAACATCTCAAAATGGCAGATGTGGAGAGTATATAACATGCATCCGAGCCAGGTGTGAAAATAAGTTTCATAAGGAAAGCTAGTAGTGGAATGCAGATATCCACAAAGTTGCCAAAAGATAGAAGAAGTGCAGGGAAAAAGTGGAAGATGGAAAAGATGGCCAAGGCTAGGAAGAAATATTAGCAAAGAAACCCTTCTCCGGAACAGGACCCCCAGCCATGTGAAACAGAGTTCCACCCAAACCCAATTCAAGTTCAATTTAGACAACTGCATGGGAAAAAGGAAATTCACACCTGGTTTGGCACCTATGTCTCTAATGGACACAGGCAGCCTGTAAATAGTTCATCTCCTGGACCCCTAAATGTAAAGTTCCATCTCCCAAGCTTGTGTTTACACTTCCAAGAGTACCAGAATTTGTTAGAGGTTTGGGATGTAAGACTATGCTTAAAAAGGCCGAAGTAGTCATTAATCTAGTGCACACCTATGAACCCATGAACCTATGAACAAGGCATCAGAAGCACTCTGCCATGAAAGAGCAAAGTAAAAGAAGCACTCGACCAGCTCCTGGAAAGTCACTCAGCAGATGGCACAAAGAAACTCTAACAAGTTGCAAGGCAAAGACAGAAAAAATAAAGAAAGCAGTCATCTGACACTATTCATAATGGGTGCTAAAAATCCCCTGCTCACTAGTCTACAAGATATCAAAAGCAGATGGAAGGAATACTTCCAGCAACGTCTGAATAAAGAAAATCCCATGGAAGCTGTACTGACCCAGATACAGCCTACAATGAAAGAAGAGGAGCAGCCCACCATAGAACAGCACTAAGGAAGATGAAGTCAGGGAAAGCAGCAGGCTCCAATTAAGTCACCACTGATATGATCAAGATGTTGGGTGAGTTAACAGAGAAAGGCTCTAGAGGATACTTATAGTAGTGTGGAGAGAAAGGTGTGTCCCAGATGACTGGAGAATAAGCATACTAGTGCCTGTGCACAAGAAAAAAGGGGCATTCACAACTGTGGGCAGTACAGGGATATCAAGCTCTGGTTATACTGCATGAAAGTGCTGGACAGGGTGATTGATACATTAATATGTATGGTAGATGAGAGCTGAGCAGCTGAGATTCAAGTCATACAGCACAACTAACCTGATATTTGCAGTGAGACAGACAGATGGCAAAAGAGTCCAACTAGCCATTCCTACACTTGGGGAAGGCATATGGAAAGGTCCAAATAAACATGATTTGGACAGTCTGGACAGCCTGTGGTAGCCGAGTCTCAGAAAGATTGGTAGAATTAATGCAGGCTTGGTACAAGGATCCAATGACACAAATACTAATAGTGTTCAGACTCACTGAGGAGTTTTCATTGGGAATCGCTTTGTATCAGAGTTCATCTCTGAACCCCTTGCTGTTCATACTGGTAATGGACTACATTAGCACACAGGTTTGAAGGGATTGATTAACAAAGCTGCTGTATGGCATTACAAGCAGACTCTGAACAGGAATTTCAGCAAATGATAGGGGAATGCAATGGAATGCAAAACTGATGAAACACGGGATGAAGCTGATGGAAGACAAAGCAGATGTCAAGTTAACAAGCAAGGAAAATCAGAAGAAGCTTAAAACTGAGATGGAAAGGAAATTAGTCGAATGGGTTACAGCTTCAAGTATCTGGGAGGGGTGGTTATGGAGAAGGTACGTTTATATGAGGAGATCACAGCTAGAATCAGTGAGGTTGCAGCCAACTGGCACAGACTATCATGGGTAGTGAATGACAACAGAATACCAAATGAGCTGCAAAATAATCTGTACAAAACAGTGGTGCAAGTAGTACTTCTGTATGATATGGAAACCTGGGCAGTGAAGGCAGACCAGGTGAGGAAGCTAGAGTTGATGGTGATGAAGTGCCTTTGACAGGGGTTAAGATGCACACTGTGGGACAGACAAAGAAATGAGGACATAAAAGCAGAAGCCAGAGTTGTTACAATTATACAGAAGGTTAAAGAGAACAGCGGTTTGGACACATGCAGAAAAGCAGACAGTGATTTAGGAGAGACAGGAAGAAGGTAAGATGAAAGAAGGACATCCAACCAAAAGATGGAGGGTTTGCATGACAAACGACCTGTGACAGTAATGCATGACTGCTGAAGAAGGTACTACAGTGGCATTTAATTGAGAAAGATAACAGTTGATGCGACACCCCAACACAATAAAGAAAATGGGGAAAAGGAGGACTGAGGAGGATGATGTCACTTAAATGGCGCTTCTCTTAACCGTATTCTAAAGTTAGAGTCGGCTAGTTGTGAGTTGAATCTTTTCATATGAAAAATTGATAATAAGTAATATTTTCTTAAAACAACCCATTACTAAACTGTGATATGAGCCATGTTAAATATGCATATGCAAAATGACACCAGACTATAATCAGAGGTAGTTTAATCTAGAACTATACAAATGCCTAAGACAGCAGTCATTCCTTCACACATAGATATTATAAATGATTCCTAAAGAAATGAAGCACTAAATGAAAAATAACAGTGTGTGCTAATGCACATTAAAGGCTTAATTGCATAGTGTCACGATGTACATTGTCTATATAACTGCTTTTTCCCATCCAGCATTTGAGCCATTTCTCCAAGAGGCAGGCATATACCTACAACCAGTTCACTTGACCACATTCTTGAGTAAGATACAGTTAAGTGGAGATATTGCCTTCAGAATTCAGTTTCCATATGAGTAAGTCTAGTTAAACATTGTTGTAGAGCTCCACAATTTAGCAACGGCAGTTCGGTCTTTTAGAAATTTAGTTTCTTATTTAACTTGTCTACTGTATGAGTGCATGAGGCAGGAAATGAACTTTCTTTCCAAATAATTTTCTATTTAACACTGAAGGCTTATTACAGACTGAATATATATAATAAATATACAGTATAACAGTAAAATGTATCATCCATCTCAGAACATCAGCACTTCCAAGTCACAATCAAAAACAAGGCAGCTTTACCAGCTAACAAATAAGTGTGTATATGTAAGGGATGGCAAAAAATGCAGGCAATACATAAGTAAGGAAATTATAAATTAGGATTCAAAAGTGTAAAACTTTACCCACATAGTTTTACAACTCTAATTTCCTATCCTTACCACATAAGCAAAAATATATCGAAGTATTAGTAATAGCATCCTGAGACTAATGTTTCTGAATGTAGTAGGTTGAATAAAAAAGGTTGACACTGTTATTATAGGCTGACAGTAATTTTCGGGAGGGTAAAAATAATAAGGTGATACAGGATACAGAGGTGCTGGGTGATGGTGGAAAAGCTTGATTTCCACTGGAAACAGCTGTCAGCATATATTTTTTATGCAATTTGGGCCACTGGAACTGAAGTTCCAAATTTTAGAATTCCAAGTTTTACATAAAATATGACATCCTGTCAGTAGTTCATCAGTATTCCCATGAAACTCCTTCCTTCATTTTACAAGCTGTTGCATTAGAGACTGTGTTATGCCTTTGGTGCTTGCAAGTAGCAGCATATCACAGCTTACATATTTTACAGCAGCGGCATGCTTATATTGGAGCACAATCATCCAGGTCAATACATACCTTATGAAAATCACCCAGATGGACTTGCAAATGACAGTTAAATGGAAATTATTCAACAAAACCATATGCTAAAATAAAACTTAATAAACAAGTATAAATTCAAAAAAAACTTCGGAAGCTGTGTCACTAACACCCCATATAAATGCCAATAAATTTTGAGGAACTGGGTCATCAACACCCCATATAAATGCTAATAAAGTTTGGGGAGCAGTGTCACTAACACCCCATATAAATGCTAATAAAGTTTGGGGAGCAGTGTCACTAACACCCCTAATATCATGTACACTGTTTCAATGGACTTCATTTAGAGCTGGCTTGTAAGGTTATACAAAAGCCTGTTCCAATTGTTTATCTTGATGAGCAGGCAGGAACACACCTCTAGATGGTACTCGGTGTTTCCCTAATGGGAAAGGGCAGTACGGTTTAGTTTGGGGTGTCTTGAGTGATGGAGTTACTTGGGAGAGGTTGTGTAGGTTGTAGGGGTTAGTTTTATTTTGCAGTTTGCAAAGGAGACACCTGGTTGAAGCACTTTAAGAGACCCTAAGAGTAATTCAACTCTGTAGGTGACTGGTAACCATTTGGCCTTTGAGAGGGCAATGCAGTGATGTTACTACAAGCTTCTAAGGCTACCTCTGTAATGTAATAAGGCAGCTTTGCTATGACAGTCTCCCACTCTCTGGTAAGCAGTTTTGCTCTTTATTTAAGTATGCAAAATTACTGCACAGTTCTCTGTTTTAAAGTTTGAGATATCATCTGACAAAGAAATGCAATATTTCAACTAAATTAAAGAACATTAATTTAAAAAACTAGATGATGAAGCTTGCTAAATGTTGACATGAATTCAGTCTGCTACCAGTGCACTGTTATTCTTATATGACTTTCTTTCAACTCTGTAACTAAAAATGTCTATACTATGGTATAAGCACAAAAATCCATACCTCCTACCTTAGAATATTGCTCAGTTATTCCTTGATAGCTGAAAGGTTTCATCTTTTAAAAATAACATTCCAGTAAATGTACTTCTCTGTCTGTGTTTGTGTCTTTTGGCTTTTCCCGGTTAGGGGTCGAAACAGCAGAACTTCCGTCTGCTAATGATTGGCAGTTGATTTTTACGTACCGGCTTGCCAGGCCTGATGCACAACCTTCAACTAAGGTACGCTCACGCATGTCTCCACGCAGAAGATGCTCTAGCTGAGAATCGAACCGGACAGCGTCTTACTGTGATGCGACAATGCTACCTTCTATTAAACAATAATCGTAGACATAAAATGTTATTTTCCACTGTTGTATGGTTGATTCAATGTGCTTCCTATGTTGCATTACCTATTTCATTCTTTTATATATGCCATTTACTGACTAGTAGCCAAAGTTAAATGTCCTATAATGCAATCTGTATCATGTGAACATAGCAGCAAACAGTCTGCATACACTGTGGATAGTTTTTCATTCCATCACTGACACTTCTGAATATCCATCATGATCATTCATGTGCTGTTTGTCTGAAACACTTTCATTCCTCTTCCAGGTTGTTGATACCGAAACAAAAGTGACAGTTATGGAGTACACATTGTCACCTGCTAACATATGTGTATGTGTGTGTAGATGCACATTAAAGGCTTAATTGCATAGTGTCACGATGTACATTGTCTATATAACTGCTTTTTCCCATCCAGCATTTGAGCCATTTCTCCAAGAGGCAGGCATATACCTACAACCAGTTCACTTGACCACATTCTTGAGTAAGATACAGTTAAGTGGAGATATTGCCTTCAGAATTCAGTTTCCATATGAGTAAGTCTAGTTAAACATTGTTGTAGAGCTCCACAATTTAGCAACGGCAGTTCGGTCTTTTAGAAATTTAGTTTCTTATTTAACTTGTCTACTGTATGAGTGCATGAGGCAGGAAATGAACTTTCTTTCCAAATAATTTTCTATTTAACACTGAAGGCTTATTACAGACTGAATATATATAATAAATATACAGTATAACAGTAAAATGTATCATCCATCTCAGAACATCAGCACTTCCAAGTCACAATCAAAAACAAGGCAGCTTTACCAGCTAACAAATAAGTGTGTATATGTAAGGGATGGCAAAAAATGCAGGCAATACACAAGTGAGGAAATTATAAATTAGGATTCAAAAGTGTAAAACTTTACCCACATAGTTTTACAACTCTAATTTCCTATCCTTACCACATAAGCAAAAATATATCAAGTATTAGTAATAGCATCCTGAGACTAATGTTTCTGAATGTAGTAGGTTGAATAAAAAAGGTTGACACTGTTATTATAGGCTGACAGTAATTTTCGGAGGGTAAAAATAATAAGGTGATACAGGATACAGAGGTGCTGGGTGATGGTGGAAAAGCTTGATTTCCACTGGAAACAGCTGTCAGCATATATTTTTTATGCAATTTGGGCCACTGGAACTGAAGTTCCAAATTTTAGAATTCCAAGTTTTACATAAAATATGACATCCTGTCAGTAGTTCATCAGTATTCCCATGAAACTCCTTCCTTCATTTTACAAGCTGTTGCATTAGAGACTGTGTTATGCCTTTGGTGCTTGCAAGTAGCAGCATATCACAGCTTACATATTTTACAGCAGCGGCATGCTTATATTGGAGCACAATCATCCAGGTCAATACATACCTTATGAAAATCACCCAGATGGACTTGCAAATGACAGTTAAATGGAAATTATTCAACAAAACCATATGCTAAAATAAAACTTAATAAAGAAGTATAAATTCAAAAAAAACTTCAGAAGCTGTGTCACTAACACCCCATATAAATGCCAATAAATTTTGGGAACTGGGTCATCAACACCCCATATAAATGCTAATAAAGTTTGGGGAGCAGTGTCACTAACACCCCATATAAATGCTAATAAAGTTTGGGGAGCAGTGTCACTAACACCCCTAATATCATGTACACTGTTTCAATGGACTTCATTTAGAGCTGGCTTGTAAGGTTATACAAAAGCCTGTTCCAATTGTTTATCTTGATGAGCAGGCAGGAACACACCTCTAGATGGTACTCGGTGTTTCCCTAATGGGAAAGGGCAGTACGGTTTAGTTTGGGGTGTCTTGAGTGATGGAGTTACTTGGGAGAGGTTGTGTAGGTTGTAGGGGTTAGTTTTATTTTGCAGTTTGCAAAGGAGACACCTGGTTGAAGCACTTTAAGAGACCCTAAGAGTAATTCAACTCTGTAGGTGACTGGTAACCATTTGGCCTTTGAGAGGGCAATGCAGTGATGTTACTACAAGCTTCTAAGGCTACCTCTGTAATGTAATAAGGCAGCTTTGCTATGACAGTCTCCCACTCTCTGGTAAGCAGTTTTGCTCTTTATTTAAGTATGCAAAATTACTGCACAGTTCTCTGTTTTAAAGTTTGAGATATCATCTGACAAAGAAATGCAATATTTCAACTAAATTAAAGAACATTAATTTAAAAAACTAGATGATGAAGCTTGCTAAATGTTGACATGAATTCAGTCTGCTACCAGTGCACTGTTATTCTTATATGACTTTCTTTCAACTCTGTAACTAAAAATGTCTATACTATGGTATAAGCACAAAAATCCATACCTCCTACCTTAGAATATTGCTCAGTTATTCCTTGATAGCTGAAAGGTTTCATCTTTTAAAAAATAACATTCCAGTAAATGTACTTCTCTGTCTGTGTTTGTGTCTTTTGGCTTTTCCCGGTTAGGGGTCGAAACAGCAGAACTTCCGTCTGCTAATGATTGGCAGTTGATTTTTACGTACCGGCTTGCCAGGCCTGATGCACAACCTTCAACTAAGGTACGCTCGTTCACGCATGTCTCCACGCAGAAGATGCTCTAGCTGAGAATCGAACCGGACAGCGTCTTACTGTGATGCGACAATGCTACCTTCTATTAAACAATAATCGTAGACATAAAATGTTATTTTCCACTGTTGTATGGTTGATTCAATGTGCTTCCTATGTTGCATTACCTATTTCATTCTTTTATATATGCCATTTACTGACTAGTAGCCAAAGTTAAATGTCCTATAATGCAATCTGTATCATGTGAACATAGCAGCAAACAGTCTGCATACACTGTGGATAGTTTTTCATTCCATCACTGACACTTCTGAATATCCATCATGATCATTCATGTGCTGTTTGTCTGAAACACTTTCATTCCTCTTCCAGGTTGTTGATACGAAACAAAAGTGACAGTTATGGAGTACACATTGTCACCTGCTAACATATGTGTATGTGTGTGTAGATGCACATTAAAGGCTTAATTGCATAGTGTCACGATGTACATTGTCTATATAACTGCTTTTTCCCATCCAGCATTTGAGCCATTTCTCCAAGAGGCAGGCATATACCTACAACCAGTTCACTTGACCACATTCTTGAGTAAGATACAGTTAAGTGGAGATATTGCCTTCAGAATTCAGTTTCCATATGAGTAAGTCTAGTTAAACATTGTTGTAGAGCTCCACAATTTAGCAACGGCAGTTCGGTCTTTTAGAAATTTAGTTTCTTATTTAACTTGTCTACTGTATGAGTGCATGAGGCAGGAAATGAACTTTCTTTCCAAATAATTTTCTATTTAACACTGAAGGCTTATTACAGACTGAATATATATAATAAATATACAGTATAACAGTAAAATGTATCATCCATCTCAGAACATCAGCACTTCCAAGTCACAATCAAAAACAAGGCAGCTTTACCAGCTAACAAATAAGTGTGTATATGTAAGGGATGGCAAAAAATGCAGGCAATACATAAGTAAGGAAATTATAAATTAGGATTCAAAAGTGTAAAACTTTACCCACATAGTTTTACAACTCTAATTTCCTATCCTTACCACATAAGCAAAAATATATCGAAGTATTAGTAATAGCATCCTGAGACTAATGTTTCTGAATGTAGTAGGTTGAATAAAAAAGGTTGACACTGTTATTATAGGCTGACAGTAATTTTCGGGAGGGTAAAAATAATAAGGTGATACAGGATACAGAGGTGCTGGGTGATGGTGGAAAAGCTTGATTTCCACTGGAAACAGCTGTCAGCATATATTTTTTATGCAATTTGGGCCACTGGAACTGAAGTTCCAAATTTTAGAATTCCAAGTTTTACATAAAATATGACATCCTGTCAGTAGTTCATCAGTATTCCCATGAAACTCCTTCCTTCATTTTACAAGCTGTTGCATTAGAGACTGTGTTATGCCTTTGGTGCTTGCAAGTAGCAGCATATCACAGCTTACATATTTTACAGCAGCGGCATGCTTATATTGGAGCACAATCATCCAGGTCAATACATACCTTATGAAAATCACCCAGATGGACTTGCAAATGACAGTTAAATGGAAATTATTCAACAAAACCATATGCTAAAATAAAACTTAATAAAGAAGTATAAATTCAAAAAAAACTTCAGAAGCTGTGTCACTAACACCCCATATAAATGCCAATAAATTTTGGGGAACTGGGTCATCAACACCCCATATAAATGCTAATAAAGTTTGGGGAGCAGTGTCACTAACACCCCATATAAATGCTAATAAAGTTTGGGGAGCAGTGTCACTAACACCCCTAATATCATGTACACTGTTTCAATGGACTTCATTTAGAGCTGGCTTGTAAGGTTATACAAAAGCCTGTTCCAATTGTTTATCTTGATGAGCAGGCAGGAACACACCTCTAGATGGTACTCGGTGTTTCCCTAATGGGAAAGGGCAGTACGGTTTAGTTTGGGGTGTCTTGAGTGATGGAGTTACTTGGGAGAGGTTGTGTAGGTTGTAGGGGTTAGTTTTATTTTGCAGTTTGCAAAGGAGACACCTGGTTGAAGCACTTTAAGAGACCCTAAGAGTAATTCAACTCTGTAGGTGACTGGTAACCATTTGGCCTTTGAGAGGGCAATGCAGTGATGTTACTACAAGCTTCTAAGGCTACCTCTGTAATGTAATAAGGCAGCTTTGCTATGACAGTCTCCCACTCTCTGGTAAGCAGTTTTGCTCTTTATTTAAGTATGCAAAATTACTGCACAGTTCTCTGTTTTAAAGTTTGAGATATCATCTGACAAAGAAATGCAATATTTCAACTAAATTAAAGAACATTAATTTAAAAAACTAGATGATGAAGCTTGCTAAATGTTGACATGAATTCAGTCTGCTACCAGTGCACTGTTATTCTTATATGACTTTCTTTCAACTCTGTAACTAAAAATGTCTATACTATGGTATAAGCACAAAAATCCATACCTCCTACCTTAGAATATTGCTCAGTTATTCCTTGATAGCTGAAAGGTTTCATCTTTTAAAAAATAACATTCCAGTAAATGTACTTCTCTGTCTGTGTTTGTGTCTTTTGGCTTTTTCCGGTTAGGGGTTGAAACAGCAGAACGTCCATCTGCTAATGATTGGCAGTTGATTCTTACGTACCGGCTTGCCAGGCCTGATGCACAACCTTCAACTAAGGTACGCTCATTCACGCATGTCTCCACGCAGAAGATGCTCTAGCTGAGAATCGAACCGGACAGCATCTTACTGTGATGCGACAACGCTACCTTCTATTAAACAATAATCGTAGACATAAAATGTTATTTTCCACTGTTGTATGGTTGATTCAATGTGCTTCCTATGTTGCATTACCTATTTCATTCTTTTATATATGCCATTTACTGACTAGTAGCCAAAGTTAAATGTCCTATAATGCAATCTGTATCATGTGAACATAGCAGCAAACAGTCTGCATACACTGTGGATAGTTTTTCATTCCATCACTGACACTTCTGAATATCCATCATGATCATTCATGTGCTGTTTGTCTGAAACACTTTCATTCCTCTTCCAGGTTGTTGATACCGAAACAAAAGTGACAGTTATGGAGTACACATTGTCACCTGCTAACATATGTGTATGTGTGTGTAGATGTATATATAGACAGAGAGCAGTTTAAAACCTGATGTGTTTTGGCTGTGTACACTATAGTTGCCCTGTAAATGATGTAATATATAATATGCTAACATTTTATAAGCTTAAATGAACCTGTAGACATGCACAAACTGCCACTTATTGAGATATAATATAGCTATTGGCTGTCTACGTGAATTCTTCAATGTCCATATATCTGAAATCTGGATACTATTTAGTAATTACTTAACAATGGTCGCATCTCCTTTAGCATAGTTCAGAGGAAATGCACAAACCTGATAGATTCCTGAGCACAATTAATGTTAAGGTTAAAGTACAGCCTTTGTTCCCAGAAGGGAGGGTAGAAATTATTGTTTTGCACTCATAGTGTTACTTCTCTCCCTCAGACTAGCCACACATTCAAAAGTGCACACGTCCAAAGAAACTAAAATAAGCATATCAGTTCCGATTTTGCTCTTGAAAGCATAAAAAATGTTGCTTTTTGTAAGAGTATCCCTTTTTCAAAAGATGTGCACAGAGTAATGAAGCAGATATTAGTTCTAGAAAGTTCTAGACATTATGGGCTCCAGGAGCCATAATGTTTCTGAAAGATGTCCAAAAAGTAAATTCTGTTAAGTATAGATAATATTCCTAACTACACCATTGTTTGTCTGTATCAAAGAGCTGTGCTGCCTTCCGTATTCCTTTATATATTACTTATACATTAGATATTGTGAATTTAGAAATCAAGTCTGACAATATCCAAATTCAATTCTACTGACAAAAAGCAACAATGCTGGAAAACAATCTTTATCCTAATCCAGCCCTTCCCTAAAATCTGTTATTTATTTTGATTTACAACTTTAGATCTCATTTTTTTCAGCCATGCTATTTATTTGTAAACAGTGTCGTAGGCTGTCATGACCCATTTTATTATTATCTGCCTTATAACAAGAATTTCACTATAATACAAATACAGTTCCAAAATACAGGTGTAACATACACATTCACTGCTGCTGGCCTTCCCTTATTTCTGTGTAAGACTTTTCTGTCACGGTGCTTTTCTGTGTTAAGCTCAGACATTCATTGTTGTTTCATACAGTTCCCTTGATACATGTACACACATCTATATAAGTGAATCTTCGATTTCTTCCTTTATTAATTTTTTTATGATGATGTTTCATTTTTTTTTAATTAACCCATCTAAAATATTTAAGAAGCATGTACATGTATTTCTCATAATGCTGGTGTAATTCTGGCATGGTCAGTTTTATTGCTCTGCAAATGTAGAATGTGTTGGTAACTTGTACATTTGATAACAATCTCAGTGCAGGCAAACTGGTGTTTGTCTTCTGCAGGTACTTCAGTGATACAGTCTATCACACAGAGTGATTTTACATTCTTATTGATTTTAGTGTGATTTTTTTTTTATCTCCATATTTTCATGAAATTTGTAACACAAGTTAGTCTTTATTCAACAGTTTTGTAGACGTTTGACATTCAAACAAACCTAATCCAATTTCTGTTAGATGAATTCTAATTTAATTAGTTGTAATGATTTTCTGGACTGAGTCTTCTTGTACTGATTAAAGAATCACACACACACACACACACACACACACACACACACACACACACACACACACACACACACACACACACACACACATACCTGTGGGCAATTTAAAGATTTAAAGGATGGCTAATTTACCTAGCAGCAATGCTAATAGGTAACTTTTATTTTATGTTACCTTATGAGCATTGAGTATCAGCTCACTCTGGACAACTGCTGGTGCGAGCTCTTTTTAATTCTTATCTTACAGATATCCAGTTAGGAGCATATGTTGACTTATTTTACATCAGGTGAGCAGCAGTTTGTTGAAAATGCTTTCTAGCAGCCTTTTGAATATACCCATACATTAGCATTTCCAGGAATGCATTAATGCAATCCAGTACGCCCAAACAATATCAGAGTCTCTTTATATATTTAAGACTAATTATTTATTTTTTATTAATCATTTATGCAGCAACTACCTTGCATGCTAGGTGTACACTTATTTATTTTGACAATGCATCTTCAGAATGTTCTTCTTTAATCATAAATATGTCAGGACCTATTAAGTGTTTATAATTATATTTAATTCAGTTGACATCCTCCTCTAGAGGTATGTTATAAACCATCCCCTCAATGTCAACATAAGAGCTGTTGCCAGGTATTTTGCTCTTTCTAGAAATATTCATAAATCAGACCAAACAGGGCTGTAGCTATCTGTTTTACCTGAACCAGCCTTTCACTGTCTTGTAGGAAAATTATTTACTCATTTGCAATGTTATATATTTGATCTGAGGCTTATGTTATTTTGTTTCAGGAAGTGATAATTATAAACAATACAAGAAGTTTTTCTTGTATGCTTGCTGTGTTCATCTGTGCTGACACCCCAACTTCGAATGTTGTCCAAAATGAAATCAGCACCTTTCAGTCCCATAATGGTCTAAACTTTTAAAAAGGAAAAGTGGGGGGCTATACATTTAGAACAGTAGACATGTGACCTTATAGAATCTAAGTCATGTGAGAAATTCCAAGCAATCATTAAACAGACAGTCCTCTAGGTATTATGCTTTAAAGCAATTTCCACAAGGAATCCACAAATACATTCTTATTTTATCCAGCTTAGTTTTTTAATTTGTGTATATGTGTGTGTGTATGTGCCTGTATGTGTGAGTGTTTTTGTGTTTGCATGTGTGTGTGTGTGTGTGTGTGTGTGTGTGTGTGTGTGTGTGTGTGTGTGTGTGTGTGTGTGTGTAATCAATGAAAAATCTAGTTTGTGATCTTTTCACCTTGCCTACAATTCCCATCATACTCTTTTGCTCCATATATCTATTTAATCTCTCTTTATAGAGGGGAGGAAGCATTCGAAGTTTGTATATATTAATGCAGTGTTTTTTGCAAGTCCTTTTACCTGAAAGGCATGTTTATACAGGCAGTGTTTAGATGGTTGCAGTTTCAAGATGCATTTTCTGTATCACCTCTAAATCTTTTCCTATTTTGGATGTTTAAACATGATTGTCTTCAAAGGGCATAACCCATCCCACAGTTGTTTTGCCCTAGGTATAGCCATGTGCCCTTAGAAGGGCTGAAGTGAAGGTACCACCCTTTGGATCATGTCCCAGCCTCCTTAAATCTTTCTCTAGACATGGACCCTCATTTACTATTACCTTCTCAGATGATGTCATCAGCAAAGATACTGAGTTTATGTTTCACGTGCTGCGTAAAGTCAGAGATGAAAGTTTTAATTGCAGCTTG
This sequence comes from Protopterus annectens, assembly GCF_019279795.1. Lineage (NCBI taxonomy): Eukaryota > Metazoa > Chordata > Ceratodontiformes > Protopteridae > Protopterus > Protopterus annectens. The sequence goes on along the minus strand of NC_056729.1, from coordinate 62,997,444 downwards.
GACTATGACTGATCTGTGTGAGTCTCCACTTGGCACTATTTTACCTTCCTAACGCTAACCCCAACTACCATCTTCTATTCTTCGCAATCTACACATTCCACTCATATACAGAGTTTAGCACCTCTCTTATTTTCAACCACAAGCCTGCTACACTTTTCCACCTCTCTGGCATCTATGTGTTAAAACTGACCAAGTTAGTCTGTTGGAATCTACTAAGTAAGAAAATTATTCTAATCTGAGGTAAGTCAGATGGTTTTGTTTTTCTTCTGTGGAAAAAAAATGTAAAAAAAAAAGTTGCACAACCCAATTAATTATTTTCAGTAAAGCATGCAATAAATAAAGTTGCAAAATGTGCAAAGTGTGTAAACTCATTCCGTTGTTGTTTTTTTTTCTGTAAAATGTATTGTTTGGAAGCTAATCCGGCTCCATACAGGCACAGACAGACACATAACACATTATATAAGACTTTTGTTTTTCACATGTGTATCACTTCCTACAAAAGGTGTGCAGCAGTAAATGGACTACAACTTCCTACTGAACCAAGTGATGTTGCAAGCAGGATGCCTGTCTTTAAAAGTATGAATTCTAAAACAAAGGAAAGAATCTAAAATGCTTTACTTTTGGCAAAAGGTGGAGTTTGCCATAGGAGACAGTGCTGACTGAATAACTATGAATAATGGTTTATTCCTCACTGGACATTCTCTCCCTTATGTGAATTATCCAAGTTTACAGGGCAACTTTTTAAAAAGTCAGACAGCTTGTGCTTGCCTCTTGATGAGTCCAATAAACTTTTATGGACTGGAAAGATCAGAGCTATGGAGGTCATTGTCTTTAAATTCTGTGTGTGAATGTGTTCTATAACTCTCACATTATTATAAAAAGTTAGTGGTAGCAAGTTACACTAAATCTGCAGCTAGTTTTAGTAGTACAACCAGACAACTGTTACATCATTTTTAAATGCCATCCATCTTTTAAAACTGTTTAATTTGCACTTCTTGTGTAAGAGTATAATTTCTCATACATTTAATTTCATTTCTTTTTCTCTGCTCCCTTGCTGATCATCAGGCTCTGCACTCATGTCTGCTGTATACACCTGTTGTTTCACTGAAGGCAAGATCCCTATATCTCATTAATTTCCTTGAGGAGAAAGTCAAGCATGCTGGGAGTGGTAGCTGTTGCTCCTGTGCTATGATCCAGGAATTTGAATTTAATCCCTAGTATTCCCTGCAAATTCATGAAACATCCAATAGGTTGTCATAAGATGGCCAGTATGATATGCATGCAAGCCTCTCCATGTACATAATCAATGGTCCTGCCCCCCCCCTTGTAGACAGCACATCTGCATGATCCCTGGGGTGTACCAAGGATAATATAATGGACAGTGTACCCAGGAGCATTCCCCATACCATCCTTCTGAAGAGACTGGAGCCAGCTTAGCCAAACCCTTCTTCTCCTCTCCTGCTTCAGCTCCAGAAGGAACCTAAGCTGCTAGTCAAACTTGAAAGATCTAGGTCATAGTTAGTGCTTTAGTTTTGTATGTCAGTGGAGTTGGCAACTTTCAAAGAGCAGTTCTTAATTTTGTTTATTTCAGGTAAAAAAAATTATTATTCAATTTCAAAAGATTGTGGCTGCTTATTAATATATATAAGGGAATTTACCAAAATTGGTATTGGCATCCACTCTTTGGAGAGTAACTACATTGCTATAGCTACTATTAATATGTTGCAGATTGTTTATTTTAAGAGATTTTAGTTTATGAAACTTTTGTGTGCCAGACAGGTCTGACTAGTGGCAGTATATTGTCATAATGTTGTATGTGTTTACAAATACAAAATAACCTTAGCAAGATTCACATACTGTTGCTAAGATTACACTGAAAGATACTGGGCTGAGATTCTGTGGAGGAGAAATTTCTGGAAAGCTTGCACTTTAACTCCTCAATCCAGCTATGAAGTCCAAGGTACTTGGGTGTGGCACTACTATTCATGCCTGAAGTAGCAGTATGTATTTGGCATATACTATTAAAGCCAACCTCTTTGCGCATTATCTTGGGACATCACTTCAGACTGTGAGACTGTAACCACTGACCATTACATATTATTTGGTATGCAGTAAACTAGACATATAGCCTGCAAAATACTTTTACTACAAGAAGATGTACAGGTCTTCTCAGAATAGCTACAATGTAAATATATAGAAGTATACCGTACACAGCAGTTGTTTCATTTTTTTAGTCAGAGTATTTAGAAAACAGTGAAAATAAGCTCGAAAAAATTCACCAAAACATCAGTGCCACAACTAGTTAAAGACTATAAACTAGGGGTCTCAAACTTAAAAAAAAACACAGCCCTCATAGTTTATCACACTCAGCTGAGGACTACAGTCTCCACAAAACAAAAAGAAGGGTAGTTACTGAGGTCAAGAATGTAGTGTAGTTGTTTCTCTATTGCAGAATTATGCTGGACTGAGGGCTGCTTGAGGCTTGAGGACCATGAATTTGAGATCCCTGCTATAAACCAAGGGCACTCCCAGAGGGTGGTATGACCTAGAATGAGTTCATAATCACCTTGTCTGTCATTAAAAATCAGTCCACTGAAACAAGAGACAACCTGACAGGTGCTATAGGAACGCAGCATGCAGCCAAAGGGGAATTCAATACATCCACAGACAATCACAGAATGTACAGTGAACTGCAGAAATTAGAGCTGGTGTGTAGATGCGATGAATCAACGAAGCTGAGAAAGAATGAAATGACTTGAGGTACACAGGGAGTGTGAGCAGGCAGAAAATGAGAGCAGAGACACGCCAAAGCAGCAGAGGAGGACAGTAAACGTCAGCATGAGCTTATGAAGATGAGAAGCATCAGCTCAAGAAAGAGGTGCTCATCTTTCACCCCAAGTGCATGGCAGTAACAGGAGGTGAAAACCCAGCCTATAACACAAAGTCAGTAATAAATTGTTTTATCGGCATGCAGATGGAGAATGACTTTGATAGATTTATTTGGGGATTTGAATATATGTGTGCAGAGGGGGAAATGGATGAGTTATTTTTCCTATGTGCTTTTTGCATCACCACCTGATAACCATCAGCTTCTCCAATGACTCTCCACCCACTTATTCCCCATCAGTGATATCATGGACACTAGCATGGATGGTTCAAATGAGAAACTCACCACCGTAACAGGTACAAGCAAGCAAAATCTGAGGGTAATGCTACTCAATGCCAAAAGTCTAAACCTCAAAATGCATTCACTTGAGGCACTCCTTAAAATGGAGAACATCGACATCTGTGCAGTGACAGAGACCTGGTTCAAGGCTCCAGAGAGCACCCCTGCATTACCAGACTATAATTTATACCACACCTTTCAGCCACCTAACCTGGATCAAAACACTAAAGGTGGAGGCGTGTCCATATTCATCAAGGATATCCACACCAACAGGCTAGTTGCTCAGCATAATGCATCCGAGATTATCCAAGTGCAACTAACTCTGGCCAAGACCACAATCCAAATTGCAACTTGCTACAGATCCCCCACCATGCCCCAGGATTCCCACTCCTCATTTCTTGATACACTGGAAAATATTAGGGTACAATCCAACACCCTAATAATGGGCGACTTCAACTACCCCACCATTAACTGGGAAAACTACTCATGTACCAACTCTTGCTCAACATTTTCTGGAATTCATAAATTCCAACGCCTTGGATCAACTTATCCACACCCCCATCAGGGGCAGCAATATCCTAGACCTGGTCATTACCAACATGGGCGACCAGTGTTCCACACCAGAGGTCAATTCCTCATTGGTCAGATCTGACCACAAGCCAATCAGCCTAGACATCCACAACACGCCCCCACCCCCATTAGGGAAACCACCGTAAAGATTTTCTCATAAGCCAACTTCGCACTTCTTAAGACAGAAGTGGTGAACTTCACGACACCCATGCAGACAGACAATAGAGGTACGACTGCTGAATCCTACACAAATACACTTTATAAGCACTTACACGAGTGCATGGATCATGCAATCCCTAACAGAACCAAGATGCTATCCTCCAAAAAAAAGAAAGCCAACCTGGTGGTCCCCTGCCATAAACAAACTCTACAACAGAAGAAAGAAACTGTTGCAAAAAAGAGTAAAATCACATGACTGGAAGAACTCCCTAGTCAGCCTCAGTAAGAAGCTGAGATCCCTCATAAAATCCTCCAAAGCTAGTTATGAAAACAAAATTGCCACTGATTCTAAAGACAACCACAAAGCATTCTATAACTATGTCAAGACTCTCAATAGCAACACTCAGATCTGCTCTGAGTTACAGCACAATGGCAGTAAATATACAGAACCAACTGATATTGCCAACATCCTGGCAGATAGGCTCAGTACTAACTTTACACCCCCCACCCCCTAAAGGGCCCATCTCTATACTGAAAGAATGCAAAGTTCCTGTAATCACGGCTGTACAGGTAAAAAACACACTCTCCAAAGCCAAGAACACAGCATCCATGGAACCTGACAACATCCCAGGCTGCGTTCTACATGAACTGCAGAATGAACTGGCACCCCACCTAAGCACCATGTTCAGTCATAGCCTCACCTCAGGCTTTGTGCTCACTGAATGATGCACAGCGATGTTATCCCACTCCACAAAGGGGGAGCCACCACAGACTCTGGGAACTACCGCTCCATTAGCCTAATGAACCGGGTCTGCAAGGCCATGGAACGTATCATCATGGAACTTATAAACAAAGACATTGGTAATCTCCAAACTCTGGACCCCACCCATTTCGGGTTTGTAAAAGGCAGATCATGTCTTCTAAACCTGACTGACTTCTTTGAAGCAGTCACCAAAAACGTAGACGAGGGTAAGGTGGTTCACACAGCATATCTAGATCTTGCCAAGGCTTTTGACACCATCCCACAATCTGGAATTATAGATAAACTCACTAAACTAGATATAAATCCCTATGTCACAAGATGGGTTGCCAAATGGCTCACGGACAGAACCCACACTGTGAAAGTAGCAGACTCCAAATCCGACTTCAGACCAGTGACAAATGGAGTACCACAAGGTTCAGTCCTGGGTCCTCTCCTGTTTGGTATCTACTTTTATGAAGTACAGGCCAACACAGAAGGTCTTTGGTTAATGAAGTTCGTAGATGACTGCAAACTAGGAGCCATAATTGAATCTCCTAATGATGTGGACATCCTACAAAAGGGCCTCACTGAGACAGATGCCTGGTTTCAAAGCCATGGCCTCAAGCTCAATGCCAAAATGTGCATAGTCATCCCCTTTGGTAAAAACTCTGTACCCATGAGCTACCACATAGGTGGTAGTCTACTTAACACCAAAAGTGTGATAAGAAACCTTGCGACAGAGGTGGACAGTAGTCTCTCCTTTGATAATCACATCACCACAGTAGTCAGGAAATCCTTCTATGTGGCACACCTCATCACAAAAGGTTTCTCATCCAGGAAAAAAGAGGTCATTGTTCCCCTCTACTCATCACTCATTAGACCCATTATACAGTACAACACCCTTTTTGGTATGTACCTCACAAGACATCTACAGCAACTGGAAAGGCCGCAGAAATACCGAACAAAGAGGATTACTGGCCTCAAACAGATACCCTACGCAGACCTTTTCAAAAAATTCCAGCTTTACTCCGTCGCATATCGCCTACTCAGAGGTGATCTCTGCCTAAAATACAAAGCTATGTCAAACCCAGAGCTGCTGGACATGCTCCATGTAAAGAAATCCCAATCCCCCCAAGCTACATGCTCTAGGGACCTAAACCTTGTCACCACAATAAACAGAACATGCTGGAGGGATAGATTCTTGTCCCAGAAACTTCCCATACTCTGAAACAAACTACCTATCTATATCAAACAAAGCTCCTCATTAGCACTCTTGAAGAAAAATCTTGATGATTGGATGGGAAATAAGAAATTCACCCAGGGGATCACCTCTGTGGCTCTGCTCAACAGGGGCACAGGAAAATATTTTTGGGTGGCAAAAGCCAGAAGCCAGGGTACCTTTTTGGCTAGGCTTGTATAGGCCCTAGGGCCAATAGCCTAGTACCTACCTATGAACCTATGAGAGTAAAACAGAAGTAGCCCTCAGTCAGGCAGGTATGAATATTAACTGCGGCCACGATTGTCAATGGGCCATCAGCCTTCCATGGCTCCACTCCATAGTATTTCAGCTGGAATAGCAGCTCAAAGCATCCACTAGGGAGCTATCAGTTTTCTGTCTGCCTCAGCCTCATTGCTGCCACTTATTCTGACATGTCAATTGCTTGACTGAAGCTCTCATTAACACAGGCAGCCAGTGCATATTTCCTTTCAGCATTACTCCTGCCCTAGTGGTCAGTGTTAGCATCTACAATATTGTGTGAAACTATCACACTCACCCAATGCATGTATGTGGTTCTATATGCATGCTGAGACCTACAATCACCAGCTTGCTAAGCTAAGCCACATCCTCAGACCAAGCTGCTTTGCTGGAGCCAGATACCCTTACCTTCCTAGCATCCAGTTCTGGAGCTACTACCCCCTCCTCCTAGAATGAGTAAACCAGCAAGAGCCACTCACTCCTACCTTTGGGCCATCTGGGTCACATTCAGGGCTTTAGCTCTCTCTGTATTAAGGAGACAGATTGAAATGTGTGAGATTTTTAACCCTTCTGCTCATCGGTAAGGCAATTAAGTGATATTGATTATTTAGAATAAAATAAAGTAAATCATGCTTTCTGTAAATGCATTAAACTTACTCCTAAAGCGTAAAAGAAAGAAGTTTAGAGAACAAAGTAGAAAAGCAGAAAATAGTGGCAATACTTTCATTGTAGAACAAAGCACTCTATTTTAATAAGTGATTGAATGGATGTCAAATTACTACTTCTAAAATGCTGTGAGATCTGATGGTAAGACAGGAAGCACTCAGTGCTTTGCCAGAAGATACATAAATGTACTGTAACTTTATCCAGCCAGCAGCTACTGCTGCACATGAAGGGGAAAGCTAGTATTGCACATAGGTATATGGGAACCCATAGAGGCTATCTTACTATTCACAGTGGGTTCCCCAACATAGGATAACATTTGTTCTAGTATATGCTAACATCTTGGGGTTAAAAGTTGCTAGTGCTTCCAAGAGATGCATGATTGGTGCAGATGTCCAGAGAAGCAGGGTAGAGCACAAAATCCATGTGAAGGAGTTATCAAAGGTGGTACCATGCCAATGCATGCTTGTCTTGAGTCTGTAGTTGCTCCAGATTATCAGAAGGGCCAATTCCCATCTTAGCCGAGAAAAATGAAGCTATTGCCACAAGGGATGCTGCATCAGATATAATTAGTTTTTTTCTTGATGTTGTTAGAGAGGAGCATTACTTGCTCAACCATCTCACTCCAGTTAAGGCCATGGAAGGGGTACCTTTGCAACGTACATTGGTTGGAGCTCAGTTGGACTGGGAAGGTGGTCAGGGAAGGAAGCAGTTGAAATTACTTGATGAGATCCTAACAGATGTTGTAATAAGAAATTACTCTGATGATACATCAGCTCATGTACAAATGCATTTAAGGTGGAGGTGGGGTTACATCAAGGATCAGCTCTGAGCCTTTTCTTATTTGCAATGGTGATGGACAGGTTGACAGACGAGATCAGACAGGAGTCCCCGTGGACTATGATGGTTTCAGATGACATTGTGATCTGTAGTGAGAGTAGGGAACAGGTGGAGGAGACCCTGGAGAGATGGAGATATGCTCAAGAGAGAAGAGGAATGAAGGTCAGCAGGACTAAGACAGAACATATGTGTGTGAATGAGAGGGAGGATAGAGGAATGGTGAGGATGCAAGGAGTAGAGGTGGCGAAGATGGATGAGTTTAAATACTTGGGATCAATAGTTCAGAGTAATGGCGAGTGTAGAAGAGAGGTGAAGAAGAGAGTACAGGCAGGATTGAGTGGGTGGAGAAGAGTGTCAGGAGTGATTTGTGACAGACGAATACCAGTAAGAGTGAAAGGGAAGGTCTACAAGAGGGTAGTGAGACCAGCTATGTTATATGGGTTGGAGACAGTGGCACTGACAAAAAGGCAGGAGTTAGAGCTGGATGTGGCAGAATTAAAGATGTTAAGATTTGCACTGGGTGTGATGAGGGTGGATAGGATTAGGAATAAGTATATTAGAGGGTCAGCCCATGTTGGAAAGTTTGGAGACAAAGCCAGAGAGGCAAGATTACATTGGTTTGGACATGTGCTGAGGAGGGATGCTGAGTATATTGGGAAAAAGATGCTAAGGATGAAGCTACCAGGTAACAGGAAAAGAGGAAGGCTTAAGATAAGTTTTATGGATGTGGTGAGAGAGGATATGCAGGTGGTTGGTGTGACAGAGCAGGATGCAGAGGGCAGGAAGAAATGGAAACAGATTATCCACTGTGGCGACTCCTAACGGAATCAGCTGAAAGATGATGATGATGATGATCAGCTCATGTACATGCAAGCACATCCAGCCAAGCATGGAGACCAGCAGGCAAGAAAGACAGCAGGGTCATTGCCAGCCAGTGCCCAAATCTTCAACCAGTGTGGCCTCTTCAGGAAAAGAACTAGACAGTAGCAGTAAGCCTGACTGAGCCATGGCTATCAAAAGATACTATATTCCCTTTGAAAGGAGAGCTGAAAAAGATCACAAAGAGGAAGAAGAAGCTTAGAGAGGCATTTCTCTCAGATCCCAGCCCAGATTTCCTTAAAAGTCAAGGAGATCTTATGATAAGGGTGAAAGCACACAGTATACTGGGACAGGAGACCTTATGATAAGGGTGAAAGCACACAGTATAGTGGGACACAGGCTTACCATGCATAGAATGGACTACTAAAAGGAGGACACAAGGAGGAATGGGTTAGCTGGTTGTAGTCCCAAGGGCCTATCATCAGGCACTTCTAGCTATAACTCATCATATCCCTTTTGCAGGTCATTTGCTCTTGAAGTGAACAAAAATCATGCTTTTTGCAAATTATTTTCTGGCCAACTACTGAAAACAATGTGAGAGAGTATTATAAGGCATGTGAGCAGTGCCACAAGTTTGGCAAGGCAAGAAATAAAGCCAAGGCTGCTTTTGTGTCTGTCTATAATCAAGGAACCATTCCATAGGGCAGCTATGAATATTGTGTATCTCTTATTACTCCAAGCATTACAAGTAAGCATTATTGCTTCATGATGGCAGACTATGTTTTTATAGACCAAGAGGAAGTGAGTATGTCTTCAATTGCTGCAGAAAAGACAAGTACTCCTTTAGAGATTTTCAGTAGGATTGGTTTCTCCTGGAAAATTCAAACAGACAGAAGTGCTGTCGGTGGAAATGCTCCAGGGAAAAGCAGTTACAAACTGATCTTCTACATCTATTAAAAGAGGTGTTTTTTATCTATAAAAACATGTTTTGGTGGGATGGATTAATGCACCTCTTACGATAATGCTGACAGCATTTGTAGACCAGACTTCTCCCATCCTCTTTTTTTTTTTGCATGGGTGAAGTTGTCCCATGAATCCACATTTTTTTTTTTTTTTTATCTTTTCAGCTATTGGTAACAGGAAGCAGTAAGACCTTGACTTAATTCATGATGAATGGGAGGGTGAATGTGATTTCCACAAAATCTTTTGTGGAGTGCATTCTAAATTTCAGTACAAGGTTTAGAGAGCTCAGGAGGATGGTGAAAAACATCTAACACAGGCGTAATAGCAGCAAAAGTTCTAGTATGACTAGACAGCTGCATCCTGAGAATAGACAGTTGGACAAGTGCTAATGGTACCTATTACTCCGCCTCTACAAAATAAACTGCAGGCAAAATGGGAGGATCTTATACTACAGTGAGAATAGTAAGTGATATTTATATGGTGTTGTTACCAGGCAGGATGTCATGTCATTGATGTCTTGAAGCCATACCACAACAGAGAGTTACAGGGGGAATCAGATGGGACAACTCCTGGTAGAACTTCTCAATGAGACCTGGTCTGACCCTGATGAGGTAGTGCCAAGATAGCAGCTGACTCCTACCCAGGTTCAGGAAATCCATGTACTAGTATGGGATTTCGGGGGCATTTGCCCAGTCAAACCAGAGTGTACTAATCTGGTATATTACCATGGAGACACAGGAGCCCACAGCCAATCAAAGGGGCAGAAATGACAGTAGAGTCCTATTCTGTTACTAAAATGCAAATGGCTTCTACACAAGGAACTGTGTAGTAGGATTAAAAAACTCCTATTCAAGCTATACGTCTCAGGGGTTTGTAAAAAAAAAAAAAAACAGCATACCAAAAGTCTAGAAAAGGGAAATATGTTTCTTTTTCGGACAAAAAAATATAAAAGCCATAATATGCTTGCAATTGTTGTTCCCAGTAAATCATGCAAAAATATGTAAGACTTGCAAAACTACATAAAAAAGTGCAGTTGTTTGTCTGCAAAATGTATTAGCGCTGTGGAAGTAAATCTGATTTCAAACAAACTGCACATTACCAGAGTTTATTTTTTCAATTATAATGCTTCCTACCAAAGCCTGTGCTGCCATTAATTGATTACAAATTGCTAGAAAGCTATTTGACTTGACAAATAGGATGTTTTGATTTAAAATGTGACTCTCAAAGGAAATGGGGCATTCTAAAATGCTTTGCTGACTGCAGAAGGCAAAAGTACCCTTAGAGACAGTGCTGAATATATACAGTAACTGCCAATGAAGATTTGTTCTAAGATACATCCACCAAGACTTTCTCCAAGTTACACTAATCTTTCAAGTTTGGAGGACAATGTTCAAAATTCACTCGGGCTTTGCTTGCATCCTGGTGAGTACTATAAACATTATGGATTGTACAAAAATTTTACTGATCAAAGGCACTGAGCTGTTTGTTTACAAATTCTCTTTGTGCCTATTCTGTAACTATTTAATTGGTAGATAAAGTACCATACATCTTCAGACAGTGAAAATAGTTAGGCCAGGTAGCTGCTGGAGGGAGGATACAATTCATAGGAAACTGCTCAGGTAAGCTGAGTTGAGCTACTGAGCAAAAAAAAGCAATTCCTAGATGTGCATGTAATGAATGACACTGATTCTAAGAATTAAATATAAATTGCATATCTGCAAATTGCAATCCAAACATAAATTGCAGACAAGGTGCCCTATCTACATGTGCTACCAGCTGTACATACCTGCTGCTGTTTTCATTGCTCTGTCAAATCCTAGCATATGACGACTAGTTCCATTAACTGTCTGGACTGAAGCTGTGAAGGTTTGCTGTGCAGCAAGAAATGGAAAGAGAAAAAGAATAAAAGTACAGATAAAAATAAAAGTACACAAATAAAAATAAAAGTACACAAATAAAAAATAAAAGTACACATAAATAAAAATAAAAGTACACAAATAAAAAATAAAAGTACACATAAATAAAAATAAAAGTACACAAATAAAAAATAAAAGTACACATAAATAAAAATAAAAGTACACATAAAATGAGTGACAAGACGCCAAAGAGAAATTGGCTCACTAAAAATACACTGTATTCCTTCTCTTCCTTTACGTACATTGCAGCATTCTTCTTCCATCTGCTGTCCTATCTCTACCTCTTAAAACCACAATATGATTGTAATACAATGTATAATCTATAAATCAGTATGGTTTTAACAGGATATATGATATAACTCTAACTCACTTTGTTATATGCTAAGGCTACAATACTTACAATGAATCAGTATGGTTTTAGTGTGATACAATTCACCATGTTTATGAAGCACTATGAATTTACTTACATTTGATGTAGCATTTTGATGTAGTGATCATAAAATAATTACTAAAAGCATTAAAACATAGGGACCAAAAATATTGGGGAATATAAGTTTGGATCAAGTCCTCTGTCTCCTCTGTTCTGTAGCAAATGTTAAATATTTAGAGTATAAACTAAGGTCCTAATGGGGTTTCTGACTGAGTAGGGGGGTTAGTGTGATTTACAACCTGGCCCTTCTAAGCTTGAGTACTGGAGCTATGCTCAGCATCCATGAAGCACTATGAATCACTATGGTTTTAATATGATACAATTCACTATGTCTGTGACACTCACTATGCATCACAGTGAATTTAATGCGATGCAGGATCTGACTCTGATTCACAATGATACACACTATGAACTGCCATCATTTTAATATGGTACTTGATAAAAGAACGCACACCTTTATACCCTTTATCTTCCATTACTCATCTCATAATGTCCATCTTTCCTCCATTTTTTGTTCTGGCCACTGTTTTCCTTACTTCAGTCTTATATATAGTTAAGCTATTAATATTGCTCACAATGTTTAACTATACAGGTAAGTAAACTAGTTAACTAGTTCCCCTTTACATTAATGACCCGTTTACACCGTCAATAAAAAAAAACTAAAGCAGAATACAGCAGTATTAGAGTTAGTATCACATAATGATTTGTCCCATGACCATGACTTGTTACAACATGATCTGACTGATATACAGATTTCAGTGGGTAACACAACAGGGACCTACAGGCTTACTGCCCACAGTAACGTTAAGCACCTCACTTACAGTAATCAAAAACAACACTGGGAAGCAGATGGACAAAATAAAACTCCTCCACAGGATAATGGCAACCAATCTCCTCAAAGTCCAATACACTGTGATCGTGCCAACAAAACCTAGAATCCTCTTCTGTCAGATGATTTCTGCTTGGTGCCATTGTACACAAATCCAGCAGTCTGCCAAGTATCCCAGAACATAAGTGGGATTTGTGCTACTTAAATTAAATTAACTCATTAACAAATCATTTCAAATTGCTTTTATGCAATGTTGCAAGACTGTTTTATCCACATGGTGTTAGGTTAAACTATTTTGCTGTATTTCTGTTGCTTTTAAGTGCACGATTTATTGATTGTCACCTCATTATGCATACATCTAAAATCAAGTAGAGTTCAGTGCTTCATTTGCTAATGCTTTGTTAATATCTGTGGAAAATGTTTTCCTTAATGGATTAGCAGCCCAGAGGTTTTCTTCTTTTACATAGAAATTGATAAAGTTAGAATTCTGGGATTCCCATTAATTATGAGCTTTCTGTGCATTGTGAAGGAATATTCTACTTAAGTATAAATGCAAAACTTGGAAATTCTCTAAATTTGAAGGTAGTGTTGGATGTAGAAATACGCATTTTCTCTCGTTTCTCACTTTTAATGATAGGTCTTTTCACTCATTTGTTATATTAGTGACAGCCATTATCTATTTTTTGTGACTTTGGTTCATTCTTTCTTTATGTACTCGTTTGCTTATTTATTTATTGTTGCAGTACACTGATATGATTTCCCAGGATACCTATGTGCAATTTCCACATGAGAAATTGTTAATGAAAGGAGAGGTGGAAGGGGAGAATTGTGAAGTATGCCGTCATGTGTTTGCTGAATGCTAAATGTCACTTGAAGAAAAAAATGAAGTTAGACATGGTTTGCTTCTGCAACAGATTTAAGTCATTTGAATGTATCTCTCCTTAGACACAATCTTATACTGTAACATTTATTTTGTATTTGTAAACTAGTGGTATCTATCCAGTTTTTATTTCCTTCGTTTTTCACTTTTATGTTTTACCATATGTTCTATGTATTGGATGTTTTCTGCAGAATACAAGGACGTAAAATTCCAGTCAGTTTCTCTGGTATAATGGTCCTTTTCTAACCCACTGGTATAGCATGTGTGCACTACCCAATCCCCACCCCACTCCCACCATCAACTCACGGATACATGCGCACTCATTTATAAGCGCATGCACACACACACACACACACACACACACACACACACACACACACACACACACACACACACACACACACACACACACACACACATGATTGCATGCACACACCCATACATATGCTCACACACACTCACATGCAGACACACACCCACCTGCACACGCGCATGCACACAGTCACACACGCATGCGAGCGCACACGCTCACACACACACACACACACACACACACACACACACACACACACACGCACACACACACACACAACTCATGAGCTAGATAGCTCATAGTCAATATTATTTTTTAGATATTCTGTTGCCTATTTATAAATAACTGAATAATTGTTGCTATGTACTAAACAGGAACTTTGTGTTAAAGATCAATGTTGGTTGAAATGTGATGATGGGTAATTGTCATGCTTCTGTCAGGGTACATCTGCTGCATACTGTGCATTACCTGAAGAAAAATCTACTTGGTATAAGTTTAGAAAAAAAATGACAATCAGCTTATATTTTTTGACAGTAAAAAACAAAATTGAATGGCAAATGAAGAAGTGGAGGAACTATTTTACAACCCATCAAATCAAATACTTACAGATATATTTATTTTTCTTTAATTACATATTGACTATATAAGTTACACAATACCAAGAATGCTGGTACAAACAGAAAGTAATCAGCTTTGCCACATGTCTTTCAGTACTCCTGATTATGTGGCAAACCTATGACAGCAAGTACTGTGAAATAACCTGTTTTAATGGCTCATACAACATTCCACCCAGATGAAGATCTGTACAGTCTCCATGGTTACCACACAGCTAAGGAATACAGGCAGAACCAAATGAGCTGTTCTTCACATACTGCAACAAGAGAGATGAGTTCTCAGGAGTTCATTTCTTCTGCGAAACACTAGTGCCTGTGTTGGGCAAATTGTGTTCCAAAGATGGTGCTTTCTCAGAATTTGGCAAAGAAAGAAGGAAGACAATTATATGATTGTTTGAAAATAAAACGCTCACTCTTCCCTGTGTGTTGGTGAACTCAGGGGTGATTACTCAACGTTAGAGGAGGTGTGGGGTCACAGCTTGATAGTCCAAGGAACATCCTCCTATAAAAATGTTAAGGTTGGATAACTACCACAGAATGGTGCAAGAGCTATTTAACCGCATTAGTTCAAATTCTGATCTGCCATACAAATAAATAGTGTAGCATTCTGATCTGCTACACAAATGGCACACACCCATGTTTAAATATGAACAGAAATGCTTTCTTTTTTTCCTTTGTTCATAAGAAAATAAAATCTAACTCAGCAAAGACAGAATGCATATAGTATTAGCATTTACTATGGCTAAATTAACATGCATGCTGTGTAATAGTAGGAATGGAAAAAAAACAACATCTATTAATAGTCTATAAAGGAAATTCTCCCCGGAATATGTGCTTACTCATTCAAATGTAAGCATCAAGCAAGAAAAACAGGGCAGAGCAAAGAAAAGTGAAATCTGAGGATAAATAACCATCCACATTCAAGGGCCATACCTCAAAGCCTGGCTGTGATGCTTGTCTCATTATATATATATATGTATGCATTTTTTTTTTCAAACAGGATTAGCACCATCTTGTTTGTAAACAGTGCTCTTTAGAACATTTGCAAAAGTGGTAACACCATTCAGTGCTGTTTAGCTCATGTTCTTCTCACAAATAATGAATATATTTTAGAAATAATTTGAGAAATAACTGACATAGTGTGAGTCTCGTTTGTTTAATCCACCTCTTGGTGATTGTTGCCTTTATTTAAGAAAGGAAGGACTCTATAGCCTTCTCCTCTGCAGGCAGTAAATACCACCACCACAGAAATCCCTCACACCCCGCTGTGGTAAAGTAAGAATTTTAAGCCACTTCATATTAAGTCTATATCTCTCATCAGGTTGCCAACTCTTATATTCTGCCTGTATTAGAAGTACGCCAAGCCAACACCTAAGTCCACACATAGTCCCAAAAGCACTGAGAACCACCTCATTGAAGCCTGCACTCTGATTAAATCAGTACAGCACTCCAAGTAACTTTCCTGTAAAGATATAAACCACTGCCTAGTGCATATACTAAGGAAAGAAGCTTTAAACTCTTTTACAATAAAGAATATTTCAGTCTGCATGTCCTCCCCGCGGTTGGGTGGGCGTTCGAAAGACATGCGTAAATGGGCATGCCTTCGCTGAAGGTTGAACGTCGAGCTGGCACCTCAGCGTTCATGAAAATCTACTGCCAATCTTTAGCAGACCGGAGTTCCGCTGTGGCGACCCCTAACTGGGAAAAGTCGAAAGACAACAACAACAACAATAAAGAATATTTGCAATGCTTGCTGAAATACTAAAACAATTATCCTCACAGACTTGAATGGAATGTTGTTCGGTATCCAAATCTCAATAGTATGCAATAAAATGGAGATGGTACACTCAATATTTTTAAACATCTTTATTGAGTTATCATTTGTAACATAGGCATATTTACATTTATATAAAAGTAATCAAACTGTATTAACAAGTTAAAATTAACAAATATGCTTCACATATATTGCTATATATCATATAACCTAAACAACATTACATAAATTATTCAATTCCTGCCCCTTTCTTAAACAAGAAACATCTTTATTAAACCATCACTTATGACATAAGCAATCATACATTCATATAAATGAAAACAAGCCACACTGACACAATCCTAGTTGCAAGCATTTTACATCACAAACCATACTGACACACTCCCAGTTGTAAACATTATACATCACTTATAATCTACCCAATTGTTTTCAGTCAAACATTACATAGCTCATTTAAGTCCTGCCTCCTTTTAACCCTCATTCCTCCCCTGTATGTATTGTTCCCACAATTTCCATTTTTCCTGTGCAGTTTGATTCAGTTTGCTCTTACCTTTTTCAAAGATCTCAATTCCAGTTGTTTTATCTCTGTTACTATATTCACTGCTTTTAATATAGTTGGTTTAGATTTTGATTTCCATTTCCAGTAATTGCTTTTTTGGCAACCAGCATAATTATAGGCAGCAAGGCCTTACCATGTCTAGGCAATTACGATTTTCTATCGTAGCTCAGAAAAATCATCTCCCTTGTCACACCAATCTGCCCACCTAGCATCTACAACAGCGCATCCCGCAAGGAATCCTTAAAGTCTGCCAACTCACTGCCCTCCCAGAAAATATGTTCCCAATTACCTCTTTCTTCCCCGTCACACCTCCAACATATGCTAGCTACCTGAGGAAAAATTCTCTGGAGTCTACTTGGGATATAAAAATATCTATGTAAACATTACCAAGCAAAAATCCTAAATCTTCTAGATTTTTTGCATATTTGGGAGCCATACATATGTCCTCCCATTGTTTCTTTGTGAATTGCTTATCCAGTCTCTCTTCCCAATCCTTTCTAACTTCCTCTGATTGGTTCTTATAGTTATCATGCAATATTTTATATGCTCTACTAATTATTCCTTTTTAATGGCAGCTTCTGTTCTAGACTCTAGTAAAAACTCTACCAGTAGTGGTCTTTCATTTAGGACCCCACCCTATTCCTTTCTGTTTGCCTGTACTTTGATATCAATACGTAACTAGACAGGGCTAGATGATAGAATGGGAAGATGATATACTCACTATTGAGAATTTGTCATATTGCCAGCACTTCTGCAACTCATATGGTCCTTTCACATTTTATAAGATATAACTTTAAAAATTATTAGTTTATTTTGGGTTTCTTTTACAACCCAGGACAGCTGGCTGAGAAATCTTCTCCATATTGAGCCTTTTTACACTTTATCTTTTTGTTCTGATGTAGGGAGTGCTTATAATGTTTGGTTGTGGGAAAGAGAAACAAACACAGACTGGTATTAGGGTCTATGTTATAACAGCGAATGATCAAAAGATTGAACCCTGTTATAACGAACCCAAAACAACGAAAACGTAAATAAGCGAACTACCAGAGCAGCAATTTTTTTCCCAGGGAAAAAAAAATCGCTGTTCCCAAAAAATAAAAAATAAGAAAATAAAAAAACACAGCAAACACTAATATTTATTACTTATGCACAAGAGAAACCATAAGAACGTGCTGAGCAATATAAACCACGTAATACAGAATAGCAAGTGAATACCAATATAAAATGCATGTTAAGACAAGAGCATAAAAAGTTTATTTCAAAGGATATGGACCTCAACAGCAATATTAATTTCATGAATGTTCTTATTAAGCTTTGCAGATGATGGTCAGTGATGCTCAAAGTGTGTGTGTGTGTGTGTGTGTGTGTGTGTGTGTGTGTGTGTGTGTGTGTGTGTGTGTGTGTGTGTGTGTGTGTGTGTATGTATATATGTATATATATATATATATATATATATATATATACGTGTGTTAAAACACACTGCAAACCAAGTAACTTGAAAAACCAACAAAATTAATTCAGGAACACCAGCCAATAATGAGACACCACAAGTTGTTTTAGCGCTTTCATTCACATTTAATGTCTAGTAAACTTCTTCAGAAACAACTTCACCATCCATTCAACTGTTTAAATATCTAATCAATTAATATAAAATTTACATAATTAATTACTTAATCAAAAATTAAAAACATACACCATAAACAATGAAAAAACTTTTAAAATTCTGTACCAAATAAAGATAATGTTAAAATATAACAATCAAATATATATAATATAATATATATGTTCATGAATTCATGTATTCATCTCTAAAAAGCATTTCATATTTATAGTTTCATTAAGGCCAGGAGCTCTATCAGCTCCTAAATATATTTGCCAGAAGGATTCTTTGCATTCTAGTAAAAGTTTAAGATTTCCACCAAATATATCACTGTCCACACTATCTATCACTGAAAATATAAACTTTTTAAATTCATTACAACAAATAGAATGCCTGGCTAATGCATTATTTGAATCTTTCTTTTTAATGGCTAAAAGATGTTCACTGATTCTAAATTTCAAGGTTCTGGTAGTCATTCCTACATAATGAAACTATAAATTTTAAAAGTTTTTTCATTGTTTATGGTGTATGTCTTTAATTTTTGATTAAGTAATTAATTATGTAAATTTTATATTAATTGATTAGATATTTAAACAGTTGAATGGATGGTGAAGTTGTTTCTGAAGAAGTTCACTGGACATTAAATGTGAATGAAAGCGCTAAAACAACTTGTGGTGTCTCATTATTGGCTGGTGTTCCTGAACTAATTTCGTTGATATATACGTGTGTGTGTGTGTGTGTGTGTGTGTGTGTGTGTGTGTGTGTGTGTGTGTGTGTGTGTGTGTGTGTTTGTGTGTGTGTGTGTGTTGTGTGTGTGTGAGGGTGGACGAGTGTGTGTGTGTGTGTGTGTGTGTGTGTGTGTGTGTGTGTGTGTGTGTGTGTATTCTCATGCATGCAGTTATGTACGTAAGAAGGAAAATATATGCAGTAGGTATATCCATTTCTTGGTACATCCCTTGGTTCAGGACAGGAACTTAGACGTATGACCTAGACAGCATGTGATAAGTTAATTAACGACTTACAAATGAGGTCTAACGTGTTGAATCAACAGAAGAAGGAAACTGATGCGAAATAAGGTGAAGTCCCAACACTGGAAAAACTCCCTTATCAGCCTCGACAAAATGTTGAGATCCCTCATCAAATCCTCTAAAGCTAGCTATGAAAACAGAATTGTACCAGATAGTAAAGACAACCACAAGGCCTTCTATAGTTATGTAAAGAATCTCCATGGCAATACCCAGATTTGCTCTGAGCTACTGCACAATGGTACCTCCTATACTGAGCCAACAGATATTGCCAATATACTGGCCGACAGATTCAGAGCCAACTTTACCCCCCCCCCCAAAGGACCAGTCACAACACCAGTAGATTGCCAGGCACCCAGTATTACTGCTGCACAAGTTAAAACAACACTGTCCTAGGCCAAGAATACAGCTTCTATGGGATCTGACAATAGCCCTGGCTGTGTTCTGCATGAACTACAGAGTGAACTGACACCTCACCTGTGTCCCCTGTTCAATCATAGACTCACCTCAGGCTATGTCCCTACCAAATGGTGCACTGCTACAGTCATCCCTCTCCACAAAGGAGGAGTGACTACAGACCCTGGGAACTATCACCCCATTAGCCTGACGAGTCTGATATGCAAAACTATGGAATGCATCATCATGGACCTAATAAACAAGGATATAGGGAATCTCCAAACTTTGGATCCCACACAATTTGGTTTTGTGAAGGGTAGATCATGCCTGCTCAACTTGGTTGACTTCTATGAGTCACTCACCAGAGCTGTGAATGAAGGCAAGGTGGTTCATACACCCTACCTTAATCTGGCCAAGGCCTTTGATACCATTCCTCACTCAGGAATCATAGAAAAACTCACTAAGCTAGGCATCAACCCCTATATCACTTTAATCTTTTTGTTCTGATGGAGGGAGTGCTTATAATGTTTGGTTGTAGGAAAGAGAAACAAACACAGACTGGTATTAGACTGGCTCACAGATAGAACCCACTGTGTGAAAGTAGCTGACTTCGTCAAACTGCCGACCAGTCACGAGTGGAATCCCACAGGGTTCGATCCTGGGTCCTCTCCTGTTTGGAATCTACTTCTCTGAACTCCAGGTCAACATGAAGGGACTCTGGCTGACAAAGTTCGCAGATGATTGCAAGATGAGAGCTATTATTAACTCCCCAAGTGATGTTGACATCCTACAGAAAGGCCTCACTGATACCAACAACTGGTGTCAGAACCATGGCCTTAAGCTCAATGGCAAAAAATGTGTCATCATCCCCTTTGGGAAAAATCTGGTTCCCATGAATTACCACATCGATGGTAGTCCACTGAACACAGAAGGTGTTATAAGAGATCTGGGAACACAGGTTGAAAGCAACCTCTCTTTTGACCACCACATTGCCACTGTGGTTAGAAAGTCCTTCTGTGTGGCACATCTCATTACTTAGGGTTTTGCATCCAGGAAGAAAGAGGTCATTGTCTCCCTCTACTCTTCCCTCATTAGGCCAGTCATTGAGTACAATGCCCCATTTGGCATGTACCTCACTAGACACCTGCAACAACTGGAGAGGCCACAAAAATACTTTACAAAGAGGATCTTATGCCTTAAACACTTGTCCTGTATGGACAGACTCAAAAAACTCCAACTGTTCTCTGTCTCATATCACCTACTTAGAGGTGATCTCTGCTTGACTTACAAGCCATGTCTGATGCAGCTCTGTTAGAAATGCTACATCTAAAGAAATCCAAATCCTTCCTCACCACATGCTCCAGAGACCTCAACCTCATTACTACAATCAACAGAATGTGCTGGAGGGACAGGTTCATAACGCAGAGACTGCCCATGCTATGGAAAAGACTTCCCATACATGTCAAACAGAGTACCTCACTGGCCCCCTTCAAGAGAAATCTTAATGAGTGGATGGGAAATAGAAAATTCTCCCCGGGGATCACTCCAGTGGCTCTACTCGACAGAGGCACTGGAAACTAAGGTCAGGTGGCGCGCCGCACGATGCCAGTGTAATCCTATGGGCTAGGCTTGTAAAGGCTCCAGGGTCATTAGCCTAGTACACACTAATGAACATATGATTACCATAGGTTCTAGATCCATATTATGTGACTTTGAGTCTTACTTGGATAGCAAAAACTGAAGTAGTAATAAGTAACAATAAAATAATTAATAAACTAAGGAAAATAACATATAAAGCAAAAATGGAATAACAGGTAATAAAGAGGCGACTTAAAATACAAAGAAACCATGCTTTGGGCTTTGCAAATTGTGATACATTGTGTACTAGTTGCCCTGTGTATCTCTGCTACCCCTCTTTCTGTTCCTTACCTTTAAATTATCTTCCACTGTACCTTTCCTAAACAAAGTTCCTTGCCATGATATAGTCCAGTTCCTGCTTCTCCTTAACCATTCTATGACAAAGTTGTCTCCTTACAACCCTCATGGTGCAGCTTACAAAGCGCTTTACCAAAATCTAAGGTGGAATCTTCTTGTTTTCTTAGCTCTTCATCTGATGAACTCTTCCATTGGATTCTTGCTCTTCTAAGCACCTAAGACCATAATCCCCTACCACTATTTGTATACTCACCTCTCCTCTGGTACACACAATTCAGATATACTTCAGCTCACAATTAATACAGTTTTCACCAGTTTTCATTTATTATGTAAACTGCAGCCCTCATTATCTTTTAATGATTATGTATTAGGCCCTCTGTCCCACTGAAGGTGGACAAGTGTCATCAACAAACAACAGATGTTCCTTTCTCGCTAAGTGACCCTCATCAGCTGCCTAACTATAACATATCGCAATGGTAGCATTATATGTTGTCTTTCTAATTTCCTAAAACAATGATAACCAAAGCCATGGGTAGAAATTAAGCTAGCACATTTATTTTATTGTAATGTGTTCAACTTCCATTCCCTTTGGACAGAGCACAATTTACTAATAGGTGTGGCTCAAAACAACAGTTTTATCTGCTATAATCCATTTATTTGGCTTCTTTGTAGAACATACAAAATCCTACATATCACACTCTCTGTGGATACAGAATGAAATGTCAGAAAATCTATACTGACTGAAGAATTTGATAAAAAAGATATGGCAAACTGGGAAGCAATCTTGTTTCCATGGAAATATCCTCATAAATAATACTGTAAAGACATCAGACTTAGAACATATTTAAAATATGATTAAAAAGAGACCAATATACTGGTGAATGGGGTAGATACTGTATAGCCACATACTAGAGAAGGCTCATGTTTATTACTCATGCAGGTACCAGGGGGTTGACTGGGGGGGTAAGGCTGATGAAAGTTTGATCTCCTTTCTTGTCTTGGGGGCAGCATCAGGGGTTTAGCACTGCTGAAGTGAAGTCACAGGGATCCAGTAGCACACTGGCACAAATACATGGGTGGGACAGACAGACAGACAGATGTTCTATGTATGGTAAAGCCTACATACATACATTCCACACTAACGTCATCATATGGTGTGTGCCTAGAGGGATTTAAAAGTGAGGGTATAGCCAAAAAAAATTTCCAATCAACTATAGAGTCTTGTTTTCATATCCTTGCTTCAAATCTCACACTCCCTCAAGGAATTATATGAGAAATAACTGAACATAATATTGGGCAAAGATTTGAGCATCTGCAGTCCTGATGCCAGTGATGGGGAGGGGCACAAAGTTCCTCCATATACTTTAGAGATATCGTTTAACAAACGTGTGTCTACAGGCCTGGTTTTATTGTATCAGCAGGCATGTGCTGACTCTTGTCATCATTTTATTTACCTAAGACAACGCACTCACCTGGCTGCAAACCACCTTGGCATTATGCAAAGACCAAGTTCAGACATTTGGGAATTCAGTTATTGGCATTATGCAAAGACCAAGTTCAGACATTTGGGAATTCAGTTATTAATTAAACCTTAAATTATCTATTCCAAATGAATCCATGCTGCAGGTATTTTTGCAGGTATGAAAGAAACCAAACAACAAGTGCTGCACTGCACCAGACTGCCTCAGTAACTAACGTGCAAACAAATATAAAATCTTTAAACATGAGATTTTATTGAAAGTGTCATTTGATTTTCAGATGTGTACAGCTGTTTGTTCCAAGCAAAATTTTAAGTTAGGGCAACATTATTGAGCACTTACTACAGAGAGTGCGTACCAAGAACTATCTTTATATATTTTATACATCACTTGAATAAACAGCATTACAAAACTCCACAGTTTGGTAGGATTGTTGTCTTTATTCACATCCATGCTTTTGTTTCAACAAAAATGTGTCCCTTGCAGAGTGAAATGCCCTTTTATTTAGAAATCAGATTGGTCGTGGGGATTACACTATTCAATGCATTTGCTTCATTAACGTGCAAGAGCATTGTCCATGACTCCATTTTTACCAAGAATAATACAATAACTGATAGCATGTGATACTCATATTAAAAGGGTTCCTCAAACAGCACAGATGCCTTTGTCACTACAGGTTGTAGAAATTGGATTACCGCTATCTGATATTGCACCTGGCATATAGTTTGGCCTCACTAAACTTTCACAAATTAGCTTTGAAAGAAACCAAATCAAAGCTTGCTTCATGGAGGCCTAATGCACATTATTTTACTCCCACTCCCCCGTACAAACGCTATAAGTATTCTGTCGCTTTGTCGATGCCATTGTTCAAACATTTATTTGTGATCTGAATGAATATCCCTGAGACACCCACCATCCCGTCACGTTATTTAGCTGCAAAAGAAAAATTAAGGGCTTTTATTAACATTTAATTCCTAGAATCATTTACTGGAGAAAAGGACAAGGCATCTTCAAATAATGGCAAATAATTAGAAAAAAAAAACGTATTTGCAGCTCACAGGCTGTTGTTTCTGTTTAAACCAACCCCAATCCCCAATGAAATGCAGATTTTGCCATTTACTCCAACATAAAAGGGTATTGTATTGATCACAAGCAGAAATAAGGTCCATTCAGCTTTTCCATTGAAAGAGAAGATTGTTTTCCAGACTAATACAGTCTAGCATTTCACTGGCTAACTGCTGCTTTGCCACAGTATGACATGGTTCCAAACTAAAACTGCAACTAATAACTTAAGTATGGTTCATTTTAAAAAATGCACATAATGTGAACTACATTCACGTATGCTTTAAAACTATACTTAGCTGTGTACTAAATTTTATTTTTGAGGACAGTGAGCATTTTTAGGTCACAGCTGAATAATTTGCTTTACAGCAGCTGATTTTGATTTCTCCCACACAGAGTGCTACATGTATACAAGAGTTTTATCGCTCATTTCTCAGAAGCTGTCAGATACAGAGAAAAACAAGGCCATTTTCCTGCATGTAACAGCTACAGAGCAGCATACAGAGAGAAGTAACTAACTACAAGAGGAATCTGTAATGAAATGATCCCATACAGCCATTTATGGTAAACTGTATTTACACCCAGCTGTCATTAATGTTGCCTATATTAAATTAGCATCAAATAAAGGCTGTGCTGTGTTTCTTTCTTAAGCAGCTTAGGTTTCCCTCTTGTGGATTTGAAAAGAATTACAATGAACAAGGGAAATGGGGGTGGGGGGATTGTGAAATAAAACTACAGGTTTATTTATATACTTAATCTCAGGCATCTTTTTTGAAGATAACAGAAACTATCTCAAGAGAGCTTTAAAATAAAATACCATATACAAAACTGCTTTAGAGTGTTAGTTGAGCTAGTTAGTTAGTTCCGATGAACTAACAGATACAAAAAATGTCACATATATTAATCTGAAAGAACAACAAATAAATTGACTTCCATTTCCAAAATATTTTTCAGCATTGTGTTTTATTGTCTTGATCATTTATGTATGAACTGCATTAATCTTCTTTGTTCTATAACTATGAAACCACTGTCAAGTGAATGATCAACAGTGAACCAATCTATGATGCATGAGTGTTACCAACTCGCACCAAATAGTCGGCCACAGGATTAGTGATTGTGTATTATACCATGACCCCCCATTAATATTCCAAAACATGCACGCTGATTGGCCAGTGTGCACGTTGTAAATCGATTTATACTAATGGAAAAAGGTCCAGTCGCCAAGACTTTTTCCATTAGTATAAGTCTCTTTTAAAACACTGTCTCGCTATGTTAAAAGAGTTTAACATAGCGACACAGGTTTAAAAAAAGCAATGGAGATCTCCGTTGCTTTTTTTAAAGCTGTCTCGCTATGTTAAACTCCTTTAACATAGCGACAATGTAAAAAGCAATGGAGATCTTGCTTTCTCCGTTGCTTTTTTTTAAACCTGTCTCGCTATGTTAAATGGGCTTAACATAGCGAGACAGCTTTAAAATAAGCAACGGACATCTCTGTTGCTTATTTTAAAGCTGTCTCGCTATGTTAAACCCATTTAACATAGCGAGACAGTAAAAAGCAACGGAGATATTGCTTTCTCCGTTGCTTTTGGCCACAGCTCTAATGTACTGCGTAGGCATGCGCAGTACATCAGAACTGCCGCGAATACCAGACAGCTGCGGAAGGGCAGCAAAGAGGCATTATACAATGCCATTATTTAAGAAAAGTAATTATTTCTTTTCTTAAATAACGTCATAGTATAATAGCAATAACCCACTTCTGGGTGTGGGTAATGCGGGATTTACCCACGGTTGTCTTTGTTTGGTCCCTCGGGCTTCGCCCTCAGGACCAAACCACGCCAACCATGGGTAAATCCCGCATTACCCACACCCAGGCGTGGGTTATTGCTATCATCAGAACTAGCCACTTTACTGCACTGTAACCCACCCATGTCAGCATGGACTACAGAGATGTTAGCAGAACAACACTGGGAAATTTGCACTGAGATCACTTTTCTTGCACCTGATATGCAAATAAGTACAGGAAAGGGAAGCTAATTTACTTTTATTTTTTTTAAATCTGCTTGTTGACTAAGGAGGATCAGCTATGCAGGGCCCATTTACAGTACAGGTCCACAGAGAAAGTCTTAAAACATGCAGGAATTACAACAAAAAAATCATAAGATAAATATAATTCCAAAAGACACAGAAATGAGAATACACAAAGGACTATTAAGAGTTTATTTTTCTAATGAAGAAATCAGGTACAAGTGTCAATAGTAAATAAGCAGCAGCTGGAAGAATTCATATCTACAATAATGACACAGGACTAGCAGCACAGTGAC
Source organism: Protopterus annectens (assembly GCF_019279795.1). Taxonomy (NCBI): domain Eukaryota; kingdom Metazoa; phylum Chordata; order Ceratodontiformes; family Protopteridae; genus Protopterus; species Protopterus annectens. The sequence goes on along the minus strand of NC_056729.1, from coordinate 62,970,913 downwards.
ATAGTGGTTAATGTTGCTGCCACACGTTACTTGGTTTTCAGCTGAGATGCCTTTTCTGCAGAGTCTGAATATCTCCCATCTATCCATATTGGTTTTCACTAGGTGAGCTGTGATAGATTTGTGCACCATTCAGGATGAAGGTCTCTGCATGCCAGACTCCAGCTCTCCTGCAGCCATAGATTGGATTAAGTGGGTAATCAGAGAATGAATGAATGAATTAATGAGTGACATCAGCCTTTGGTATATCATAACTGATGTGTGATGTAAACAACTACAAGAGCAGCTGCAGCAGTGTATGCTGTAAACTAACTACATAGTCAAGTTCATAACATTGGTATCTACATCAAATTGCAAAATACCAGCAATAAACTTGATGTGCAGCTTGGTACAGTCAGGCAACATGTAAGTGTACAAAGCAGGCCTAGTGACAGGGGAGTAGGGATATGCATACAGACTACTGAATGTAAATCAGAGTGTGTGATATACCTTTAAGAAGCATTCCAGTCAGTGGGCACATGCATATAAGTACTGAGCATGTGCAAGCAAGAGTGCCATTTTGAGTGAGCAGCCAGAGTGAGAGCATGCATGGATGTAGTCAGTCAGTTTGTTACATAGTTTGTTTAAGTTTAGTGTTCCTGCCATTCATCCTGACATATTTGCATACAATAAACTACTTAAGGGAACACCCAAGCCTCATTGTCTTCTTAATGCACATAAGACAAGCAACATGGTGTCAGAAGTAGGATCCAGAGTCCCAGCCATGAGGCAAATGGTTAAAGTTGGAGGAATATAAAAGAGTGGATCATCCCTACTGCTCAAATGACTTGCAAAACAGGTCAGAAATAAATTCCAGGTACTAAAACTCGCTTAAATGATTTCTTTCACTACAAATATAAAATGAAGCACTCAGAACGCTCAAAACGAATTTCATATTAAATGAAATGTCCAAAATTGCGACATATTAATAAAAATATTCAAAATAATTACGAAAATGTTTGAAACAAAATCCAAATCACATAACATGTACAAAAAAAAGGAAAACAGTATTTTTTCACTATGTGCTACTTTTTCATATTAACTAAAGTTATTCAAAATATCTGGTGTGCAAAGTGTTTGCAAGTGTGTGCAGTATTACAGTGCAGTTATTTTGCAAAATGCAGTTATTTCAAAGCATATTTCACAGAGAACAGTCTTTTGAAGAATCTATTGTGCATTTGAATATTATTACAAGTATCTGGTGTGTGTGCATGTTTGTACATAATTACAAGGGCCAAGATTGCATTGTGTTTTTATATATTCTGTAGGCATGGCAGAAGGATTTCACAGACCCGCACCACTTGTGTTTGATAACAATATTGCAGACTATTGGAGCATGTTTGAGCAGGAAATAATATTTTCATACAGGCTGTTTTTTCTGACAAAGATACATGTACAAAACCATTTATTCTGCTTAATTTAGCTGGTTCAGAGGCCACTGAAAGAAGGGCGGCCACGGTGGTGCAGTGGTTAGCATTGCCGCCTCACAGCAAGAGGTTCTCCGGTTCAATCCTCGGCTGGGGTGCCTTCTGTGCGGAGTCTGCATGTCCTCCCTGTGGTCGCGTGGGTTTCCTCTGGGTGCTCTGGTTTCCTCCCACATCCCAAAGACATGCTGCAGGTGGATTGGACACTCTAAATTGGCCCTAGGTGTGCATGTGAGTGTGCCTTCTGTGGAAGGTTGGGCGCCGGGCTGGCAACTCGACACCGTAAAACTCCACTGCCATTCAATGTGCGGACAGGTGATCCGCTGTGGCGACCCCTAACCGGGATAAAGCCGAACGAAGAAGAAGAAGAGGCCACTGAAAGAGAGCATTCAGAGGAAGACCACCATATTGTGGTACCGTCAGAAACGCCAGAAGACCCTGAGTGCTTAAAATGTAAATTTAGAGAAATGTGTAACCCCCAAATGAATATTACAATGGAAAGGCACTTATTTTACACAGGGGATCAAAAGCCTAGTGAAACTTTTGCAGCATATATAACTGACTTCAGAAATAAGGCTAAATGTGCAGATTTGGTGATATAAGATATGAGTTGATAAAGGAGAGGCTTGTGTGTGGTATTAATAATGACACAGTGAGAAAGATTTTGCTTCAAGACAGTGATTTGATGTTAAATAAGGCCATTGAGATTTGTCAGATATACAAACTTACAGAAAGGCACACAAGTATTCTTACAAATGGGAAAGCAAACCTTCCAGAGTGGCGCACTGCAACTGTGGTCCCACTTCACAAAGGCGGTGCCTCCACCGACCCTGGAAATTACCGGCCCATTAGCTTGACAAGCCTTATCTGCAAAGCCATGGAGAGGATCATAATGGACCTCATAAATAAAGACATAGGGAATTTGCAGACTTTGGATCCATCCCAGTTTGGCTTTGTCAAAGGCAGATCATGCCTTCTAAACTTGGTTGACTTTCGAAACAGTCACCAAAGCCATTGATGAGGGAAAGGCAGTCCATACAGCCTACCTCAATCTGGCGAAGGCCTTCGATACAATACCCCACTCGGGTATCATTGAAAAACTCATCAGCTTTAATGTTAACCCATACATCACAAGATGGGTTGCAAACTGGCTGAGTGACAGAACCCACAGGGTCAGAGTTGCTGGCGCCATGTCAGACTCAAAGCCTGTCACAAGTGGTGTACCACAGGGCTCAGTCCTGGGCCCACTCTTGTTTGGCATCTACTTTTCCGAAGTACAAGCAAACACAGGAGGGTTATGGCTGACAAAGTTTGCAGATGACTGCAAACTGGGCGCCATAGTAGAAAACACATCTGACACAGATATCCTTCAGAAGGGTCTCACAGAAACGGATAACTGGTGCCAGAGCCATGGCCTAAAGTTAAATGCCAAAAATGCATAGTCATACCCTTCGGGAAAAACAAGGTTACCCCTAGCTACCAAATAGGTGGCAATCCACTGAGCACAGAAGAAGTTATCAGGGACCTGGGGACCCAGGTTGATAGTAGTCTGTCATTCGACACCCATGTAGCTAAAGTAGTTAGGAAGACCTTCTACATTGCCCACCTTATCATGAAGGGATTCTCATGTAGATCAAGGGAGGTCATAGTCTCCCTATACTCATCACTCATCAGACCAATGATAGAGTACAATGCCCCATTGAATGTATCTGACCCGACACTTGCAGCAGCTGGACAGGCCAGCAAAGTTCCTCACCAAAAGGGTAGAGGGTCGCAAACATCTGTCCTATGCTGCCCGACTCAAAGAGCTCCAGCTCGATTCAGTCGCCACCGCTTGCTCAGAGGTGACCTTTGCCTAACATACAAGGCCATGTCAAACCCAGATTTGATGAATATGCTTCACCTCAAAAATCTAGATCCGTCAGAGCCACAAGGCGGAGACTTAAACCTCGACACGACTATTAATAGGACGTGCTGGAGGATAGATTCATCACCCAAAGACTCCCTATGCTGTGGAATAAAATCCCGGTATATGTGAGGCAGAGCACCTCGCTGGCCTTGTTCAAGAGAAATCTTGACCAATGGATGGGAGATCGCAGATATACCCCAGGGATTACCTCAGTGTCACTGCTCGACAGAGGCACAGCAAAATAATGGGTATAGTTCCCCATACTAAAGGGGTGGCGTAAGCCACAAAACTATGGGCTAGGCTTGTAAATGCCCTCGGGCAGATAGCCTAGTATGAACCTATGAACCTATGAACCTATGAACCAGTACCTTCCACAGCTCATGTAGACAGCATGCAGCATGAGGTTAAGAGATACAAGCCTAAGGGCATGGCCCTGCCCTGAGACTTTCTAGCAAGTTCCAGGACCACTTCAGTAAAACCTAGAGCTACTTCAGTAAGGCTTAAGGTGCACACAGCAAAGCACAGGGGTGACTCAACAAAACCTATAGCAGACCTCATAGTCAACTGTCGTAATTGTGGTGGTAATCATGAACCCAAATGAGAAAACTGCTTTGCTTTTGGTCAGCAATGTCATTCTTGCAATACGTGGAGTCATTTCAAAAGGTTTTGTAAATCAAATAAGGCATATTCTTTTATTAAAAGAGGGCATTCCAAGAGGCAAATTGAGCAATTAGAAAGCTGCAACCCTACTTTTTATGTTGATGGTGTGTCTGTGCTTGGTGAAACAGTTAATGCAGTAGATTTGTGGGCAAATAACAAAATCTTTTGTACTGTTTGGATTAATGGGAGTTCCATAGAGCTCAAAGTAGATACCGGCTCAAAGTGCAATGTTATGTCAGCAGAAACATTTGCTAGAGTAAGAGCTACAAAACAACTTGATTTGACAAAGAGCGTGGAGCTTGGTGGTTAAGAGATTCAAACTGAAGGTTCAGTAGTGCTTTCATGTTACTCTGCTGGGAACAACTATGACATGCAGTTTTACATAGTTAAGAGACATGTGCAGTCATTATTAGGCCTCAGAGACAGTTTGAGAAAGAAGTTTACCATGTAAGCCTGCATGACAACAGCTCGGATTTCACCTGGACTATTTTTTCTGAGTATGCTGATATTTTTACAGACAAACTAGGCAAACTACCAGTTGTGTACTCTATGAAGTTAGACCCAGAGGTCAGCCCATTTGTCAGACCAGCACAGAAAGTTCCAGTAGCTATGCATAACAGAGTCAAAACCAAGCTAGACAAAATGGCGCAGCTAGGAGTAATTTGTCCAGTAGAAGAACCTACTGAATGGGTATTCTCCATGGTAGTAGCTCATAAGAAAAGCACAGATGATATCAGAATATGTATTGATCCAAGAGATCTGAGCAAAGCATTTAAAAGGCATCATCATCCAATGCGCACAGTTGAAGAGGTTGCTGCCCTCATGCCAAATATCACTGTTTTTGTGTCTTAGATGCAAAGAGTTCATTTTGGCAAATTTTACTTGACCAAAAATCTTCATTGTTAACCACATTCGGCGCACCATTTGGAAGATACAGATTTCTGAGAATGCCATTTGGAATAAATTCTGCCACTGAAGTCTTTCAGTGTGAGCAATGGAGCAAATTTTTCCGGGCTATCCATGTGCTATTAAAGTAGATGATATTCTAATAGGAGGCAATGATGAAGTCAAACATGACAAAAACCTTAAGAAAGTTCTGGAAAGAGCACATGAAGTGATTCTTAAGCTGATACTCAGAAGTGCAAATTTAGACTAAGAGAAGTTACTTATGTTGGTCACATGTTTACCAGTTCAAGCTTCAAGATCCTTTCAAGCAGACAACAATTCTCAAGATGCCAGCTCCAGATAATGTTCAAGCCCTACAACATTTTCTTGGCATGATCAACTACCTAGACAAGTTCATTCTAGCTTTAAACCAACTTTCAGCAACGCTAAGAGAGCTGACATGCAAAGATGCAATTTGGTCATGGTCAGAACAGCAACAAAGAGTATTTGATGTCCTGAAACAGAATATTACCAACCCATCAACTCTCAGCTACTATGACGTTCACAAACCAGTTACTATTTCCTGGGATGCTTCTAAGTTTGGTATAGGTACAGTCATTCTTCAAGAGGGTAGACAAGTAGCCTACACTTTGAGAACTCTTACCCAGACTGAGATGCAGTATGCCCAGATTAAGAAAGAGCTTTTAGCAATTGTGTTTGCATGTTTGAAGTTTCATGATTATATTTATGGTCGACCTATCCAGATCAAAAATGATAACCGACCTTTAGTCACTATTTTGAGAAGGCCTATGCATACAGCTCCAGCTTGATTGCAACATATGATTCTCAAATTGCAAAAGTATAATTTCACTCTTGTTTACACAAAAGGCAAACTTCTATATCTTGCTAATACTTTTTCCAGATCACCCAGAAAAAACACAGAACAGCATAACAATGAACACCTTGATTTTGAGGACATGGAAGTGAGAAGTTTTTCTTCCACACATCTTGGTGTACTCAGAACTCATACAGCTTCAGAGCCAATTCCCCAGAAGCTCAACCACTTTATCAGTCAAGGATGGCCTTCCAAGCAATCTTATCTACCATTAGAAGTGCAGCAGTATTTTCCATACAGAGTTGAGATTTTGTCAGACAATGGTATTCTCATGAAAGGGCCTAAAGTGACTGTTGCAAAATCTTTGCAACCAGAATACATTCAGATTTTGCATTGTGGCCAACCAGGAACTGATTCTACCAAAAGAAGGGCAAGAGGTCTACTATTTTGCCCTTCTATGTCAAGAGATATTGAGAAAGTACTTTCATCTTGTTCAGTATGTTATAGTACAAAGCCACATCAACAAAAAGAACAACTTCAGTTAAGCCAGATTCCTGAACTGCCTTGATAGACAGTACACAGATATCTCTGAGTGGAATGCCCATCATTACTTGATGTTAGTAGATATTTATTTAAATTGGTTTGAGATTGACCTACTTCCCAACCTAACTTCCAGTACGGAGACAGTAGATAAAATGAAGTTGGTCCACCACAGTGAAAGTCTTCATTAAAATTAGATAAAATAAAGCACTTAAATAAAAACAAACATAAGCTTTTCAAAACAGGATAAGCACTTTCGGCAACTGCCTTCTTCAGATCCATAAAACACATTCTTTAATGAAAGTGATTTTAAAAAGTAGGCTTGACCAATCAAAATCTCTTTCTGAGTTGACACCCTTTTACCACCGATTTTAAAGGAAACACTCCATTTAATCCTGGTGCTCTGTCAGCTTGTAGATCTGCAATCCATTTTACTTCTGCCAGTTCTGTTATATTACATAGATGTCCTCTTCTCGGATTTTCATTAATAACTTCCAGTACCATAAATGAAAAACTATGACCAGAAAATTGTATTACATGTTGAGACAAGGCATTCTTGGTGTTTTTAAGCCCGATATCACTTATGTGTCGCAAAATCCTGACCTTAAAATGACAGTTGGTTTTGCCAGTATAAAAACTGCAGCAATACTTGCAAGTCGCTACACAGATCACATTTTTAGTGTTGCAGTCAGCAAATCTATTCAATTTATATTCTCTCTTGGTAATCAGATGTTGAAACCTGTTATAAGTTTTTAATATAGGGACATGATTTACATGTTCCACATCCAAGAGTTCCTTTCCTTCTATTTTTTACCATATCTCTAATGTTTCTCTCTCAACATAGAAGCTGTTATAAGTGCTGTCTATTTTTAAAACAGAATTTTGGGGTATTTCCTACTATACATCTAATTGTATCTTCCACTGTTAATATTTTTCAATTGTCCTTGATTATTCCACAAATTTGTTTTATGTCTTGACTGTACGTAAACATGCACCTTAATCTTGACTGTACGTAAACATGCACCTTAATCTTGTTGGTTCAGTTTTATTTAATACAGATGGATTTCCTTCCTCAGTACCCTCTCGATAAAAATATGGTTTACTTTTATAAGCTCTCATCCACTTAACTTCCAGTTCTCCTTTATGAATCTCCTCTAGCATAGAACCTCTTTCATGCAAACGGTTCCTTATTCTCATCGATTCAGTTTCATAAGCTTTCATATTGGTACTCAGTCTCAAGCTTCGAAGAAACTGACCTTTAATCACTTGTGGAACTATATGCCCTGGATGCATACTATTCTGATGCAAAAGGCGATTTTTCCAACAGGGTTTCCAGAACACGAAAGCATTCAAAGTGCTATCTTCATCTTTTAACAATGTAACATCAAGAAAATATGTTTTTCTATATGCTTTTTTTTCTATAAGAGTTTGTGAAAACAAAGTAATGAATATATACAACAACAACAAGACTAAAGGCTTTTGTAATTTAGACAAATTTGAGAAACAGGCTTTGAGATAACTTATGGATAATGATGATCTAGTTATAAGACCAGCAGATATAGGCAGGGCAGTAGTAGTACTGGACAAACCTTGGTATGATAATAGAATGCTAGCACTTTAAAGTGATGACTATACATATAAGCAGATACAGAGATCCGAACTAGAAAGAATTATAAAGAAGATAGATATGGATTTATATTACCTTTTGATTGCATGCATCAATACTCAAGATCTATTTGAATATTTTCAAGTACCTAACCCTAAAGTACCAATCATTAAAGGCATACCAAAAATTCATAAAGATATTATTGATCCACCAATGCATCCCATTGTATCTGGCAACAGATGGATCACAGAGCCTATATTTATTTATGTGGAAATTAAGTTTAAAAAAGCAGTTTGCACAGCAACTTCTGTACTATGAGATACTGCAGATTTTCTCCAGAGCCTCTTAACATATAGTTGAACATCTTTTATATCTAAAGAAATCTTGTTGGAACAATGGATGTGAAGAGCTTATTTACAGTTATACCGAATGACTATGGAATAAAAGCTGTATACAAATTCCTGACAATAGGAAAAATTTATGATACAAGTCAGATAGCACATCTGTGTTCTTTGCTTGGTTTAGTGTTGGAGAATAATGTTTTGTTCTATAAGAACAAATATTTTTTGCAGAAATGGGGCGTAGCAATGGGCACTCCTTGTGCCAACTTTTACTGTAATATTGTTATGGTGCAGTAGGAATCAGAATATGTTAATGATATGAACATATGGAAACAATATTTGCTGTTTTATAAAAGGTTTGTGTATGACATATTTCTTCTATTGAACGCTGCTGAAGGACAACTTTTGTTATTTGTTGAATACCTCAAGAACACAAAATCTTTATTTTGGATTTTGATGCTTATAGTTCTTATAATAGAATAGATTTTCTTGATGTTACATTGTTAAAAGATGAAGATGGCACTTTGAATGCTTTCGTGTTCTGGAAACCCTGTTGGAAAATTCGCCTTTTGCATTAGAATAGTATGCATCCAGGGCATATATTTCCACAAGTGATTAAAGGTCAGTTTCTTCGAAGCTCGAGACTGAGTACCAATATGAAAGCTTATTAAACTGAATCGATGAGAATAAGGAACTGTTTGCATGAAAGAGGTTCTATGCTAGAGGAGATTCATAAAGGAGAACTGGAAGTTAAGTGGATGAGAGCTTATAAAAGTAAACTATATTTTTATTGAGAGGGTACCGAGGAAGGAAATCCATCTGTATTAAATAAAACTGAACCAACAAGATTAAGGTGCATGTTTACGTACAGTCAAGATTAAGGTGCATGTTTATGTACAGTCAAGATTAACGTGCATGTTTACGTACAGTCAAGACATAAAACAAATTTGTGGAATAATCAAGTACAATTGAAAAATATTAACAGTGGAAGATACAATGAGATGTATAGTAGGAAATACCCCAAAATTCTGTTTTAAAAATAGACAGCACTTATAACAGCTTCTATGTTGAGAGAGAAATATTAGCTATATGGTAGAAAATAGAAGGAAAGGAACTTTTAGATGTGGAACACGTAAAGCATGTGCCTATATTAATTCTTATAACAGGTTTCAACATCTGATTACCAAGAGAGAATATAAATTGAATCAAGTCACTGACTGCAACACTGAAAATGTGATCTATGTAGTGACTTGCAAGTATTGCTCCAGTTTTTATATTGGCAAAACCAACTGTCATTTTAAGGTCAGAATTTTGTGACACATAAGTGATATCAGGCTTAAAAACACCAAGAATGCCTTATCTCAATGTGTAATCCAATTTCCTAGTCATAGTTTTTCATTTATGGCACTGAATGAAAATCCAAGAAGAGGAGATCTACGTAGTATAACATAACTGGCAGAAGTAAAATGGATTGCAGATCTACAAACTGACGAGCACCAGGATTAAATGGAGTGTTTCCTTTAAAATCGGTGCTAAAAGGGCATCAACTCAGAAGGAGATTTTGATTGGTCATGCCCACTTTTTAAAATCACTTTCATTAAAGAATGTGTTTTATGGATCTGAAGAAGGCAGTTGCCGAAAGTGCTTATCCTGTTTTGAAAAGCCTATGGTTGTTTTTATTTAAGTGTTTTATTTTATCTTATTTTAATAAAGACTTTCACTGTGGTGGGCCAGCTTCATTTTATCTACTGTTTTGGTGTTTTGTTGTTCACTTAATCTTTCTTTGACTGTCCGGACTTGGTTGTTTGGAGTAACTTCCAGTACTGTTGTTACTAAGGTGAAGCGACCTTTTTCTGTCCATGGTAGTCTGCACAGAGTTATTTCTGACAATGGTACACAGTTCACTAGTCAGCAGTTCAAGAAATTTGCAGAAGAGTGGGACTTTGTTCATATTACAAGTAGTCCTGAATACCCTTAGTCAAACAGCTTGGCTGAACATGCATTTCAAAATGCAAAACAGCTGTTAGAGAAATCCAGACGTGACAATACTATTGTTTTTCTAAACATGTTAAATCTCAGAAACATTCCTCATGATAATCATTTTGGTTCACCTGCCAGAGACTTATGTCAAGACAAACCAGAATCACATTGCCAATCAGCAGTAATTTATTGGTTCCATGTGCCAAAAACAACAAACCTGTGAAAGCCCAACTGTTGAAGAAGCATTTGTCCCAGAAGTCTTACTATGATAAAACCAGCAAACTGCTCCATTTTTACAAAAAAGGAAGAGGGTGAGGACACAGATGTCAGAAGGTCTTGATCGTATCGGATTTGTGAAAAGTTTGTGTCAAGAGCCGAGATTGTACATTGTGGAATCACAAGGAATGGAACTCAGATTAAATTGGAAGCCTTTGTTACCAGTGTTCGAACCAGTATTACAGCATCTTGCCTGTAACAAAGAGTCTAGTTCTCAGACTGACCTGTCCAATGTTCCTGCTCCAGAGGGCATTCTGTCAGCAATCACTGTTCCTGAGAAAATCCCTGAGGGTCCCTAAGTAGAACATTCCACAGTGACTATCCCTGTTCCTAAACCCAGTCTTAACTATTATGTTATGAGATCAGGTCACATCTCAAAACCTAGTTCCAGATACACAGCAAACCCGGATGTGACTGTTGTTTTCCTTATTAGTGTCTGTATAATTGCATGTCTATTTCAATGTCATTGTTTATATGAGACAGCTCAGTAAAGTTGGAAGATGTAGATCAGAGTGTGTGATATACCTTTAAGAAGCATTCCAGTCAGTGGGCACATGCATATAAGTACTGAGCATGTGCAAGCAAGAATGCCATTTTGAATGTGCAGCTAGAGTTGGAGCATGCATGTATGTAGTCAGTCAGTTAGTTAGATAGTTCGTTTAAGTTCAATGTTCCTGTCATTCATCCTGCTGTGTTTATATACAATAAGCTACTTAAATGAACACCCAAGCCTCATCGTCTTCTTAATGCACATGAGACGAGCGACACTAAATGACATATAAAGAGATTATATAGTTTAGAGAGGATATGATTGTACTAAAGCAAAGCAGAAGAACTTTGGGTCAATACCCAATAGATTTTTTTTGTTGTTTATTTGTTTGTTTGTTTTTTTTTCTTTTGAAACATTAGGCAGAGAGGGTAAATTACTGTAAGAGTAGGGGAAGGAAAGGATGGCATAAAAGTGGAAATGGAGGACAGAAAATGCTGAAAGTACAAATCAGGAATTATGAGGATTTTAATAATTTCAAGAACAGGGATGGTGAGAGTAACATAAGTTAAGTGAATACGATACAGGGTTAAAGTAACAAATTAGCAAATAAGAGAGAAAAACATGGAAAGAGAGAGAAAACAGAGTCACGAGATAAGAAGACAACATAACACAATAGAATATAAGATCAATAGACCTGGAAAAGTGGAGGCAGGGAGTTCAGTCACTATTTACTTAGGTTTGTTAACAGCAAAGTCACAAAACCATTTACTTAAGTCTGGTAACACCACAGTCATAGAACCATTTACTTAAATCTGGTAACACCACAGTCAAAAAGACATTTTCGGCTATGTGAAACTTGACTGATAGTCTGAAGGCTTGTTTAAAGGCCGTTTCTCATATATTAAAACAAAGTTAACTTCATTTTCCACCATATGGACATCATAGATTGAGGCTCCTTACCTTTTAGTAGGCAGGCTGATTTGTACTAACAAGGTGCATGCTGACACAAACTTCTTGGGTGGTATACCTGTCAGTATGTTAGGTCGGTATTTGGAATTTCTAGATTCGAATGGGTCTATATTATATGAACGAAAGTTCATATAAGCGAATGCTCAATGAGCGAAAATCCCTGACATTGAAAACAATATTTTGGGGGGCTGCACCCCCCACACACCCCACTAAATATATATGCCAACTCCGAGATCGCACTCCAGTGAGGAAAGGGCAAAAACTCCAATCTTCACTGTACTGCAATCCCACAACATGTACCTCCTTGTCTGGGATTTTCACTCATTCGAGGGTTTGCTTATATCAACTTTTGTTCATATAATATAGACCCTATTCTAATACCCCACTATCCATTACTAGTTAGGAGAGCTTCAGATAGTTATGAAATCCTAGTCAGGTAAGGTTATTTAAGATTTGACAATGTGGAGCTCAGGAAGGTACATCAGAAGCAAAGCATACATTCCTGTTATAAATTACTTCAAGTTTATGGGTAGTGGTTATGTGAACTTTGCATATGGTAATAACACATGATATTATGCGGCAGGAAGGCATGTGCTGTTGCTGTTCTCATACATTCTACCATAAAAGCCTTAGCTCTACATATTATGCCTGGCTCCTGAAAGTTTTTTGCAGCTATAGGCTTGATATTGAGGTCACACCTGAGCACATAGTCCAAGATAACCCCGTAAAGCTTTATAGATTTAAATTTTGAATGATGTACTAAGCAAATCTGGCACAGTTGAAGAGGCTGGTTTATAACCAAGCAGATTGAATTTTGTTTGGAAGATAGTTATTTATGTATAGAGCCACAATGTATAACCAGGACTGATCAGAGTTAAATCCATGCTGGTGCTAAGGCTATACAGCAGACATAGATGGAGGTAAACAGAGAAGTATCACATTATCAGTAATCTAGATTACTCTGGTAGCACCATAGTATTTACAGTTTATTTATAAAGAAGAGAAACGGAAGAGAGTCAAGCAATCAGCCCTGCAGAACAAAACTAAGTTTACTATAATGACAAATAAAACAGCAGTACAAACCATGAAAAAAGCTTTATTAATCCTCTGGTGCCTTGGCAAAAGCCTTCAGAGGAGTTATTTTAAAAATACAAACCCAGTTTACATCCATTAAAATACACACACCCATAAAGAAAAAAATGAATTATATAATCAATTCATATCCAGGAAGCATTTACAATTAAACTCAACATTTTAATTAAATCTTAGCCGGTAGTAATGACCTAACATCAAACGTAGCTCACACTTTAATGATAACAAACTACTAATGTATGCTCCCTTACCTTTTCATCCTAGTAGCCAACACTTATTACTATTTCATTTCCTTTCTAGTTTACTTCTATAGCATTCTCATCTCTCTAATATTAATCAGTTCTCTCTTTAAGTCCTTAATTTCTCCCTCCTGCACATTATTCCTCCTCATCTCCCTCTAGTACTCTGTCTATTTTAGCATCAGAGCATTCTATTATTTCTCACATCCATGTATTATTACATACACACACACACACACACACATATGTGTGTGTGTGTGTGTGTGTGTGTGTGTGTGTGTGTGTCTGTGTGTATTATTTGAAATATAGTCAATATTTAGAATAACACTATATTACTTTACTTGACATAAGCCATCCACTTTTCAAAGTGTCTTGCTACTTGCAATATATATTGTATTCTTGATCACAATCCCTCCTAATAATATTCTGTAAATGTACTTCAATCTCTTGTGGTGGCTCTTATCCTCTTTTATATAAGTCACACCTAAGTATATTGTAAAGAGGTTTATCTGCTGTGGGGCTGTTCTCCCATTGTGTATAATTACTTATTATCTGTTGAAAAATGTTTTTGTGTGTGTTTGTGAAGCCTTTCTCACCAACTCATTGTAAAATGTTTAATTTGTTGTGGGACGTTTCTTCTCTTGTATATAATTACTCATCAACTTATTGTAAAATATTAAATCTGTTGCAGTGCTTTTCTTCCCTTGTGTATAATTACTTATTAACTATTGTTTAAATGTTTTTTGAATCTGTTGTGGAGCTTAACTCCCTGGGCCTCCAATTAAAGTGGGCCATTGGCTCAGTCAGATTTTCCAGGACAAGTAAAATAAAAATAAAATAAAAATAAAATAAATAAATGGTTTGAGAGTTCTTGCCTCCCCTTTCATTCTTACCCTCATCTTCCAAACAGTGGCTAGTAAACCATCACACTTACTTGAATGATAAATAGCAAAGTCAGTTGCTATAGGACTCTTTTTATTTCTGATATCTCTGACATGTTATTGAAGTCTAACTTTAAACATCTTTGCTGAATCATCAGTATATATAATTTACAATGTCACTTAAATCCATAAATTATTCCTTATTTCTGCATAAAATTGTTTTTAAAATTAAATTTTGGGTGGCACAGTGGTGCAGTGGTTAACACTGTCTGCATGTTCTCCTGTGTTGAAAACAGGCTCTGTGGAACCTAGTCGGACATTCCCGGTCAACAAATGTTAAATAAAAATAAAATAAAAAATTTAGTCCCATTAATAACTTATTAACTACATGCGTATCAACATTACACGATCCACAAGGGAGGGTTTCCCGTGTCTCATTTTGGTTAGAAAAATTATTTACTGGCTTTACAAAGTAACTATCTACTTCATCCCTTTTTAAAAGAAGTACTAGCATATAATGTAACTTCTGTCTAAAAAAATAATCTCCCGTACAAATGGCAAATAATGTTTAATAATATCCACTACCTTATTTTTTACATTATATTCTGTAACAAAATATTTTTTTCTCATACCCATGTTTCTTCACAGCAACTCGGTTATTTAAATTATTCTCGTTCTGTTTACTAGCCATGTGTATGTCTGGTTTGAAAACATTGTTATAATAATAACCTCTACACAAAACATATCTACTGTTTGATTGGCTTCATATACAAGATGTCTCTTGCTGACTACATGATTTACGTGTTCTAATAAAATCTCCATTTGGTGAATCAGTCAAATGTGGTGGCTCACAACTACTCCAATATATGGAATTAATACTTACAATATCTTTGTATAAACTAGTTAAGATTTCCTTTCCATTCACTGCAGCCAATGAAATATCCAAAAAAAAATCAGCTTGCATCTGGCATATTTCCCCTTTAAAAATAAAGTCGATTAGTTTGTACATCTCTAAGAAAATCATAAGCTAATTGTATGCCTACATGACATAAAAAATTAAATTGTCAATAAGATAACTATAGCTAATAGCATACTTTTGGACCAAATTGTTACCCAGAAATATAGTCATAATAGAAATGGTCCCGCCACTTAATTTGCAAACATGTGAACATAAGGGGTGCCCATTACAAAGTGCTCTATAGAACAAGCCCAATATATTTGTCTATTAAATAATAAATGTATTCTATAAATATCTTGCTTATATTCATTGCATTATGTCATCCTGAAAAAAATGTATCATTTTGTGTCATCTACAGACTGCAAATTGTGGTTATTGTTGTGTACAGTACTTGGGAGTTTTTCTCCCTGGTCTTCCTCTGAAATAGGTTATGCCAGTAGGAATTTCTAGGTTAACAAAAGTAAAGAAATAAAATAAATACATTTAGTCAAGTATGGCTAGGCTTAAGTTATACAAAAGTAATGCAGTCTAGGCACAGATGGGTCTAACATTGGGTTGCATTTTGGTAACCAGGTTGTCTCTTTTACAAAAGAAATCTGTAAAATAACATACAAAATAAGTTTGGATCTCGGGAGGATAAATACTACCTTTAAGGCATAAAATCAACAAACATTGGCAATGGCTATGGAGGGCAAACTATAAATGAAGGCTCTTCACATTTAAAGGTAATAAAATGTTCAACTAGGGCAATAACTAAGTGTACAAGCACAATATATGAGAATGAACATTAAAAGGTCAAGTGTTAAGGTAGTCATCAGGTAAGAGGTTTGCAATGTCATATCATAAATTTCATCTTGTAGTGACCCTGTGATTTTTTTTTTATTCCTATATGTTAAACGTCAGGATTCTTGACTGCTTTAACAGTAGTTCTAGTTGAACTGTTTTCTCCTAGTTGTACTACTAGATTTCCAATCTACTTTTCTAATATAGGTTTAAGAAGACCTGTAGTAGTTATCAGATGTTTGGAATATGTGATAGTGACTATTAATAGGCACTGAATATAATTTTCAAATATTTGTTATCAAGAGCAAATATGAAGTTGCAGCTACACATTTTCAGAGCTCCTTAAACACAGTTTTAGAGCCTTGCCTGTGATGACATCCTATAGGGGATGGGAGGTTAGCATAGTGGTTAAGGTGTTTACCTTACAAACATAAGGTGCAGGGTTTGATTCTAGGCTGAAAATGGCCCACGAGGGCAGTTAGCCTAGTACTAACCTATGAACCTATGAACCTATGACCCCCCTTCATTATTCATATCTTTGTCTGCCAATAGTTACTCATGTTTCATTCCACCAAAAATGGCACTGCTGAGGAGGTAGCCTGTATGTGACATGAAGAATGGTTGAAGAGGTAAAAGCCTTTAGAAGGACTGCAAATGAATGCATAAAACACACACCTCATACATCCTGTGAGATGGTGCATTGTACAATGGTAACCAAATCTGATGAAGGCAGAAAAGAGAAACAATGTTGCCATGTACTTAGCCGTATTCCCTCGGAAAGGGTTAAGAAGGAACTGACAAGTTTAGCCCTCAGCATGTAGAAGGGTATTTGAAGTGAGTGTAGAAAGGTTTAATAGGAATAGTGTTAACAGCAGACATTATCTTCAAAGAGGAAATTATACAGCTTGTGGCCATAACTAAAAATCTGGTTTGTGCCTCACCTAGTTAGTGCCATGACCTTACTGGCCATCACCTTAAGGGGAGATACCACTGTATGCTACCAGCTCTGTAGTAACATTCATTATTACATGAATAAGGAAAGGGTTTTCCATTGTTCTGGGGAAATTAATGGAACATCCAGAATCTAGACTGTGTGAGCATTGAAAAAAGTATAACATTTTCATGGCATTTGGCTTTTCATTTATGGTATATATGTTTGCATATTTGTTTATTTGTTAACCAGGGTAGTGGACTGATGGTCCAGTCTGGGATCATTTCAGGCACAGCCCAATAACTACTGTAGAATAAAAGCACAGAACTTACATAGTACAGTGAAGAAGGAAATGTGAAACTACAATCTTTAAATATGAAATTCAATAATACAATACTTTGTAACTACAAGAACTGAAGCATACAGAAACTATATGTAGATATATACAACAGTTGTAGAATAACAGGTGTGCTGTACCTTTAATAAGCATTTCCGAGATCTGTATGTGCATATAAATACCAAGCACATATTATCTTCAGTGCCATTTTGAAGTTGCAGCCAGAGTATTAACATCTATATGCATGATAGCTAGTTTGTTTATAAGTTAAAGTTATTTAACCTCATTTATGTGTTTGTATACAATAAATCTGCTTGAACAAGAACCCATGATGCTCACCTGTTTTATCCTAACATGGCGAGCAACATAATGTCAGAACCGGGATGGCTCAACATGGTGCTTCAACAAAGTATTAGTTTAAGAGTGTGCACACTTATGCAACCAGCTTATTGTATGTTTTATATTTTTTATATTTTTCCCCTAACAGATTTGCTTGATATTCAATTGAATTGTACAGGTTATAGGTCACATTAAAGGTGGCAAAAGTTTTGAAATTATTTATTGTGGTCTCATTTTTTTATATCACAAAAACCTAGCATTTTAAGAGGGGTGTGTAAACTTTTTATATCCACTGTATGTGGTTCGAGGACCTGTGCAGTCATTACTGGGTCTCAGAGGCAGTTTGAAAATTAAACTGCTTTCTTTTACCAAAGAAGTTCATCAGATAAGCACCTGTCCTAATTCCAGCTTCACTAACACTATTTTTTCAGAATATGCGGATGTTTTCGATGACAAGTTGGGCAAACTTCCAGTTATGTAGTCCATGAAATTAGACCCATAAATCAGTCCAGTTGTCAGACTAGCAAGAAGAGTTCTGATAGCTATGCAGCATAAAGTCAAAGCTTAGTTGGACAGAATGGTACAGCATGGTGTAATTTGTCCAGTTACAGAACCTACTGAATTGGTGTCATCCATTGTAGCAGCTCATAAGAAAGTCTCAGATGAAATCAGAATATGCATTGACCCAAGAAATGTAAACAAAGCATTGAAGAGACAGCATCATCCCCTGTGTACAGTCGAAGAAGTTGCAGCCCTGATGCCGAATGCCACTGTTTTTTCTGTCTTAGATGCAAAGAGTTCATTTTGGCAAGTGATGCTTGATCATAAATCTTCATTACTGACTACATTCAGCAACCCATTTGGAAGATATAGATTCCTTAGGATGCCATTTAGAATAAATTCTGCAAGTAAAGTATTTCAGCGTACAATGGAGCAAATTTTTTTGGGTTATCATTGTTTCATAATCGTAGATGATTTATTGGTTGTAGGCAATGGTGAGACAGATAATGACAGAAATCTTAAGAGTTCTAGACAGAGCATGTGAAGTGAACTTAAAGCTCAATCCTTGAAAGTGCAAATTCAGACTACCAGAAGTTACATATGTAGGTCATTTATTTACAAGTACTGGCTTGAGACCAGACCTGTCCAAGCAAGCAGCCATTCTTGAAATGCCAGCACCAGATAATGTGCAAGCTCTAGAACATTTTCTTGGTATGGTCAATTACTTAGACAAGTTTATACCAGACTTCAGTGAGTTGAAAGCACCTTTGAGAGAGCTCACATGTAAAACTGCTACTTGGTCATGGCTAGACCAGCATCAGAGAGCATTTGAAGTTCTTAAGCAGAAAATTGCAACCCCACTAACATTAGGATGCTATGATGTCAACAAACTAGTAATTCTTTCTTGCAATGCTTCAAAATTTGTTTTAGACACAGTAATTCTTCAAGGAGGCAGGCCAGTAGCCTATGCATCTAGAACACTTACCCAAACTGAGATGCAGTATGCTCAAATTGAGAAAGAACTTTTGGCAACAGTGTTTGCATGTTACAAGTTTCATGACTGTATCTATGGTCAAGATATCCAGATTGAAAATGATCATCAACCTTTGGTTGCTATTTTAAAGAAGCTTATGCATTCAGCTCCAGCAAAATTACAAAGAATGATACTCAAATTGCAAAAGTACAACTTCAAAATGGTCTATACAATAGGCAAACTTCTTTATCTGGCTGATACCTTATCTAGATCTCCCAGAAATACTATGGAACAGCTTGATGCAGAGAATTTTGATTTTGATGTCATGGAAGTGCATACATTTTCTACCACAAGACTTGAAGAGCTAAGAGATCATACAATAACTGATCCAGTTTTGCAGAAGCTCAATCACTATATCCATGTTGGATGGCTGGCAAAGCAATCTAGTGTACCACTAGAAGTGCAGTCTTAGTTTCTTTACCGAGATCAGTTGTTGATGGAAGATGGCATTATTTTCAAATGTCCTAAAATTGTTGTTCCTGCTTCCTTACAATGAGAATATATCCATATTTTGCATTGTGGTCACCTGGGTTCTGAATCCACTAAGAGAAGGGCGAGAGGACTAGTATTTTGGACTTCTCCAGCAAAAAACATTGACAGAGTACTTTCCTTCTGTTCAGTGTTTAATAGTACTAAAGTGCATTTGCAAAGAGAGCCACTTCAGCTAAGTCAAGTCAAATTCCTGATCTATTTTGGTCAATTGTAGCTACTGTCATATTCAAGTGGAACAATCAACATTACTTAGTACTGATAAATTCTTATTCAAATTGGTTTGAAATCGATCTACTACCTAATCTCACTTCTACAGTCATTACTAAGTTGAAATGCCATTTCTCAGTCCATGGCAGTCCACAGAAATTAATCTCTGACAATGGTACACGATTCACAATTCAATTGTTGCAGAAATTTGCCAGAGAATGGGACTTGTACATATTATTAGTAGTCCAGAGTATCCGCAATCAAATGGACTTGCTGAATGGGCAGTACAGAGTGCGAAGCAATTGCATGAGAAGTCAAAGCGTGATAACACCATTTTTTTTTTATTTACTCAATCTCAGAAACATACCCTGTGATGATATACTTGACTAACCTGCTCAGAGACTTCTAACTAGGCAAACTAGAACAATATTGTCTATCAGTTGTAGTTTATTGAGACCTAAAGCTAAGAACAACAAAGCAATCAAAGTTCAGTTATCTAGAAAGCGTTCTTTTCAAAAGTCCAGCTATGACAATTCGAGCAGATTTCTTCGTCCACTGGAAAATGGAGAGACAGTGAGAATACAAATGGCAAAAGGTTTTGACCAGATTAGTCAAGTAACAAGTATTTGTGCAGATCCAAGATCCTATTTTGTTAAATCCGAGGGTGTGGAGTACAGGAGAAATTGCAGACATCTTCTTCCTGTAGCAGAACTGATAGCGCAGCTTCGTACCTGTGATAAAGACTCTAACTCTCACAATAATCCAGATGATATTCCTGTTCCAGAACTTGTCTTGATACCTGATACTATTCTGGCAGATGATTCCAGTGTTCCTAAGATTGAACAGTCAGCAGACACAATCCCAGTTGCTAAACCAGATCCCAAATTTTATGTCACATGATATGGTCGCATTTCAAAGCCTAGTGTGAAATACACAGTAACTTGGACATAGTTGTATATATGTATCCAACTTTGTATAATTGCATGATGAAAATCATTTCTGTGTAAATTGCATATTCACTAGTATCAGCGATAATGCCTAACTCATTTTCTCAAAGAGGGAGGATGTAGAATAACAGGTGTGCTGTACCTTTAAGAAGCATTTCTAAAGTCTGTGTGTGCATAAAAATACCAAGCACGTGTTAGCTTCAGTAACATTTTGATGGTGCAGCCAGAGTGTTAACATCTATGTGAATGATAGCTAGTTTGTTTATAAGTTAAAGTTATTTAACCTCATTTATGATGTGTTTGTATACAATAAAGCTGCTTGAACAAGAACCCATGATGCTCGCCTGTTTTGTACTGACCTGACGAACGACACAGTGAAAAAGTATATGCCAGAGGAAAATTTACTGAATTTTGGTGATTCTGTAAAGAGTTGTATTAAGAAGCAATAGAATTTGTATGACTTGGAGTATAAGGAGAGGTGTAGGGAAGGGTAAAATAGTCCTCCTTACACACCGAATATATACTTCATCTTATAACTTGTAAAGAAACCCCAAACTGTTAAAAAACCAAAACGAACCAAAGGTAAAAACCGAACTGACAAGGGACACAAGGCTCCACAAATAATATCTTGGAAAGTAAATCCACCAAAAACCACTGGTCGAAAGGAACAAACACAGGTTTATTTAAGCGCTTTTCGTTTGCCTCTTAGATAAACTTCTTCATCTTCATCTTATATTTACTACTTATAACACTAGCTGTTTGCTAACTTAGATTCTGTTTTAAGGTTGTATATGCACACACACACACACACACACACACACACACACACACACACACACACACACACACACACACACACACACACACACACACACACACACTGAGGATAGCTCAGAAGTATGGCTACAGGAATTTCGGACAGGTGACATGACGGAGGTTATTTAAACGTGATTTGAATGGTATCAAACATTTTTCTTTTGTCTGAAGAAGTCCAACAATTCTGTCAGATGAAAAGCATTTTTAAACAAGCATTTTATCTGAATAAAGTCTTTTTGTACAGAGGAACTCAGTGGTCTAGCGGATTTCTTGTGGATTAGTTGGTGTCCGAGTATCATGGTTTGTGAAGGTGTGATAGATCAATAATCCTTGGGTGGGGGGATATTCCCTTTCCCTGGAGATTGTGTGATCTTTGAGTTAGTATATATATAATTAGCATGGGATGGGAGAGGTGCAGCCTATGTTATTTATTTATTTTTTTTTTGGTTGCATGTGCTGACTGTTAGGATTTTTATTGTCAACCTTTTGTGGTCAATGTTCTTGCCATTGACATTGTGATATGTTGATGTAATTCAATAATTCCATATATATATATATATATATATATATATATGTGTGTGTGTGTGTGTGTGTGTGTGAGAGATGCCCATGCACTGGCCCAATAATTAAGGAGCCTCAATCCTCACCACTAACACCAGTCAGGGACGTGCACATTGGGAGGATGATAGGTACACACAGTAAAATACAATTTCCCTTAAAAGCACACATAGATCACAGTCAGTCTGGGGCTGGTTTCTCCCTCTCTTTCTACATCCCCAATAAGACTCCCCACTGGCACAGCTATAGGGTTCAGATCTCAGCCGTGTGATCAAGCCAAAACCTCCAGCACCCTCTCTGTCCAACCAGTGCTTTGAGTCCCTGCCCAAGTAGCTAACATACACACACACACACGCACACACACACACATACACTTTGAGATTTGATTTATATACAAACACACAGATACTCCTGGGGAAGGCTGGCACAGGTTCTCTAGCTATGCCCCCTTTTGCCCAGACTATACGGTAGTACCACCTGCCACCAACCACCCTTATCAGCTACTATAAAGGCCCTTACCAAAGGGTGTCCAATTCTACTGTGCAATGTAACTATTATCCATATGGTAAGTGTGTCCAAGGCTAAGGATATTTAGGAGTGGCCTATACAGTGTCACCAAATACATGCAAGTACCCTAAGAGCTTAAATCTTTACACAAAACCAGCCACCATTAGTTGGTTTAAATATATTTAATAATAAATAATAAAATCACAAGACAATGCTCATTAACTCAACACAGTGACAATAGAGTTCAGAATCACAGGAAATATTTTAAAACAACATTGCAGTACAGTCTCACATAAATACAGAAAATATCTAGACTACTCTTGCTATATTCCTATCTATCTCTAAGAGATACTATGCCCTAAATGTCTTACTTACAGAGCCAGGCAGATAGAGATGAGAAGTGCTGAAGAGATGTTTACAGGTCCAGAATAAAATACAAAATGCACAGACTTTCTCTCTGAAATAGTTCTTAAGTTAATAATGCACATTACTGCTGAATCACCTCAGATTACATAATTCTTGGCAGCTCTGCCTAGGTTTCCCAGGCTAGCAGGAACTTAAATTTTTAACATGTCTCTGTTAAAAATACTTATCTCACAGAAGCTGACAATTCTCTTTTAGAAGCTTGCCTGAAACTGAAAGCCGTAAAACAATTACCTTGGAAACCTGTAATTACCTCTGTTTCCAGACAATAGAAAGAAGCCCCTAGCCAAGACATCCTGTCTCTTAGCTGAGATAAACTAACTTTATAACACATTGTAAAACTCTTTACTTATCAACTTATTTTCTTAGAGTTTTGCAAGTTACCTCTGTATATTCCACTTATTCTATGAAAAACATACATTTGCATTGGCATATAGTTTATGCACATTTCTGCTCTTTTCCAGCAGGGTGCACTGTGGTTACATTTTTGAAGCTCAGCTCATAACACAGTTTTCTTACATGTGTAAGACAAGCATACAAATCATATTAATATTTACCAATGACATAGAACTATTTACAAAATTCTATCTAGCTGGGCTGGCAGTGTCACATATCTATACAAATCATATTAATATTTTCAAGTGACGTATAATTATTTACAAAATTCCAGCTAGCTGGGCTGGCAGCATCTTGGTTTATCACAATATATATATATTATATGTGTGCATGTGTGTGTGAGTAAGCAGTGAAAGGACAATAAATAAATCTGTGTAATTTACTGGGAAAAGAGCCAAATGTACAAACAAGAGTAAAGAAGCTAACTTATCAGATATGATATGTTTACTTTTCAACACTCTATTCAAGAGAAGCGAAGGTATACTGTCAAGAATGAGGGAAGAGCAAAGGCTTCATGCACTGCAAATGCTGTTCTAAAGATAAGCTAACAAATTACAAAAGATAGGTGTGGCCATCACAACATTCCAGTTATTGTTTACATATGTCTCAATACAGAAAGTCACTTCTAAATGAATAATATGATAAAAACAAGTGAAGTACAGAGTGCAAATATTTACTAAACTGAAAATAAAATTGCAACTTACAGTTCAGAAAAGTCAGTATCAAAATCCCTTACAAATCATTAATTCTGCTGAGACTTGAAAACACTGCTCATATTGTAAAAAAATGACTCCAACAATACTCCATATGTTTCTTCAGCCATTCAAATTTCTCTTGAGGACAGGATCAACCTCCCTAGAATTACAGAAATAGCTTGTTTGTCTATATTAAGTCATCTCCTGGTGTCCCTTCTAATGATTTTTGATCGCTCCACACTTTGTGTATCCAGCCCTTTTGTATGCACACCTTGTCTGTCTATGTCTGTTTATGCCCCTGCTGCTACCTTCTGTTCTTCCTCAATCCCATCCACAGCTATCGCTCACTACCTTCTCCCACTGACACCTTTTGTAAATCTTATAAAAGTGGCTCTTTCTCTGAAAAACAAACTATACTCCCTACCTTTCATACCTTATGGTTACTTTTGTATCTTTCCTTTCGCTTGATTTTCTACCCTTTCCTACTTTCTTGTCTGTCCTGTTTTATCCCCATTCATATTCTGAGTAAGGCTGATGCTCTGCTGTTCACATCCACACTGGTCTATTTGGTGGATACAATCTGCATCCATAATGGTCTGTTTGGTGGATATAATCCACATCCACGATGGTCTGTTTGGAGGATACATTCATAGGATCATAGGAGCTTACTTGGCTAATGACCCTAGAGCTCTTACAAGCCTAGGCAAGTTTCACCCTGATTTCCACAATCAGCACCTATCACCCCTGTTCAAGAGGGACATAAGTGGCACCCCATAGGCTGAATTTATGGTTACCCATCCAATCATCCAGATTGCATTTAAAGAGGAACAATGAGGTGCTCTGCTTGACATGAATCAGGAGTCTGTTCCAAAGGTGTGGTAACCTCTTGGAGACAAATCTGTCCCTCCAGCAGGTTCTATTAATGTCACATGCCAAGTTAAGGCCATTAGAGCTAGTAACTGTGTACCATTTGACCTATGGAGATTCAGCATTTCCAATAAAGCAGTGTCAAAGATTGCCTTATATGCAAGGCAGAGATCAACTCTGAATAGTCTGTATGAAACAGAATAAAGTCACAGTGATTTCAGATGATCCTCATAGGACAGATGCTGAAGACCTCAAATTTTCTTTGTGAGGAACCTTTGTGGTCCCTCCAATCGCTGCAGGTGCTTGGAAAGGTACATACCAAAAGAGGCATTGTACTCAAATACTGGCCTGATGAGGGAAAGGTACGGGGAGGTTATAACTTCTTTTTTTTTGGAGGCAATGCCCTTACTTATGAGATGAGCAATATAGAATGCCCTTCTCACCACTCTGGAGACATCTTGATCAAAGGTAAGGTTACTGTCAACCTGTGTGCCCATGTCTCTCACCACTGAGTGTGTACTTAGGGTGTTGTTATTGATGTGGTAATTAGCAGAAACATCACTCAATCCACATCCACAATGGTCTATTTGGTGGATACAATCCACGTCCACAGTGGTCTATTTGGTAGATGCAATCCATGCCCACAATGGTCTATTTTGTGACTGCCATAATCTTACAGATTCAAGCAACATTCATAACACAGAAATACTACTAATCTGTCTTGCTCAAGGATGATGGTTTGCATGACAAATTGATGTGCTACAGTGTGACAAGTCAAGGGAGTAGCTACCAATACAAATGAGATTGGAAAATGTCATGCACAAAGATATTTCTGCCTCAGCAGAAAGAGAAAAAATACTGTTAACCCAAATTCAAGGACAAAAAGTCAGACTTAGTTTGTTCTGCACTGCATTGTAAGGAAAATATTTTTAAAACAGCCAGCACATTTTGCCAGCATTCAAGATAAAACACATATATTCCCACTGCAGACACTGGTGAATAGCAAAGTAGTTTAAATGTCTGTTAATAGTTCATTGAGTTACAAGCAACACTGGTCAGTTAATAGCACCTGGATTACAATTATAGTCTGGACACCTCAGGAAGAATCTAGGAGAGGGTCTGCCTGCACCTGGACTTAAAAATTGGAATCCTTAAAACATGCAGTTCATCTTGTCCATTTGCAACTAGTGTTAAAGAGGTAAGAGCTCCTCTGAGAGCAGAAATCAGAAGGATACAAGCAAAGTGAAAATATGCTCCCAAAGCTGTGCCAAGATGACTATTACTCATAGAACTGCCATTATGTTTAAATGGACGTTAAAAAAGTTATTTCCTTATGTCTACTATGACTCATATAAAGGGGGTTTTAAGTGTATTTTGGGAAAAACCTACAAGATAACTTTACATAGGCTGATCCATTGAGATATAATAACTGCAACCACTTATTGGCACATTAAAATAGAGTACAATGATAATAATGATGTAAATGAGATACAGTGACAACCGTAATTTACTTATTTAGTCATACATACTTTTTGTTGACCGAGTTAACCCCACTGTACCAGTGACATCTTTTCAGTGGAGACCTGATGTGATATTCATACTGACTTAGGGAAATTTGTCCAGCGTGTTGGGGAACTTCTCCTACTCTGTTTGATAAGTGCTGTGGGATCTTTTACATCCTCGTGGGTTACCACCAACTTAGTGAGAAGGGGC
Source organism: Protopterus annectens (assembly GCF_019279795.1). NCBI lineage: Eukaryota > Metazoa > Chordata > Ceratodontiformes > Protopteridae > Protopterus > Protopterus annectens. The sequence goes on along the minus strand of NC_056729.1, from coordinate 62,944,247 downwards.
CTCGGTTTAACATCTCACTCAAAGTACAGCACACCCAGGAGTGGAGCACCACCACCCCACCCCACCCACCCATACTGCACTGCAGTGTTAGCATTGCAAACTAGAACCTACAGCCTTCTGCACCAAAGGAGAGTATGTTACCTGTTGAGCTACACAGACTGTAAACAGACTTTAATCTCTGTAAATAGTCTGTTTGTAATATGTAATGCTGGTATTATGTAATGCTGTATCTGCTTACCCTTGGAGCTTTTCTCCCCGGGCCTCCGCTGAAAATGGACATGCATCCAGTCGGACTATCCCGGTCAACAAATGTAAAATAAATAAACATGTTAGTTTTCCAGATCTCCATCCAAGGAAAATAGTACTGAAAGACAAAAACTGTACCAAGCTAATGCAGCACAATGAACCACCTATTACTCTATTTCTGGTCTGCTAAAATGATACTAATAGAAATAATCCAGATCTGAATGTTTTGGTATAACACTATACCTCTCAACTTATTTGGTCAAGAACTCTAGGCAAAGCCAAAAATGGGGGAGGGACTGGGAACAGTTTTTAAATATTAGTCTAGTTCACTTAAAGGTTACTAGTACAAGTTTGATCAATGTGCATTTTTTGAACAATAAGAAGTATAAAAATCTAATGGCTGGCATTACTGACTAACTACAATCATGAGTTATAAAAATGTTATGAGGGACAGGACAAACATAAGAAGCAAAATCAGTGACATTCTACAAAAACAGGGACAGCTGAGAGGTATTGGTGTGTCTGCTCACAATAATCCATTCCAAGATTTATTGTTTTGATGTGTGGAATCTTAAATGATGCTGGTATGATTTTTCTGAATGTTATTAAGAATGTGTGGGTTTCATGAATAAGATAATATTATATATATATATATATATATATATATATATATATATATATATATATATATATATATATATATATATATATATATATATATATATATATATATATATATATATATATATATTTATAGGTTCATAGGTTCATACTAGGCTATCTGCCCTAGGGCATTTATAAGCCTAGCCAGAGTGTGTATGGCTTTCACCACCCATTTTAAATTAATTTTGCTAAGCCCTTTTTCAAGGTTAGTATACTGTGCCTCTGTCTAACAGTGACACAGAAGTGATACCCGGGGTAAACCTACAATCTCCCATCCACTCATCAAGATTCCTCTTGAAGAGAGTCAATGAGGGACTCTGCCTAACCTGGACTGGGATTTTATTCCAGAGTGAAGGGAGCCTCTGGGTTATGAATCTGTCCCTCCAGCATGTCCTATTTATTTCAGTGCTGAGGTTCAAGTCCCTCAAGCACGTAGCTCGATGGGATTTGGATTTTCTGAGGTGCAGCATGTCCATTAATTCCAGATTGGACATGGCTTTATACGTCAGGCAAAGATCGCCTCTGAGCAGGCGGTATGCCACTGAGTAGAGCTGGAGTTTCTTTAACCAGGCAGCATATGGCATCTGTTTGAGCCCCTTGATCCTCTTGGTGAGGTACTTTTGGGGTCTTTCCAGTTGCTGCAGGTGTCTGGTAAGGTACATCCCAAAAGGGGCATTGTACTGAATTATGGGCCTGATGAGGGATGAGTAAAGAGGCATGATGACCTCCCCTGATCTAGCTGTGAATCCCTTCATGATTAGGTGGGCTATATAAAATGTTTTTCTAACCACTTTGGCCACGTGGTTGTCAAATGAGAGATTGCTATCAACTTGGGTCCCCAGGTCCCTAATTACTTCTTCTGTACTTAATGGATTACCACCTATGTGGTAATTTGTGGGCACTTTGTTTTTGCCAAAGGGGATAACTATACACTTTTTGGTGTTTAGCTTGAGGCCATGGCTCTGGCACCAGTTGTCTGTTTCTATGAGGCCCTTTTGGAGGATGCTTGTGTCGGCTGGAGAGTCTATTATAGCGCCCAGTTTGCAGTCATCTGCGAACTTGGTCAGCCACAGTCCTTCCATGTTGGCCTGTACCTCCGAGAAATATATACCGAACAAGAGAGGTCCCAGGACTGAGCCTTGTGGGATGCCACTTGTAACTGGTTTGGGGTCTGAAATGGCTCCAGCTATTCTAACCATGTGGGCTCTGTCCTTGAGCCAGTCTGCAACCCATCTAGTGACATAGGCGTTTATATTTAAGCTGGTGAGCTTATCTATGATGCCCGAGTGGGGTATTGTATTGAAGGCTTTTGCGAGGTCCAGGTAGGCTGTGTGAACCACCTTCCCCTTGTCAATGGCCTTGGTGACTGTTTCAAAGAAATTGACCAGGTTTAAGAGGCAGAATCTGCCCTTAACAAAGCCGAACTGGGTAGGATCCAGTGTCTGTAGGTCCCCAATATCTTTATTTATAAGTCCATGATGATCCTTTCCATAGCTTTGCAGACCAAGCTAGTGAGACTAGTTTCCAGGATCCATTGAGGCACCACCTTTGTGGAGAGGGACCACTGTTGCTGTACGCCACTCTTTGGGTACATATCCTGTAGTAAGGCTGAGATTGAACAGTAGTTTTAGGTTTGGGTTTAGCTCTTCTTGGAGTTCATGTAGGACGCAGCCCGGGACACCGTCTGGTCCCATTGATGATGTGTTTCTTGCTTTGGAGAGGGCAGCTCTTACCTGAGCATCTGAGATGTCAGGGGGGCAACACTCTGCTGGGATAGATATTAGCCCTTTTGGTGGGGAGGGGGGGGAGTTTGCGCTGAACCTGTCAGCTAGGATGTTGGCAATGTCTGTGGGTTTGGTGTATTTTTTGTCATTTTGGACTAATTCATTCTGAGCATATCTGGGAATTCCCACCCAGGTTCCTAACATAACTAAAGAAAGCCTTGTGATTATCCTTAGTGTCCTGTGCAATTTTTCTCTCGAAGCTGGCCTTAGACGATTTTATGAGTGCCCGTAGTTTTTTGCTAATACTGATCAGAGATGCCTTCCCTTTTTGGGATTTTGCTCTATCATGTAGTAGCTTCCTCCTTCTATTGTATAGTTTGTTTATGGCTGGGGTCCACCAGACAGGATGTCTGCCTTTGGAGGATTGGGTCTTAGTTTTATTTGGGATTGCATGATCCATGCATTCCTGAAGGTGTTCATAGAATGCGTTTATAAAGGATTTTGTGGTCTGGGCCGTATTATCCACAGGCCCGGGAGCTTCGAAGGATTCCACCTCGGTTTTGAGGAGTGTGAAATTTGCTTTAGAGAAGTTTTTCACTGTGGTTTTCTGGGCATGGGGTGGGGTTGGGATGTGAATATCCAGTGAGATTAGTTTATGGTCTGATCTTACCAGTGAGGGATACACTTCTATGGTTTACTATGGAAATTTTGAATCCACATTGGTCGAACATTTAAAACTTCGAAACTAAATGTCGGAAGTCAAAACTTTGCATAGTAAACAAATGCGAACATGAAAGTTCGATGTTTTCGACATAGCAGAAAGTGACGTCAGTCACCTTCTGCTATGCATATTAACATACTGTTGAACTAAACATTCAACGGTATGTTAAATCCAGTATTTTGCAGGGGGGGGTCTTCACCCCCCTGCACCCCCACCCCCCTTACATATTAAATATACCAACTCCAAGATCGCACTACAGTGAGGAAATGGGCTAATTCCCTGTTCCTCACTGCAGCGAGACCTCATTTCACAGTGTCGGTACATCGGTTCTCCTATGGTTGAGTGCACCATGCAATCTGACCATATGAAAACCGGGATTTGATTAACTGAACCTTTCAGACCATAATTTCGAAAACATAGTGTTCGACAGCATGATGTTCACACACACCATAGTAAACTCTATACATATATATATATATATATATATATATATATATATATATATATATATATATATATATATATATATATATATGTGTGTGTGTGTATCTAGGACTATTGAATGAAAGTTCAACATTCCGAATCCACTATTACTGAACACACTTTAACAAAAGCGCTTTCACCGAAAAAGCACTTTCGCTAAACTGTGTTAAAAAAAAAAAACATTAAATCACACCCCCCCCTACTTTAATATTCTCACTTCAAGATCGCACTACAGTGGGGAAAAGGGAATTTTCCCTTATCTGCACCGTAGTATGACCGGCACAACAGGCATACTTACGCGAAAATGCTGCTTAATTTTCACGTGAGTCTGCCCGCCCATTCGAGATTCGGTAAAAAGTGTGCCCATGCAAGAGTCCTAGACCCATATTTATATATATATATATATATATATATATATATATATATATATATATATATATATATATATCATTAACGGACGGAGTTCCGCTGTGGCGACCCCTAACCGGGAAAAGCCGATAAGGCGGAATAAATGAACAAAGTGTGAAACATTCACTAACAGCTAGGAGGGAGCTCACAGCATGAATAAATGTTACTTTATACTTGTTTACCCCGTACCCAATTCTTTAAACAGAAACATCTCAAGTTCCAAAAGTCCAAAGTCCCAGATGGGAAAGCCAGGTGGAGCCCCCCCCCCCCCAACAAAGTCAATCCACTCAGCAATAAGTAATCAAGAAATGCAGGTAAGAGCAGACTTGCAACATCATGAATACCACACTATACCACAACACCAACAACATACCACACTATACCACAACACCAACAACATACCACACTATGCCACAACATACCACACTATACCACAGCACCGACAAGGAAAAGAATTAAAGAAACTCATAATCAACCTTTCCTCTTCAAAATGTTGATTATTACAGTATCATGCGCAATAGGGAACAGATGGATAATATGTGACACACATACTAACAGCTAGGAAGGAAGCTCTTACCATAGATAAAATGTGGGCTTTATACTTTAGTTATTTGATACCTCCAGTATATCTTTGCTTAGCAAAGCAGTCACTTGGTTACAATGTAAGCATTTTCTCTTTCCACTGTTTATAAGACAAAAAAGTTATATATTAGTTTGTGATATATTGTTTTTGTTTTACCACACACCCAGCTCTTCAAACATTAAGTTGTAAAAACTCTGGGATCCCAGCATGCCCCCATCCCCCCACACACACAGAACAATTTACTCTCTTTCTCTGTTAGGATCTGTAGTTACAAATTTCCAGTGACAAATAACGTTAGCCTTTCTCTCCAGTTTCAGTTATTATTACGTTGTTCTACCCAATGCACTGGTTCATAACAGAAGTGCATCTCTCTTACCTAGAGCTGTGGTTCATAACAGAAGTGCACTTCTCTTACCTACAACTGTAATTCATAAAAGAAGTGCACCTCTCTTACCTACAGCTGTGGTTCATAACAGAAGTGCACCTGTCTTACTGTAAAAGGAAAAATATACTTTAAAAATGATCAAAACACAGTAGGTTCAGGTTAAGGCACTTTAACCTTGCAGCAAGGAGACAAAAACGTGCTAATACAGAGTTTGTCTAACTAGAAACAGGAAATGCTTACATTTTTATACACTTTCTAATAAGACATTGCCTACCAAGCTGACGTAGTGGATCACAAGTTCTGTCATCATTACTTCACAGTCATTGTTTTTACAATATTCTGCTGGTATCAACATTTTTGGGAGAAACTTCCTAAGGAAAACAACGTGGCCTTGGCTACCACCGGTTAGATATATGCAATGTTACCATTCAAGGTACTATGGCTAATTTGAGCACAAGCAAGTAGTTCATTTCTCTAACAATCCTTTGTCTATATTATCTCTAAACCTCTACAGCTGCACATGTTCTCATACTTTGAATAGAGCTGATTGTTTAAAATCATTACATTTACAGAATATATTCATTCAATATATTCATGTTCATTCATTTTCTCCTGACCTAGCAGATAACCACCTGTTTCTCAAGTACATTTCCAAAAGGCATAAACATGAATTTTGCTGTGCTAGCAATTACTAGGTCAGGGGGCATCTTGCAAGTTTCAGAAAGCACACTACAGTTTCAAAAAAGCATCTTTTCAGTCTCATATGAAACTCAACTATATATAAAACAGTGCATATAAAATAGAATGAAAAACGTGTTAACTTGTTTAGTTTCTAATTAGCATTTAAGTATACAAACATTAATACATATTCTTCTGACATTTCCCCCCATTAATACTTTTTAATTCTATTTTCAAAAGAATAAACAGTTTGCTTCTTTTCCTAACCTCTTCCATTCAGGATTTGCAGTTAAGAAAGTCATTCAGTTTAAACTTATGAAAGTGTTCCACATTCCAACAATTCTTCAAGTTCAGTACCTTGATACATAGTTTCTGAAACTGATATATCTATACATTCTTTGATTAACTTTTTCATGCAGGGATACCACAACAAATACAAGCTCCTATTTGGAGCAATCCCACACAAATGGCAATCAAGATGTTCATTAGGATGGAACCCCACCCCCCGAACAAATTCTGGAAAAGGTCCGTCAGAGGGTGTGGGCCTGGCTTGGTCATGGCCGACACTTGCTGTATCACCTCAAGGTGGTCGTTTATCTCATGTTGATGATCTGGTATATACGCACAGCACTCTTCTTTGATTAAAGCACACGTACCACCCCTCGCCGCTAGGGTGAAGTCAAGAGCCATTTGGTTCTGGAGCACTACAGTTCTCATAGCATTCAGTTCATCAGTTATCAGTTCAAGAGCAGAAAAAGTTACATTACTCATTACTTCGAGAAGTTTGGACAGTTTTAGCAGCTCCCAAATCGATTTTACTGTGCCATATGCAGGTAATATGCCTGCCCATGATATAACAGCATCACTCAAGTCCATGTGCATCAGTTTGGTACCCACAGTATGATGGTCTTTCCAGCCCGCCTTGATCTGTCCCACTGGATTTTCAGGCTTTTTGACAGCTTTTTTGGCCACGTCTCGGATATTTCGAATATTTCCCTGAGGCAAAACTGCAGTGTGTCATATGGCCAGGACCAGGTACCCCAAAGAACAACTGCCGGACCAATTCTCAGGTAACCATTTATATGCTTTTTTACCACACACAAAATAACAATCCTCTACCTTAGTAGTTACTTTGTTATGAAATGGCTGCCCTGCATGAAACATTTTCCTATCTATTACAGATAGTTGTTTAAAAAGTACAGGATTATGTTGCACTTGGTCAATGGTCTTATGCATGGACCCAAGAAATGAGTCATAATTTGAACTACAAGATCCACCCATTTTGTTTGGTTTGGTATAACATTTATAATGTATAGTCACATTGCACTTGCTCCAACCCACTTGGATTGTGTCATTCTTATAAAAACATACAATTCCCTTTTGTGTCATAGGCAAATACAGTGCTACCTTATCATATGCTTTAATAGCTACTGTGTCATAAACCAAATTTTTCCAGGTCTTGTTGACCCCTAGGGGGACTGCAGTCATTAATAACCCCCTGTATGCTGTTGGTATGGCTGTGCAAATCCAGCAGTTTGAAACATTAAAAGTCTCAGCATACACACGTGTAATTGCCTGATAAGTGTTAAAGTTTGGGTGCCAGTCTATGTTCGGCTCATCACGTTTAATCAGTTCAACTTTTGTGGCAGGAAAAAGGAAAGGCCACAACAAAAAGAACAATGTTATCAGTATAGCTACCAGAATAATCATGCAAGTTTTCTGAGGTTGCTCTGCATCTCTGTTTACTCTATACCTGGTCATTATGTTCTCGTTGTACAACAGTAACAAGGTTTTTGTCCAGTTCAAAGTTCTTAACCAGTTTACAGTGTGCCAAATGAATCCAGGACACTCGCTCCGTGCTCTTGACTGCAGTGGGTGTCGACAGTAGTACCTGGTACGGCCCTTCCCACTTCGGAGAACTCCAGTTTTTTCTCTTCACTATCTTCACCCAGACCCATGCGCCTGGGGCTACTGCTGCTTCCAATGGCTTCATTTGTTCTTTATCTGAAACAGAATTTAACTGCAAAATTTTGTTATTCAAAAATCGCCTCATATACCCTGCAAGTGAACTGTCAGCCTCCTGCTCTGCAGGCATGAGAGGTTTCCATTGAGGTGTATAATATGCCCTTCCAAACAGAACTTCAAAAGGGGTTAACCCTTTTGCATTTGGAACAGTTCTCATGCTCAACAGTGCCAGAGGTAAACAGTGCACCCAGTTCTTTTGTGTCTCACTAATCAATTTTCTAACTTACTATTCAAGACCCCATTTTGCCTCTCTACTAATCCTGCAGATTGGGGGTGGTATGCACAATGTTTTTTCAGCGATATCCTGAAATAGCAACTAAGTTGTTGTATAGTTTGATTTACAGAGTGTGTGCCATTGTCACTATAAATCTTTTCCGGTATGCCAAATCTAGGAATAATTTCTTTAACAAGGACTTTTGCAACAGTAGCTGCATCTGGATTTTTAGTTGGAAAAGCTTCCACCCATTTGGAAAACATATCTATAATGACAAGGCAGTACTTCTTATTTTCGCATTTGTTCAGTTCTATAAAATCCATACAAATAGTATTGAACGGATACGGTGGTATAGGGAAACTCCCTTGCTTAGGTTTTAATGCCCCTTGTGCATGATGCTTGTTACAAACATGGCATGCTGCACAAAAATTTTTTGTATAGTTTGTAAATCCATACGTCGTAAACACTCGATTCACTAACTGTACCATACCCCCTGTTGAGACATGGCACTGCCCATGGCTCAACAAAGCTGCATAACTAAACAAGTTAGATGGTAAGATTGGTTTCTTTTCTTTGGAGATGTACAGTCCCTTCTCAAGGATTGCTCCTCGTTTTATCCACTTCTGTTTTTCTACATTTGTAGTAAGTGTCTGCATTGTTTTCAACATTTCTAAGTCTAAAATCTCAGATGGTTGTAATTCCTCACTCAAAAGAAAAACTTCTGAAGCTGAAGCTGCTTGTTTTGCAGCTGTATCAGCCCTCGCATTACCTTTTGTAATTCTATCCTGTTGCTTGGTATGAGCTACACATTTGCAAATAGCTACTTTCTGAGGTAATTGAATAGAGTCTAACAAATCTAAAATAAATTGCGCATGGTTAATTGGTTTACGAGTAGATGTTATCATTCCTCTATTTTTCCACTGCTGCGCAAAAACATGTACAGTAGAAAAAGCATACTGACTGTCAGTAAAAATGTTTACTTTCTTACCCTTTGCTAAGGTACATGCCCTTGTCAAAGCAATCAATTCTGCTGCTTGTGCAGATAAGTTATGTAGTAAAGACTTTGCTTCTAAAATCTCGATATCAGAAACTACTGTGTACCCCACTAGATTCTGTCCTGTAGGACCCCTCCTGTACGAGCCGTCCACATAGTATGTCACCTCGGCATCATCCAAGGGAACATCTGTAAGGTCTTTTCTAGGTAGTGTCTTTTGCTCAATCTCCTGCAGGCAGCAGTGCGGTTTGCCATCCGCAGGGGTTGGGAGCAAGGTTGACGGGTTTAAAGTTGTGCATCGTTCAATTGTCATATGAGGCTGGCTCAACAGTATAGTCATACAGGAAAGATGTCTAGCAGGAGAAAGATATGCTACTTTTTCTTGCAGTAAAATAATCGCGACTGCATGAGGCACTCTCAATGTGAGAGGGTGCAACAATACTACTGAGGCTGAAGCCTGCACTGCCATTGCAGCTGCGACTACTGCTTGTACACAGTGGGGCAAAGATCGCACCACTGGGTCCAACTGTGATGAATAGTAAGCTATGGGGTGCTGTTTGTCCCCATGCTGTTGTGTTAATGCTGATGTCATATAACCTTGCTTACAATCTACAGTTTGGAAAAATCACTTATGATAGTTTGGTAATCCTAAAACTAAGGAAGAAACTATCAGTTGTTTCAGTTTGCAGAAAGCTGATTCTGCTTCTAGTGTCCACTGTAATAAATCCTGTGCTGCCATCGGCTTTTTGAATATCAAGTTTGTCAGTGGAGCAGACTCCAAAGCATAGTTTGGTATCCAACTCCGACAAAAGTTAGTAGTACCCAGGAAGGACATCATTTCCTTCTCGGTAGCTGGTTTAGGTGCTTGTAATATTGCTGTTTTTCTGTCTTCATCTAATATTCTGCCCTCTTTGGATATTACATATCCCAGGTATTTTACCTGTCTTTTCCAAAGTTGCAGTTTGTTCTTGTTTACCTTGTGTCCTTGAGTGGCTAAAAATTGTAGTAATGCTATGGTATCCTCTCTGCATTCTTGCTGGGTGGGGGCTGCCAGCAGAACGTCGTCTACATAAAGTAGAATCTGACTACCTTTCGGTGGGATAAATCCCGCCAGGTTACTTGCCATTTCTTGTGCGAATATTGTTGGACTTTCACAATACCCGTGTGGTAATCTCGTATATGTATACCGTTTCCCCTGAAATGTAAATGCAAACCAATATTGGCTGTCTGGGTGTATCGGTATTGAGAAAAATGCATTGCTAATATCTACCACAGAAAAATACTTCTGTTGAGGTTCTAAATCATTCAATAAAGTGTGCGGATCTGGCACCGTAGGTGCCCTGGGTATAACTGCATCATTTACAGCCTGTAGATCTTGGACCATACGCCACTCCCCATTTGCTTTCCTAACAGGAAATAAGGGTGTATTACATGGTGAATCAGGAGATTCTATTAAGACTCCTTCCTTAAGTAAGGCTGCTATTATAGGTTTGATTCCTATTTCTGCATCCTTCCTTAAGGGATACTGTCTTTTTTGAGGTCTAAATGCTGATTTTGGCGTAATAGTAACTGGTCCTGCTGTACAAATAAGTCCTACATCTGATTTCCCTGTTGACCAGAGAGTCTCTGGTATGTCTTGCAAGGCTTTTTCCTCTTCCTCTAGTAAGAGTGCTACTCAGCTATCCTCACTTGCCTGTGAGTGCACAGCTGGGTGTGTTTGTGTTATCCAATTCAATTTCTGCTTCTGTACTCCTTGTTCAGAGAGTTCTAACTCTGTCTGTTTTTCCCACCTTGTGACTTTTTCTCCTACGTCTGCCCACTTCAAATTTCTATCTTTAGTTAAACTTACATGTGGTAATCGATTAGATTTGTAAAGGGATAGGAATTCCTGGGGCAATGAACAGCTTACTACACTGTTTCCTTCTGTGTCCCAGTACAAATTTCGTAATACTAACCTATTAGCATGGGTTTTAAACAGTTCTTGCTCTTATTCTTTATCAGGTCCTGGTCTGCTACATTAATATAGAGTGCAATGTAACAAATGCTGTTTATCAGTGTCAAGGGAGGGAGATTTACTGATGGCCACATTCATCAATTCTTCGGTTACTGCCCCTGGACCAGTCATAACTAAGTCCTGGCTGTACCAATAAAATGTTTCACCCTCCAGTCGCACTACAAAAGTATCCATTTGTCACTGTGCTTCCATACCCTGCATAGTTGGAACTACGGCTATGCCAAATATCTGCATTAAATCTCTGCCCAAGAGATTCACTGGGCATTTTGCAGAAACAACAATTTTGCTTTTCTGGGTCATCCCTGAAACAGGGTCAGTTATTGCTATGTTGTGGGAGAGTGGCTCCCGATACAGCTGTCCATTAGCTGCTTTCACTAATATGTAGTCCAGTGTCTGAATTTTCTGGTAGTTTGTAAGGATGTATCAGGGTCCGTGAATTCCCTGAGTCACACAGGAATTTGACTTCCCTCCCCTCTACCAGAAGTGTAACTTCCAGTTTTGTGTCTGCTAAGTAGAGCTCTAAGCTCTGTAATGCTAAGTCCAAAATTTCATTTTCTTCATTATCTATGAATTCATGTACATCCTCTATTCATTCTGTCACATCCTCTACTCTTTCTACCACATTTACATTTGTCTTTTCTTGTTTATTCCTATCCAGTGACTCTTGACTATCATATAGTCATTCCTCACCCTCCTTATCTTCCGTGGTTACCTTCTTATTTAGCCTGCAATCCCTTGTCAAATGTCCCTTTTTCCCGCATTTGAAACATTCACCCCTTTTCTTTCTTTCTTCAAAGTCTTCTGATCGTTTATCAGACTGTTTGTTTCCCTGGGTATTTTTCTTACCCTTCCTCCCAGTTTGTACTACAAAGACTTCTGATCCGTCTTCTACTGCAAATACTTGAGTTTTCTTTTTCTTTTTGCTATTAAAATGCCTTTCGGCATGTCTTGCATATTCAAGTAATGACTGTAATCTACTTGTTCGATGATCTACCATGTGCTTTGTAATAAAGCTGCTAATGGGCGCAATACTGCCTTTTAAAAATGCATTCTTTAACTGTTGCTCATATGGGGAATCATGTGTTTGATCTTCAGGTACCTGCATTCCACAATGGTTATTAAAACATTCTAATAATCTGGCATAATATCTATCAATAGTTTCACCTTCTTGTTGTATGCATTGATTAATGCAAGTCCAATCAGCCCTAGGCTTCCACTTCTCAGAGATTCAGTCTGTCAGACCTTTCACTCTGTTGTCCAGTTCTGTGTTACTATGTGGGAGTGGTCTAAGCTCTGCGTCACGGGGATTCCAGTTGCCACTGATCATGTGCCAATCTGGACCTACAATTTGTCTAACTACTTTTTCTACTTCCTCTCCATTCAAATGGTAACTTAACCTCATGCCCTGTAAGTCTTCTAAGAATTTTCTAAAATTAATTTTTGGATGGGGAATTCCCTCTGTGGCTTTCCGGATGTCTTCTGGTGTCCACGGTCTATATACTAGAAGAGTCGGATCCTGTTCTGCCTGTCCTGCCTGCGGATTTGGTACTTCTATGAGCGGACATATCTCTTCCTCACTCATAGCTCATGAATTTCTATTTATTTCACACAGTTCAATATCCCCTCTTAAGTTGCGTGCTCGAGACCTGGTCTCGATAGGATCCCTGACAAACGGATTTGATTTTGCAGGAACAGCTGGGTATAGCGGAGGTGGATCAGCTTGTCCACTCGCTTCATATTCTGGTAAGGGAAGCGGAGGGGGAGGAGGAGGGGCTGTTGCTATTACCAAGTTATTATCTTCTTTATCTAAGAACATTGCTTTTGAATTTTTAATCTTTTGTTCCCTACAGTTTGCTTCCTCAAGCCACCTGTGTGCCTGAGGGACTCCTAATTGTCGTTGCTTTTTTAGCTGACCTTCTGCGTCTTCTTTAAGTTGTCTAACAAGTTTAATAAGTGAAGATTTATCTAAATTACCATCAAATTTGTACTTATCAACCCATTTCGTATAATACTTAACATTATCGGCACGCTGTAATTGCATGTATTTTGCGTCTTCGGTTAGGGGCGGGTCTCGGGAACTTTTCGTGCACTGATTTCCCATGTTGCCTTAGCTAAGTTAAAAATTGTTACGTAACCCTTCTTATCACATGGTACCACGATTTACACCTTTTCACAGTTTATCTAGAATAACTGTCTACCTATTCTATTTCCCTGATCTATGACAAGACAGCAATCTTTGTGTCCCTGATCTGCACATGCAAATCTTCCTGACAAAACAGTACTGTAACAAGTCCCTGATCTAAAACAGAAAAAAAGGTAAATTCTTCCTTACCTGACCCTCTGTGAATTGATCCACCGGAACGTTGACTCGTCCTCCAATCTCAGATCAGAAACAGTGGCTGGCCTCTTTCGAACGACAGTTTAGTCGGGGGTCTTTCAAGACAGAAGAGCCGATGTGGCCACTTCTCCGTACCGGTACATGCCACTGGGCCCAATTCTGACCTGGGCCTAGAGTGAGAGGTACTTTCCGGCTCGAAGGACCAAACTGTAAAAGGAAAAATATACTTTAAAAATGATCAAAACACAGTAGGTTCAGTTTAAGGCACTTTAACCTTGCAGCAAGGAGACAAAAACGTGCTAATACAGAGTTTGTCTTACTAGAAACAGGAAATGCTTACATTTTTATACACTTTCTAATAAGACATTGCCTACCAAGCTGACGTAGTGGATCACAAGTTCTGTCATCATTACTTCACAGTCATTGTTTTTACAATATTCTGCTGGTATCATCAATTTTTGTGAGAAACTTCCTAAGGAAAACAATGTGGCCTTGGCTACCACCAGTTAGATATATGCAATGTTACCATTCAAGGTACTATGGCTAATTTGAGCACAAGCAAGTAGTTCATTTCTCTAACAATCCTTTGTCTATATTATCTCTAAACCTCTACAGCTGCACATGTTTTCATACTTCGAACAGAGCTGATTGTTTAAAATCATTACATTTACAGGATATAGCATTGTTCATTCATTTCTTCCTGACCTAGCAGATAACCACCTGTTTCTCAAGTACATTTCCAAAAGGCATAAACATGAATATTGCTGTGCTAGCAATTACTATGTCAGAGGGCATCTTGCAAGTTTCAGAAAGCACACTGCAGTTTCAAAAAGCATCTTTTCAGTCTCATATGAAATTCAACTGTATATAAAACAGTGCATATAAAATAGAATGAAAAGCGTGTTAACTTATTTCGTTTCTAATTAGCATTTAAGCATACACACATTAATACATATTTTTCTGACACTTACCCACAGCTGTGGTTCATAACAGAAGTGCACCTCTCCTAGCTACAGCTGTGGTTCATAACAGAAGTCCACTTCTCTTACCTACAGCTGTGGTTCATAACAGAAGTGCACCTCTCCTAGCTACAGCATTGGTTCATAACAGAAGTTCACTTCTCTTACCTACAGCTGTGGTTCATAACAGAAGTGCACCTCTCCTAGCTACAGCTGTGGTTCATAACAGAAGTGCACTTCTCTTACCTACAGCTGTGGTTCATAACAGAAGTGCACCTCTCCTAGCTACAGCTGTGGTTCATAACAGAAGTTCACTTCTCTTACCTACAGCTGTGGTTCATAATAGAAGTGCACCTCTCCTAGCTACAGCTGTGGTTCATAACAGAAGTGCACCTCTCCTAGCTACAGCTGTGGTTCATAACAGAAGTCCACTTCTCTTACCTACAGCTGTGGTTCATAACAGAAGTGCACCTCTCCTAGCTACAGCTGTGGTTCATAACAGAAGTTCACTTCTCTTACCTACAGCTGTGGTTCATAACAGAAGTGCACCTCTCCTAGCTACAGCTGTGGTTCATAACAGAAGTGCACTTCTCTTACCTACAGCTGTGGTTCATAACAGAAGTGCACCTCTCCTAGCTATAGCTGTGGTTCATAACAGAAGTTCACTTCTCTTACCTACAGCTGTGGTTCATAATAGAAGTGCACCTCTCCTAGCTACAGCTGTGGTTCATAACAGAAGTGCACCTCTCCTAGCTACAGCTGTGGTTCATAACAGAAGTGCACTTCTCTTACCTACAGCTGTGGTTCATAACAGAAGTGCACCTCTCCTAGCTACAGCTGTGGTTCATAACAGAAGTGCACTTCTCTTACCTCCTGTGGTTCATAACAGAAGTGCACCTCTCTTACCTATAGCTGTGGTTCATAACAGAAGTGCACCTCTCCTAGCTACAGCTGTGGTTCATAACAGAAGTGCACCTCTCCTAGCTACAGCTGTGGTTCATAACAGAAGTGCACTTCTCTTACCTACAGCAGAAGTGCACCTCTCCTAGCTACAGCTGTGGTTCATAACAGAAGTACACCTCTCTTACCTACAGCTGTGGTTCATAACAGAAGTGCACCTCTCTTACCTACAGCTGTGGCTCATAACTGAAGTAGCTTTTCTTCCTTTTAAAGCACTTGTGCTTATGTGCGAGCTTTTCAAAACACCCATGCTCACGTGTGACAGAAAGCAAAGCAATGAAACCCATGGTCATACAAGAGGAATTCTTAATGAGGCAGAAGGCAGAAAAGAATGTAACTTGAATGGATTATTCATGATATAATTTGTAACTACTAAATAAAAATTCCTGAAAAATAACAGTGAGGCACAGGTGATCCAGTGAATGGGCAGTTATAATGAACTGGCTGCCCATCACGCTACACTTGCATCTATTCAATACCCATTCAATCCCATAGTGTCTGTCACAGTATATCGTTGCCCTTCTAGCGCTGTCAGTGTTCTCATCTATGATTAACATCACCAAAACACTTTCATCAAGCAGCTTACCTGCTATTTTACCCATCAAGCTTCTAACAAACCTAACTTAACCTCATAACATTGTCACTTCTTACAATATAACTCCAAATGGCTGAAACTAATCCTGTTGTCCTTTTAAATATAAAAACATAATATTGTATTAGTAAAAAACGATAATATTGTATTAACTTAAAAAATGGTGAAAACCTGAACCTTGAAACTGTGTGTAAGGAATTTAGAAGTTTGTAACAGCTTTTGCAAGCTTGCATTAACAGTGAAATTCTGTGTAAAGGATGGTAAAGAATTGTACTGGATCTTTATTTCCACAAGCCTCCTCTAAAAACGGGTACTTGCTTGGTTTGACTTTCCCAGTAAAAAAAGAAAAAAAAAAGGTAAATAAATAAAACTTGAGATGCAGCAATGTGGCACTATATTGTAGATGTAAACAATCATTGGTTCAGTTGTCCTAGCCTGCCCTCGTTGTAACATCCATCATGTCAGTCATAGTTATGTACTAGGACTCCCTATTCAGTTATTATTATTCAGTTATTACTACAATGTTCTTTAAATAGCTGGTCCTTTGCACAGACTGCTGGTGGTACCTAGCTCTGCAGATCTTTGTGCCGTGACCTCCTCAGAGGTTAGCCCTGCATGACTCCATAGTGTTTATGCATACATCCTGGCGCTAACATGCATGTAGCACAGAGAAAACCTGCATCACTTATATTGCATGTTTTGGTCAAACAGCTCATATAAGACTCTTGCAGTCACACCTTTGTATATATTCAGCCATGTACTGAGTGATAGACAATAAGAGCAACACACAACAGTACTGTTTTGCTCAATTTCTTGTGCACATTTTATTATGCTTGTATTGCTACCCAGCCTGTCAATGTCTATGTTTTATATTTGTGTGTCTGTCCCCGTTCCTACCTGCTCTTCTCTCTATCCAATCCACAGCCATCTCTCACTGCCCCCCCAACACACACACACACACACACACACACACACACACACACACACACACACACACACACACACACATACACACACACACACACACACCTCTTTTGTAAATCTTATAAAAGTGGGTCTTCCTCTGAATAAAAATAGAACTCTACCTTTTATACCTTATGTTACCCTTAGGGAATCTGGATTTGGCAACATGTGTAAAGACTTTTTCTGAGTTTTATTTTCAGTTAAGTGTTGTTGGATGCCCTGAAGTTTTCTCTGGAGTTACCTGCTGTGTCCATCAATAGTTTTAAACCTCTGTCTCATATCATTTTTTTTTCTATAAACAATGACATTTTACTTCAATAAAGTGAATATTGTATTCCCACAAACAGATCTCTGAGTCACTATTGGGAGCATATATTTTTACTTCCCTGTCTAATAACACTATAAGTCACTGACAGGACTGTTAGGAGAGTGCGATCAAGAGGCTCTATATGAATTCTCAGCAGCACAAGAAATCCAAAGGTGTCTGACTTTCTGTCCTAACTACTTTGAGAACCGGGAAGCCATGGTAGCAAAATAGTGTGAGTTCCAAACATTGAAACATAGTGAAGGCATAACTGCACACTGGTAACTGTATGAGAACCCAGGAAAAAATGTGCATAGTGTTATTAAGGAAGGTGTGTTCCATTTCCTTAAAACAGTGGGTAACTGTCTCTGAGAATGGTAAAGTCCTGCAGTGGTGAACAGATCCTGCCTCTCATCATCAAAAGCACTTCAACCAGTAGATTACTGCTCCTGGGAGATTGCCAAAGAAGGACTGTGCTTAAGGAATATAGATTTGCAATATGTGTAGATTTTTTTTTTTTTGCTGAGGTTTATTTTTAGAAAAGTGTTGCTGGTAGCCATGAAATTTTCATTGCAGATGGCTGTTTTATCCTAAGTGCAGTATCTGTGCTTTCAATGCAAATCTGTTAGAGCAGCAACATACAATTAGATCTACATCAGTTGTTCAATGCATACAACATGGAACACTGATATACTGAAACAGAAAACCTAAAATGACACACACAGGGGATATAAAAAGTTTTCACACCCCTGTTAAAATGCCTTTTGATTTAATTACAGCATTCAGTCTTCTTGGGTAGGAGTCTATCAGCATGGCACATCTTGTCTTGGCAAAATTTGCCTACTCTTCCTTGCAAAAGCGCTCCAAATCTGTCAGATTGTGAGGGCATCTCTTGTGCACAGCCTTCTTCAGGTCACCCCACAGATTTTCTATTGGATTTAGGTCTGGGCTCTGGCTGTGCCATTCCAAAACTCTCATTTTCTTCTGGTGAAGCCATTCTATTGTTGATTTGGATGTATGCTTGGGGTCATTGTTGTGATGAAAGTTGAAATTCCTCTTCATCTTCAGCTTTCTACCAGACACCTGAAGGTTTTGGGCCAAAAGTGACTGATATCTGGAACTGTTCATAATTCCTTCCACCTTGACTAAAGCCTCAGTTGCAGCTGAAGAAAACCAACCCCAAAGCATGATATTGCCACCACCATGCTTCACTGTGAGGATGGTGTTCGTTTGGTGATGCAAATTGTTGTTTTTGCGCAAAATGTACCTTTTGAAATTGTGACAAAAAGTTCAGCCTTGGTCTCATCAGACCATAACACATTTTCCCACATGGTTTTCGGAGACGTGATGCATTGTTTTGCAAATTTTAGCCGAGTCTGGATGTTTTTCTGTGTAAGAAACGGCTTCCGTCTTGCAACCCTACCCCATAGCCCAGACATATGGAGAATTCGGGAGACTGTTGTCACATGTAGTATACAACTAGTACTTGCCAGAAATTCCTGCAGCTCCTTCAATGTTGCTGTAAGTCTCTTGGCAGCCTCCCTGACCAGTTTTCATCTTGTCTTTTCATCAATTTTGGAAGGATGTCCATTTCTTTGCAACATCACTGTTGTCCCATATTTTCTCCAGTTTTTGATGACTGTCTTCACTGTGTTCCATGGTATATCCAATGCTGTGGAAATGTTTTTGTACCCTTCTCCTAACTAATACCTTCCAACAATGAGATCCCTTTGATGCTTTGTAAGCTCTCTGCAAACCATGGCTTTTGCAGTAGCAGGCAACTGAGTAAATGTCAGGAAATTCCTACTAGGACAGCTGAACTTTATTTGGGGTTAATCAGAGTCTCTTTAATTGATGGCAGGTGTGTACCCAAGAAGACTGAATATTGTAATTAAATCAAAAGATGCTTCAACAAAATATTAGTTTAAGCGTGTGCATACTTATGCAACCAGCTAAACAGCTTATTGTACATTTTTTTATTTTTTATATTTTTCCCCTAATAGATTTGTTTGTTTTTCATTTGAATTGTACAAGTTATAGGTCACATTAAAGGTGGGAAAAGTTTTGAAATTATTTATTGTGGTCTCATTTTTTATATCACAAAAAACTGGCATTTTAACAGGTTTATGTAAACTTGTTTTATATATATGGTTTACCTTTACATGTGCGTAATGCACATGTGTGAAAGTAAAAAGTCTGAAAGGATGTTTTCCAGTTTTTGCATAATCGAAAAAAAATGCATAGAATGTGCAATGAGCAATTGCACAGTGACATTCGCTCATTGCAGATTCGGCATTTTGGGTGCGGATTGCACTATAGTGGGGATCGGGAAATGGACCCTTTCCCCACTGTAGTGCGATCTTGGAGTTAGAATATTAAAGTAGGGGGGTTGTGGGGTGCAGGGGGGGCTTGCCCCCCTGCATTACATTGTGTGTTCAACATTGAAGGTCGAAACTCAGCGAATATGCTATTCGATTTGCTGAGTTTTGAACTTCGGTGACGTTCGACATCCAGAACTCGGCATCTTTTTTCGCCCAACGGGCCATTCAACAACATGATTTTCAGCATTTCAAAGGTAAGCTATATATATATATATATATATATAGATATATATATATATATATATATATATATATATATATATATATACACACACACACACACACACACACATATATATATATATATATATATATATATACATATATACATATACATATATATATATATATATATATATATATATATACACACACACACACACACACACACACACACACACACACACACACACACATATATATATATATATATATATATATATATATATATCAAACTTAGTGCACGACCGCTGGTGCAGATAATGGGTGAATACATACAAACAAAAATATACAGCATCCATTTTCCAAAAAACAAACAAATGTTTAATAATATTAGCACAGCAAACTCTGAATTCAACATAGACCAGGTTTCCACCTATAAACAGAACATTCTTCAGTGCTGATCCTGTCATATGACGTACATCTTTACATAAATTAAATGGCAGGGAAAAAACATAAAAAAATAAAAATGTAAATAATTAACTATCCATGATAATAAATCTTCTGTCCAATAAATATTAATAGATCCCTGGTATCAGATCACGAACACTTAAATAATGAAAATTCATAACGTGATTTTTGTTAATTTTGCATACATACAGTGTCACCTAGTGGGTTCAATAATAAAAGCATCAGAAAATAAACTACACACAACCATCTAAATATACTTCATTATATATCAAAAAAGATTGACAACGGCAAGACCTTTTGGCTGCTAATGGGGAGAAAGATATTAAATATCTTAATGAGTCAATGCCACTACCAAGAAATGAAGACAATATCCATAAGGATATGCTTCTTAAAAACTTACCAAGTAGGCCACATAAATATTTACAGGTTGCTGCTACCTGTTAAGTGAATTATCTAAGGAAAATGTAATTTTGTGTGATGGAGAACAAGGTATGTTGAAAAATGTAAGTGGTAGGGCCCACATGAGGATAGCTGGACTGTTCCTGGAAATACTATGAAATACAGAGGAAATTACTTTTATTTGTTAAAGCAGCCTATTAGGTGAGCTCATAAAGATCAGATAAAAAGTATTAGTAACTGTATAGTTTTAATTTTTGTTTTTCAGATTTCTACTGCCTGTTCAAGTCCTTGCTCCTTCTGAATCAATCTGTGGTCTACAAAGTGTTTCCACATTTCCTATTGTCTTGAATATTCATGAAGTCAACATTCAAGGGCAAGGTATTAAGCACATGAAATTAAACTCCAGTGGTGCATCATGTATTTCACGATGCACCTATCGGTTTGGGATTGATGCTCTTTTGTATGGTTTTACACATAAATGCACACTGACAGGAATTCAATTAATTCTTCTTCAATGACATTTTTCAGATTCTATGTTTAGAGCATTGAATGATATGTTTTTCAGTGATATCTTCATTGATAACATGTCATTGTAGTCAAAATAAAACAAAAACTATTAAATATCATTAATAAAATTACTGAAATTGTTAGCCAGTAAGATAGCCATGACAGTGAAAAATGAGACAGAATTTTTGTTCCTTTCTATTACCAGTATATTCAGTTTATAACAGAATTAACAATGGAATTTACACCTTAGATCAATTGATCCATGGAATGGCTGTTCTGTGGAAAGCATTTCCCATGATAATGGCAAATCTGAGTCACCTTGAGATGCCATAATACTCCAAAGTGAATTTATTTCATTTTTATATGGGTGACAGTTATGACTTTTATAAGATGTCTCTAAGCTTACAGTTTTCTAATTTATGTAAGGTATGTGAACACCATGCATTGACTCTGGAGAACTTTAATAGCCATCTGTGTTGGTATTAAGTGATAAGTCATCTGGCCTGGGTTTGATTAATGGCTCAGATGGCTGCTAAATCTGTCATGGGGATGATAGACATGTCTATCTTTGTGGAAGGGAGTAGAGCAGGTCACAGATTGCCATGATCTCTTGAATGATTGACAGCAGATACAAATGTCACTTAGAGGTGGTTGTGCATTTGACTCATCTAGATGCCAAAGGAATATATCTTTCATTATGGGTATACAGAAGTGAATACTCATAAGGGAAGGTAATTGTCATTTTGGTGTGGGGGGAGGGGGGTTAGGGCCATACAAATGAAAATTCCTGATTACTGCCTGCAACCTACTACTACCTATGTGGAATGAATGTGCTGAATGGAGAAGGGAAAGGCTGATGGTTAACAGATAACAGGTGAGCAAAAAGCATAGAAAAAGTATATAATAATACTTTACATATTTGTCATCAGAGGAAGTGACAATTTACATTTGATTTAAATATGGCAATAAGATAGATATATATGACTATTTAGGAGCTGGGTTTGATATTGTTAATGATGTTATGCTTACATTTTTAAAAAGCCTTATAATCTCATTGGAAAGCAGTTTAAATTAATTATGTAAGAAGCACTTTCAAAAAATGTAAAGACAGAAGCTACTAAGGAAAATTTCTGGACAGCTTTTGAAAAAAAACGTATAATTTTGAACATCTACAAAATGTATAGAGGGTTTGGCCATTACTTTACCAAAATGAGTTAACGCCACTATTTTGCAATTGATTTGTTCATAACTCTCCTCTGAAGCAGTAAGAGACTTAAATGTTCAACTAGAGAAGACTGAGAATAATAAATTCTCTACTGATATTAATGATACACGTGCCTATTATAATAGATAATATAACAATGTGCATACCTTCAGAAGAAATGGGACATATTTTTACATTTCCATAAGTATACTATATTGATCATTCTTTGATTTTACACCTTTCTAACTATTCACACAAACCTGTAACATCATGGGAGATATTTAATCTTGGAATTTTACAACTGGGTAATATTGTGCCTGTAGACATTCCAGAAGATTCACTGATCTGTGGTTGTATGCAGTTGAAGACCTAATGTGCCTCTATTTTGGAAACGTTCATAACTGAAGAAAAAAACAAAAGAGGCAGTAGGAATTACCAGGGAATACAAACATTAGCTACAAAAGTGTTTTCCATGAAAGATGGGCTCAGAGATGGACTTCCAAGATAGCTGCACATTGAGTAACAGCTTTTTTCTAGCCCTTCCAGTGTGAAAATAAAAAAACTCAGCAGAGAAGGTGACTAGACTTGTGTTTATGGGTAAATTTCAGTAACTGGCTAGTAAGTCCATTGCCTAGATGCCAGGAATAAAGAAGTACAGAAGACCTGGAAAACATCAGCTACAAAAATTGAGGAAGAAACACTGACTGGGGAAGGTTCTGCAGCTGTTCAGCAAAAAGTAATGAAATCTTTGGACATGACTTCCAATAATCTACAGGAAATATAAGACAACTGCATAAATACATGGTTAAAATAAACAAAACACAGATTAAGTATATCAGCACAAACAACAAAAGGCTGGAAAAAATAGAAGAAGCTTTAAACAGATATTCAGATGAGATGATAAAGCTGCAAAAATCAGAGGTCACAATAAAGAAAAGGCTGGCTGAATATGAGACTGCTCAGGAAGAGATGTTTCAAAAAAATAATAGAATTAGAGGACAGAGCACATATGAAAAACCTGAGATTTTCAGCTATACCAGAGAAGCTGGAAGGAATAGACTGCATTCATTTTATGAAAGCACAAATAAGCAAATGGACTGGTATTCCACAGCAGGAGTTGGTAGTTGAAAGTAACATCATGTGTATGTTCCAAACATGGCTATAAGAAAGCAACCTAGACCTTTAATAGTAAAGATGCAATCCTACCAGCAGAAGGAGTTGATTCTGACAAAATTGTGGCAGAAGGACAAAGTACTAATAGTGGGAGACAGCAGAGTGTTTGTGAAGAATGATTACTCATTGTATACAAGACACAAGAAGAGCAAATTTATTCCACTATTCAAGGAATGTCGAGATGCAGTATGAGTTTCAAACTGCTGCACCCAACTGTCTTCAACGTATTCTTCCCTGGAGGGACAAAATCATTTTTTGATGAAGTAAAGTTGTTCCAACAAAAATAAGCTGTGAAACAGAAGGCAATTCTGATTCTTGTTCTTCTAGTAATAAAGACTACAGATGACTGGACCTGTAAAGCCTTTTCAAAATTTTCAATGAAACATGTTGGAGAGAAGGAAAGGAATAGGAGAGTTAACTAGAAGAACTGAGAGTTCATTGGAAATGAAGCAGAGACGGAATTACGGAGATGAACAGTAATAAAATCAATAACTTAATATGGGATTACAATGCAATAATTATATTTATGAAATATGACAGAACAAGAAAATATGGAGATTTTGGACTTTTGCAGAGATATTGGACTTGTGGGGGACTCTTAAGCATATGCCCTACTTCATTTCATTAATGTTCAGAAAAGTGCTTTGTGGAGGGGAAGAGAAGGGAGAAAGTTAACTGCAAGTAAAAAAATGTTTTCTTAAATAGTACTCATTTTGTGGCATGTGGTTTTCTTTACCTGCTATAAAGTAATTATTTTTGGTTATTTTTATGTGTAATGGGGATTGTAAAAAGGTACTGCTGTTCTTTTTTTTTTCATTCTCCCTTATCTCTCTCTTCTTGTTCAGTTTTAAAAAATATAGGCACTGCTATGTATAAAATAGCCTGGTTAAAAAGGATGAAAAAAGAAAAAAAATAATGTGCTTTTTCTCATTCTTGCATGGGAAAATGAATGGCATACAGACCTTAGATTGAGTCAGTAACATGTTTTAAGAGAAAGCAAGTAAATGAAAAAAGAGCATTGAATATTATGAACTTTTTTTCTAGCAAATACATGTATGCTCAGTAAAAATTCTGCAGCTGGTCTTCATGTTTCCATGGAAACAATCTGATAAAGAGAAACTGAATGCCTGTTTCTAGTGTCTCCATGAAGACAATCTGATAAAGATAAACTGGCTAGTCTGGTTGAGAGTGATTGGTTGAGGAAAAGACAAAAAAAAGAGTGAAAGCATTCAGAGATTTTCCCAAAGTAGATAATGTTCGCTGAAAGCATTCAGGGACTTTCCCAAGGCAGTTAATGATCTCTAAACCCATTCAGGGGTTTCCCCAGCTGGGAGAGCTATGAAGATAAACCAAAATCAATCAGCACTTAGTAGAAGCTTAGCATGGATGACCTCTCTTTTAGGTTAACTCAGGTTTGTGAGTGTGACTGTCAGTTTGGGACTTTTGTTCCTATAGGAGGGTTAAACTTCAAAATGTAAAGGTATACATAGTTGTGTGGGGTAATATTAAGTTAATAGGTTTTAGGAGGATATTGGGGTGTTTTTTTTGAGGGCTTTCATTAAAGCAAAAAGTTTTATAAGATGTGACACAGACTCACATGTGTATGACAATATACAACTGTATAAAAGTTCAACCTTCCAAACAGTGTATACATGGAACACAAAAGCTGGAACTAGACATTTAACAAAAAAAGTGTTATACATAAAAGGTGGGAATAATAACTTTTTAATACCATGATGCTTTCGTTAATGTCTTTAAATGTAAATAGCCTCACGGATAAATACAAACAAGAAAGAGTAGTGAGCTATAATACAAAAAGTAGAGTGCAAATAGCTATGTTACAGGAGACACACTGAGAAAGAACTGAACATGTGAATTTGAAAAAGAAAGATTTTCAGGATGGTTATTCAGTGAAATACCTGGGACAAAGGAATAGAGGAGTACTTATATTAATTGCAAGAGGAGCTCCAATAGTGATAGAAGAAGATAAAAAAAATAATGGCAGATTTGTAGTACTAAGGGACTACTGGCAAGGGAGAAGGATTACACTGGCATGTGTTTACATTCCACCTAAAACTGATATAATGGAGCTTAAGAAAATTCCAGGAGAAATAATCAGTTTTCAGCAAGGAATATTACTTATAGGTGGAGACTGAAATTTGATTTCCAGCAGTGAGGATGTGTCTGAGGAGGCACAGAAGGAAAAATATAACAAAGGCGGGTATATTTTTGAAGAAATTTATGACAATATTTCCCATGGAAGATTTTAATTCAGCAATAGGAGTTTGGATTGAATTTACACATTATTCCCCAAGATACAAAAACTAGGCTAGGATAGACAGACTTTACATTTCACAAGAACATGTGCATTTAATTGAAGGTCTTGATACCCACCACATAACTATTTCAGATCATGCGTCAATAATAGCTACAATAAAAACACATGGTAATGAAATAAAAATGAGACATTGGTACTTTCCCACCTATCTGTTGAAAAGAGAGGAGTTTAAGGAATGGGTAGTGGATATTATTCAGGAGCTGTTAAGAGAGGATAAAAATGTCTTCTGTAAAATATAGCTAGGGAGTGGGATAAAATTAAGGTAGAGTTTAAAAATAGGGTAGAAATAAAAGAAAGGGAGCTATGGTTAAGAAGAAACAAAAATTATTTAGAGGTACTGACAAAGGTTAAAGTATTGCAAAATAGGGGAACTCTCTCAGAACAAGAAGAGGATCAACTGCAGAATACTAGGCAGAATATAAGGGATTAAATCTGTGAAGATAGGTAAAGGCTGCCAGCCTAGCCAGATAGAATTGTGTAGATAATTCTGTCATTTGTAAATATTAATGTAAGCCACAGGCTTGTTCTCTTAAATGTGAAAAGACTGCATTGGATATTGAACTGCAAAAATGTAACAACAGTGCACTCTGCTGTAACAAAACTAATAAGTCAATTCTTTGATGTCAAAACTCGGAGCCGATATATCTGAATGAAGGAATTTTGGCTATTGTCTTGAGACCAGAGTTAATTGCTAGAATTTGCATGTATAAATTATTTTATTGTTTTGGCTTCCTGACCAGCTGCAAGATCAAGGGCTGTGAACCTCTGAGAATCTATTAGCCTGGGAACCAAAAAGAAATGATGTAATCTGAAATTAATCAGTGTTACTGTGTTATCAATTTAAAGACAGGCAGAATGAGGGCATTACAGCATTTGCCTTGAGAACATCCAACATCACCAGCACTGTCTTGCTCTGTATGTAAGTTTATTTTAGAACTGTGTTTTCTCTTAGAAATAGCTAGGAATTAGGAATATTAGACTAAGTGTTTTTCTGTGTTGATGTCAGAACTTTTCTATGGTATTATTTTAAGTATTTATCTGTGATCTCTGAACTCTTGACTAGCACTGTGTAGTAAGAAGCATTGTCTTGTGTTTTTATTATTTATTATTAAATATTTTAAACCTTTTAACTGTGGCTGTTTTATGTAGAGTTAATATAAGCTCTAGGGTACATTGCATGTATATAGTGATACTATACGAAGTCATTCTAATAAGCCTTGACTATTCAGTCACACTTACCATTTGGATAATAATATTACACAGTAATAATTGGACACCCTTTCAGAAGGGCCTTTGAGTAGCTGATATTAGTGGGCAGTGGCAGCTGGTACTACCATTTAGACTGTGCAGAAAAGGGGTACAGCTGGAGAACCTGTGCCAGCCTTTCCCATGAGTGTCTGTGTGGTTGTATATAACTCTTATCTAAAAGTGTGTATATGTCAATAACTTGGGCAGGGACACGAAGCACTGGTTGGACAGAGAGGGTGCTGAAGGTTTTAGCTTGCCCACTAGACTGAGATCTGGACCCTATAGCTGTGCCAGTGGGGAGTCTTATTGGGGACCTGGAGAGAAAGGGCGCAACCAGCCCCAGACTGACTGTGATCTCTGTGTGCTCTTAAGGGAAATTGTACTTTACTGTGTGTGTATTTATTATCCTTTCCCTATATGGACGCCTCTCACTGGAATTAGTGATGAGAATTGAGGCTCTTTGATTGCTGGGCCAGTGCACGGGCATCACAACCTCTATAATATGCATGAGCTTAGAAAGATTGCTGTTAAGCAACTGTTTTTTATAATAACACTAGAGCATAAAAACTTTTAGCACAAAGACTCTGACAACACAAAGTACAAAGGGCTGTCACCAAACTTAGGGAGCCTATAACAAAGAAGTTAACAAGAGATCCTGTAGAAGTATTTGAAATATTTTAGAAATTCTATGAGAGTCTCTATAAAGCAGAGAATCAAGAAAAGATACAAATTGAAATGTTTATGGAAGAATTAAATGTGCCAAGGTTAGAGGCAGATGAGGTTCATTTAATGACAGTTAGGATAGGAGGAAATGAGATAAAAATTGTGATGTATAACCAATTTACAGCAAAGTCCCCAGGAGTAGATGGCATTCCTGTGGAAGTTTGGAAACTAGGAGGGAAAAACTGATAAAGATCTGGAAGGTTTTGTTTAACAGTATCTTAAGACAGGGAGAAATACCACCATCCTAGAAGAAAGCAGTAGTAGCTATATTACATAAAGATGGTAAGGATCCATCAGATCCAGCTTCATATAGGCCCATTTCAATACTAAACCATAATTATAAAGTCAAGTGGGTAAAAGAATGGCAAAAGAAATGCCAAAACTGATAGACATGGATCAATGTGGTTTTGTGAAGTGGAGGCAAACATTTGACAACATTAACAGAGCATTGATGATCCAGAGGGAAGCAGAATGTAAGAAAAATACCATTGTTGTTGGTGGGTCTTGATAAGAGAAAGCACTTGACAGAGTAAGTTGAGACTTTATGAGAAGGGCAATGGAAGTATTTGCATTTCATGAAAAAATTATAAAGTTGATTAGGAGAATATATGAGGGTGCCACAAAAGGAAATACTGTCAGCCCAGCTATCAGGAATTTTGTAAATAATTTTGTGTCATTTGTGAATATTGGTATGATTTATACAGAAGTGTGTGTAAAGTACTGAGCTGAAATGTAACCAAAGCATGCCCTATTGGAATAGAACAGGAATCTACCTGCACTATTGTGACTGTTTAGATGTATATGTTTAATGGAAACTGGAACACAAGCAGAAAACTATAATTCAAAGTGGAAAGGGATGATGATGAAACACTGAGGAAGCTCAAGAAACAAGGAGAGACTGGGATTTTGGATGCAGGCCTTTAAGGAGAATAACAATAATCATGCAGAATATTATAGCTATAAAGTAGCAGAAAGTATTCTAAGAACTAAACCAACACCGGAATGGAGAAAGGAGATTCTGCCGATAGGGATGGCTGCAATTAGGGATACATACAATAGGCAACAGGGGGGGCAGAATTTATTGGAGAAAACTGGCAAAGGAACCAAGGTACTGGGAGCAAATAACTAGAGAGGGAAAGGTAATAGAATGGGAAAGCGCCAAGAATTTATTTGGACTGAAGGTTAGAGATTGCCTTCCCTATCAGGGATTGATATCAGAGTATAGGCAAAGAGAAAGAAATAGCGGGGTCCTAAATGAAAGACCAACACTGGTAGAGTTTTTAATAGAATTTAGAACAGAAGCTACCATTAAAAAGGAAAAATTATTAGAGCATATAAAATACTGCATGATAGAAAGAATGCTACTTTTTACACATGGAATTATTGGTAAATTTAAAGCATTACTGCCCTTTACACATCTGGACATTTGTAAATACCATAGTGTTCCTCCTTATAGTTATAAGCCTTGAAAATCAGACATAGCAAGATACATAAGCAGGATCCAGCTACAGATTCAGTCAGGTAACAAGCAAAATGAATACCAGAAATGTTATATTCAGTTGGAATTGGAATATGTTCAGAGTCCTTATAGCGGTCCAGTTACAATGTCACAATATATATACTGAGAAACAAAATTAAAATCTCATAAAAGTATCATCACAGAGTTTGTATCCTAGAAACAGGGCAGATCTCTTATTATCAAATCATGTTTATAACTGTGTCTGGAGAGACTTAACTGTATTCATTAAGCTCACCAAATTTGGTTGATGATTCCAAATACAAGCTGTCCTCAGAGCAAAAAAATTTTCTCCAAGATGTGTTTAAGGAGCTCGCTTGCATTAATTTATAAATTGTTGTTTCTTGTTGCCAAATTATGTCTTCTAAAGATAATTCCTATTGTACAAGGTAAGCTTTCATCATGAAGGTATTTAGTTAAAATTAAATGTCCTCTAAATAGACTATAGCTAGAGATATTCATAATAATATGGACTGATGTTCATCGTGTTTCACTGTTGCAGTCATGACTGTAGGGTTCACCCTGCCAGCAGGCAGTCCTCGGTCGGCCAGAATCCCAAAGTCTGGGTCCGGCGTCGGCTGTTCAGCCATGCTCCCTGACATCAGAGCACCAGGAGTACAAAGCTGACAGCCGACGTTATGTTCTCCAGTCTTTCTTGCCGTGCGGTGATAGCAGTTCGCAAGTGCCAGTCGGCTGACTCCTGACAATTTTTTCTAATCAAACTTCAGTCCAAAGACTTTCTTCTCCTACTTAAAGCTAAGTACCCCATTGGGGAAACTTTTTTCTTGCTCCAGTCCGATGTCAGAAAAAGTTAATAATTGTATTTCATGTGGGAAGCAAATACCTCATAAGGATTTTCATTCTTACTGTATTCCTTGCTTAGGCCCTGACCACGACATAGCTAGTTGTCGGTTTTGTGCTAGATTCAATCAACGTACTATTAAACGAAGGTACGATTTTGCTTTTCATTACTTCGGTAGGCGTTTTAATTACAAAATGTCATCGGATACGGTTCCAGCTACCAGAGTTCACAAATGACGCAAGGACAAAGACAGGCCTCCGAGGTCCATATCAGACGATATCGCACAAGCGGACCCAGCTTCAGGTTCGGCCGTTGTCAGTGAGGCACTTTTGCAGCCCCTGTCATCGGCCATTTCGGAACCGATAGCCAAAACGGACTCCCACGAGGAGCCAACTAGGCCTTTGAATATTTCAGTTGGACCTTCGGACAATGCTCCTTCGGATGGGTCCAGAGCTGCTGTGCAGGTACCGGCTTCCGAAGGGGTTTTCAGGCCTACTCAGCTTCTTATAAAGGTAAAGCCAAAGCCAAAGGCAAAGACTCCTTCCAAATCAAAGACTGCAACCCAGGCCTCTTCTGATCCGGCTCCCAAGTCTCAGAAACAGTTACTTAAAATGGCGGAGGACTTACTTACTATGATTAGGGGTTCACATCCCCCTCCAGATAAAAGGCCAAGGCAGGAAGTTTATTATGACTCCACTGATCAGGCTTCTGTTTCTTCTGTTTCTTCTTCTGACCAGGAATATTCTTTCCCTCCTTATGAGGATTCTGATGCTGAGGAATCCATTCATTCAGCTTCTCCCCCCGAGGATTTCTCTTTTGGGGAAACTTTGCATGAAATGAGGGAACATTTCTACTGGGAAGGACAGGAGTACTCAGAATCTAAGAAAAGACTAAGGGATTTTCTTCTTCTTCCCCAACATAGGCCCCTGGCTATTCCTCCTATTTTGGATATTGTGGATGATGCTTTTTCGGAGGCTAACTTAACTCCTGACTCTTTTCCTCCAGCTCCTGTTAAGCCAGACAGATACTATAGGGTTCCTGATTCCCACCAGTTTTTATTCAAGAACCCTACTGCTGACCCTGAAACCATTTCTCAGGGTCCTAAGGGCGTTAAGGCCGCTTCTGCTAAAAACCCCATTCCTACTGAGAAGGATTCAAGATCTTTAGAAAGATGGGGCAAAAAAGTGTACACTTCTGCTACTTTATCTATTAGGGCTTTAAACTGTCAATTTCATATGCTGAAATACCAGCAATTTCTCCTGTCTGTTTTAAAGCAAAAGCTAACTTCCATTTCTGCCTGTGCAGATGATAAGGAACTACATGACTTATTGCATGCCACTGAACAAGTTGGGAAGCATGGTTTACACTGTGGATTTGATGCCTTGGAGGCTTCTTGTAGGGCTGCTGCCTCTGGCACAGTAATTAGAAGGCATGCATGGTTAAAGGAACAAAATTTGCCAGATCAGGTAAAGTCTAAATTATTGGATGCTCCTGTTCAGCATAATGTTTTATTTGGATCTAAAGCTGAAGACGTGATTAAAAAGATGGAGGACAAGGCAAAGTCCATGCAAAAAGTTAAAGATTTCTTACAAGTACAGCCACCTAGATTTAGCAGGAATTGGCCTACCAAAAATTGGTCCTTTCCCAATTCAGACAGGCATCAGAGGGGTAGATATAGACGACCCCGAGGTAGGCCTCAAACGCAAGCCTCTTATAGACCAAGACAGTGGACTGCTTCCACACCTAGGGGAGGAGAAGACAGGTCGCAAGCTCATA
This sequence comes from Protopterus annectens, assembly GCF_019279795.1. Taxonomy (NCBI): domain Eukaryota; kingdom Metazoa; phylum Chordata; order Ceratodontiformes; family Protopteridae; genus Protopterus; species Protopterus annectens. The sequence goes on along the minus strand of NC_056729.1, from coordinate 62,912,296 downwards.
GAAAACAGACTCAATGACTCCCTCTGTTGGGCTGCAGGAACTTCTTGCCTGGAAGCCCCTCTCGGAGGAAAACTTTCTCTTTTTCATCTAAATTGGACTCATATAACCCAAGACAAGTGGGTTCTGGATGTGGTTTTAAGAGGTTACAAATTCCATTTTCATACCCCACCAAGGCCAAGCGGATGGCCAGATCTTCCAAAACATCAATGGTCAGAGGCATTAAACTAGGTGGAAGCTCTCTTGGCTATGAAAGCCATAGAACTAGTTCCACTTTCAGAGATGGGACAAGATTTTTACTCAAGGCTCTTTCTAGTCCCCAGGAAGCAAAATTCATGGAGACCCATTCTAGAACTGTCAGTCTTGAACACTTTTCTAGAGATACCAAAATTCAAGATGCTTACTCTACAGCAGCTACTTCCAATGCTGACCAAAAATGCATGGATGGTAACTTTGGATTTAAAAGAAGCATATTTACACATTCCCATCAGACAGGAACTCAGAAAATACATCAGGTTCAAGGCGGGATCAAGGCACTACCAATTCTCTGCGCTGCCCTTTGGATTGTCTACTGTGCCCAGGGTCTTTACCAAGTGCCTGGCTCCAGTAGTAGCTTATTGCAGACTCAAAGGAATTCAAATTTACCCTTATCTGGACGACTGTCTTATTCAGGCAGACAGCAAGGATGTCTTACTCCACCATCTACAATTTGTTCAGAATCTTCTCAAGTTCCTGGGATTCACTGTAAACATAAAAAAGTCAAATTTGACACCCTCACAACAGATAACTTTTCTGGGCGCTTCTCTAAACACAACAACCCAGATGGCATTTCTGACATACGAAAAACAGTTACAGCTGACTTCAACTTTCAAAACCTTGGCAACTACAACTCAGCTATCTGCAAGGAGATTCCTGCAGGCGCTGGGTTACATGGCCTCCTGCATCTTTCTCGTACCATATGCAAGACTACATATGAGGAAAATACAGTGGTATCTAAAAAGTGTATGGTCTCAGCATTGTCACAGTCTAGACATACTGATCTGCATCCTGCCTTGTCTTCAAAAGGAATTCCTTTGGTGGTCCAAGGCATGTACTGTAAACAAAGGAAAACCCTTCTGTCTGCCTCCTGCCACTCAGATTCTAACCATGGACACCTCAGATTATGCATGGGGAGCCCATTTTCGGGGCAACTGTCTGCAGGGCCTTAGGACAAAGGATCAGAAGCACCTGCATATCAATTTAAAGGAAATGTTAGCCATTCAGAAAGCTCTATTGGCCTTCAGGAATCTTCTACAACCAGGACAACTACTGATATGGACAGACAACACCACAGTTATGTGGTACATAAACAAGCAAGGGGGATCTCATTCCTACCCCCTTTGCAGACTAGCCATGGATCTTTGGAACACAGCTCTAGCTTGCAATCTGGATCTTCAAGCACAGTTTCTACCAAGGAAGCAAAACTTCCTGGCAGACAGTCTGAAAGAAACCTTTCGGATCCACACAAATGGATGTTGGACTCTAAAATATTCAAGATGATTACAGCAGTCTGGGGATGTCCTCACATAGACCTCTTTGCATCCCACCTCAATCATCAACTACAAATTTTTTGCACCAGGACTTTCCACGATCAAGCTTGGAAAGTGGATGCTCTATCATTCAGTCGGAGAAACCTCTCGGGATATGCCTTTCCGCCTCTTCCTCTTCTTCCACGGGTATTACTAAAGATCAAGCAGGACAAGCCCAAGATGATAATCTTGCTGGCCCCAAATTGGCCTCGACAGTTTTGGTACCCAACACTGAGAAACCTTTGTCTAGAGCTACCCTGGGTTTTACCACAGATTCAGAACCTTCTGTCCCAACACCAGGGTCAGATTCTATACTCCCATGTCAAAACTCTCAGCCTGGCGGCCTGGTTAATCCAGGATCTTTGATTCATTCTCTCCTACCCAAGCAGGTTATGGATGTCATTTTAGAAGCCAGACATCCTAGCACTAGAAAATCTTATGCAGGAAAATGGAAAAGATTTTGTTCCTGGATGCAGGCTCAGGATTCTGATCCTCTTATTCCTAACATTCCTCAGATTTTACTTTACCTGTCAGACTTCTTACATAAGGGTCTCTCTTTCTCTTCCATAAAGATATACACCTCTCCTATTTCTGCTCATTATAATACAGACCCTCCTATCTTTTCCCACCAGCTCATGAGACAATTTCTCAGAGGAGCTAAGAACTTAAGGCCCCCTAGATCTCCTCCCATTCCTGCTTGGGATCTCAACTATGTTTTGGAAAAACTCACCTTACCTCCTTTTGAGCCTGCTGCCTCATCTGACATCAAGTTTTTATCTTGGAAGACAGCCATCCTGTTAGCTCTGACCTCTGCCAGGAGAGTTTCGGAGTTGCAAGCTCTCATGGCTGTGGAACCTTATATTATTTTTCATCAAGACAGGGTGTCTTTAAGGACTAATCCTACTTTCATGCCTAAGGTGGTTTCCAAAGTGGCTTTAAATCAAACTATTCACTTGCCAACTTTTTTCCCCACTCCTCAAAATAATGGGGAAAGGCTCTTACATTCCTTGGATGTACACAGACAACTACGTTTTTACCTGGACAGAACCAAGGACATCAGGAAATCAGAGCAATTGTTTGCTTCTTATGCTTCAAGTTCCCAAGGTAAAGCCATTTCAAAGCAGACCATTTCTAAATGGATTGTTCATGGAATCAGATTTTGCTATTCACACCATGGAAAGCAAATCCTAGGGAGTATAAGGACTCACTCTACCAGAGCTGCTGCCACTTCAGCTGCCTTCCTCAGGGGAGTTCCTACCAAAGACATTTTGGAAGCTCCAACTTGGAGTTCAGTGCATACTTTTTCCAAGCACTACAATCTACCTCTCTACTCTAAGTCTAGGGCAGGCTTTGCTTCTGCAGTCTTGCAGGGCCTTATAGCCACCCCCTCTACTTTATGACCACCTCCCTTTCTTTCTGCTTTGGGATTCTACCCTACAGTCATGACTGCAATAGTGAAACACGATGAACATAGTACAGTTGTGTACACTTAACATAAATGTAGATGTTCGAGTGTCTTCACTGTTGCAGTCTGGGTTTCCCTCCCTCCTGTCCCCTCTTATTTTTTCTATTGTGTGGTTCCTTTTTTCACCCTTCTTCTGAGGTGTATTTGCAAAGGGTATGGGACCTTACTCATTTTGGAACCTCTGACATCTGGGGCAAGAAAAACTGGAGAACATGGTGTCGGCTGTCAGCTTTGTACTCCTGGTGCTCTGACGTCAGGGAGCATGGCTGAACAGCCGACGCCGGACCCAGACTTTGGGATTCTGGCCGACCAAGGACTGCCTGGCGGCAGGGGAGAACCCTACAGTCATGACTGCAACAGTGAAGACACTCGAACATCTACATTTATGGTAAGTGTACACAACTGGACTTTATCCTACATTTTTTTCAGATGTCTAAAAAATTACAAAGAGGTATAAATCATGTTTAACAGAAAATGCCACTATCAAGTGAAAAAAAAACAAAGTAGTTTATACCAGTTATTTCTACAGATATTTAAGAATGCTGAGCACATCCAAACATCTGACCACACAGTATGTACAAGTGAATAAGCATGTATTATAGCTAAAAGTGATTTCTGACCTCACAGATTTACATCAAATGAATGAAGGAAAATTTGGAAATGTCATTCTAGTAATAAAAATTTCAATTGTCATCTTTACAACTTAGGAAATAGTGTTCTTGCAATAGCCATTTGGTGAACAGGAGTAAAACTGTGAGTTACTAATGAGTTTCGTTCTGTAGTCTTTGGTACAAATTATTGCTCACTGTACACAAGTAATCTAACAATGCTCCTTGATGGGGTCTAATAGAGGCACTCATGCTTAGTGGGTCTACCAAGTTAACAAATTAAAACAATTGTGGGTACAAAGAATCCCAATACCTCTGTGCAAGGGACTAGGCTCCTGTCAGAAAAATATGTATTCAGACATATAAACTGTTAGAAAAATGTGTATTCAAATATATATATTGTTAGAAAAATATGTATTCAAACATCTATAAACTGTTAGGGAAATGTGTGCTTAGGCATAAATAAATGTGCTCAAATCTATATGAAGAGCAAAGGTTGAAAAATAGTATAATATGTAATGCATTTAATTCTGTTTTACTAGAATGGTAGTAGAAATGAACTTGCATATTATTGCTTGAAGCTTAGCTGCAGTGTGAATAAAAACTTGACCCTGAAAGTAGCCAGCTCGGCTGGCACATGTCTTTCAGTAAATATTATTTGCAAAGTTAGAAAATAATGAATCTGTCTGCATGTGTATCTTTTTCCTGCTTCCACCAAGGAGAATGGCCTTGTGAACACTACCGGTGATAAGAACCCAGCTGGTGAACAGAGAGACAAAGAACTGTATTAAAAGACATTCATCCATTGTATTGAACTAATCTAAGAGCCTTGGATTAGCTACATCTTCATAAAGACATTGTAACTGACCAGGTGCTTTGCAAGGCTGTAATATTCTCATGGGAAAGAAACTTTTCAAAAAGTAAAACCTCAGCATTTTCTTATGAATAGTAGTGATGTAAAGGGCCTGTCACTGACCACGTCAGTGAGGTGGGCAAAAGCTGATTGTAAACATTATAAAATGGAGGGTAATTCTTAAATAAAGTTAGTCAAAATCCTGTACATGTTTGTGTATGTTTTTTTGCCTCCTAATGATCATTAGAACATAAATGCATAACTGTTTGATATCTGAGCATCCTGCATTACTGTCTGTCATTTTGAAAAACCTAATGATTTTTACAGTCGGATTTTAACAATTTATTTAACAGCTCCCTATAGTACGGTACAAGCATATTTTTGATAAAAAAAAGTATAATTGAACTTTTTTACTTATTTGGCTCATAGCAATAATTTTGTTCACATGCAAACAGACAAATTAAAATGATTTTGTATTTTTGTAAATGCAAAAGTTTTACTAAAGATAATGCACTGTTTTCTCAGAATGGAAAAATCAAACAAAAAGCAATAATTGCACTTTAAAAACTGTTACTTTTCCCAAAACCAGTACAATAAAAAGGGAAAGGATCCATTTTATTTCATTTTTATATTGTAAAATATGCAAATAAAGGAAATGTACACTGAGGAATTTATGCAAATATATATGTAAAATATCAATTGTTATTTTATCTGCACCACGCTATGCCTTCATTATATTAAGGTTAGCTATTAATAGGCAAAACAAGTGAAAGAATGACCAAATTATGAAAAAGAAAGCATAAAACTGATTTCATTGGCAGTTGTCTAAACTGTGCCATTAAAATTTAAGCAATAGATCTAAAATTCATTGAAATGGCAAGTTCTGACTAAGGATTCTTCTGACCTGTCCAAAAAAATTCCATAGTTATTATTGCAGGCAATCCCACATAAAGACAACTGGATGTGTTTTAGATGGCTCCCTCAGTCACTGTCCAGGAGCATATAATCACAATTTATAACCTATGGTGGTATTGCATCAAAAATATTTCACTGCCCCATAAGATACCTGTGTAAGCAACCTGAAAAAAGCTCTACACAGTAAAAATGACCACATTGCCTGTAATTCCTGTATATATCCCTTTTGCAAGATTGCTAGACTCTGGACTTTATAGGCCATTTTGGCATTACAGTGGCAGGTAGGTACATTTGTTAATGCATTTGCTAACTAAGGTGCCAGTTCATTATATTTATAAGGATCTAAGTATATGCTTGCTAATTTCACTGATAATATAGCTTCCTTGTTAAATAAATATTTTATATTTTCTTATTTCAAAGAATACTTTTTAACTCTTTATCCTTGTGATCTCAGCCTTCAGGTTGGTTACCAGATGTGATGCTAAAGACCTACATAAGGCTGTCCAAATAAGATAGGTAATGTTAGCAGAAAGTATACAGCTTAGAAAAACCCTTAACTGCCTAATAATTTTTGGTTATTTAAGATTTTAGAGAAGATCTTCCAATGATTGTTCACTTGGTTTTGTGCAGCTGTGGGCATACTTAGGTGTCACTGGGCATGTCTCTGTTGATTAGCAGGCTGATTTTGAAGATACTGCCAAGGCAACACATTTTAACCCTTTCCTGAAACTCTAATAGCCTGCATTACTGACTGACTTTAATCTTCAGTGATTTAACAGACTATAAACAATTTTATGATGGACAGAGAAAAATATGAGACAAACTCAAGGACTTTCTGAAAAATTGGGGAATGTGGAGGGATATTGTATAGAGATAGTGCTATGAGGTTTTTTTTTTTTTTGTTTGTTTTATGAGACAGCATTACATCAATGGAATGTGTGTTTCTCAATAAAAATGGTGTGGTATTTAGGGAGGAGAAAAAGATTTATAAGGGTTTGGGGTTTACTCCACTATTTTTATTGTGTATAGAATTTAAAGTTAATAATGACTATGCATCACTAAACTCAGTGCAAAATTCCACATTTTGGACATCTTTGAATTTGGTTCAGTCCATGTAGAGGCATTATTTGGTAAAATGTGTTAGCATGCGTTGCTGTACTCTATACCCTTTCTCTTTATTATTTGGCAGGCATAGCATTAATTTGAAATATTTAGAATCTTTTCCTTGTCAAGCCAGTCTATTCACCCTTGGATGCTGTGTCACTCTAGTCTTTGTACACACCTTAGGTGTGTTACTTGAGTAGGCATCACAAAACCAAATGCTTGGAATATAAATGCAGCTGATATTTCTGACGGTGAATACCTTGTCAAAAAGTATGTTATATATCCTGCAAGCTCCCAGACAGTTACAAGCCCTGGGATTCATTAACACCGACCCTAAGTATACACTAAGTGTTCATTCTAAGGGAACAGCACAAGCATAACTAATTTTAGTTTTTCTACTGATTTTCTTGCAGCCTTTAATATCAAGGGGGATTCATAAAGGTTACCACAAAGTGTAGAGTATATGTACAGTTAGTGTAATCTTTCTGAGTCACTAGAAAACATAAAACATGTGGTGGGGATGTTCTTGAATACAGATCATGTACGCTTAGTATAAGAGTTAATTAATCTGGCTGAAGGTTAGGTTTGCATCTTCTTCACCCTTGGAGGGAATTCCATATGATGACTACTATGTCCGTATTTCAATGGGCACAATTTTTAAGACCTGAACATTTATGTTCACAAAGGAGGCTTATTTTCATGAACATTACTCACCTCTAATTTTATTCTCCTGTCTTTGCAGATAATCTGATGACAGATATAAAAAACAGGTAGATCAATTCCTAACAACAGCACATGGTAAACACCTTTAGGTCTCTGTCCTAAAATCTCTCTCCTTTGGATTTCTTTGTGTGTACACCCAAATGTATATGTCTGTGGTACTTACCAGTCCTTTATTTGTGGTATTGAGAGCTCTACCATTTGTAGTCTTATTATTTGCTTATCATTGGGTATTCCGAAATAGGTACCATCTTTATATCTGTTCCAGCTGTTCCTGTATTCTGTACCAAAATCACAAACTTGTGTTATATGAACTGTGTAAGTTGCATAATATTCAGACATAAGAGTTTTAGCTTTTTTATGAATTTGTATTGTGAATGACAATAGTTCAAGTACTTGTACCCCAGCTCTATACAAATTTTGTTCAGTGTCAAGTTTAAAAGTAACATTCTCACCTACATGGTATGTTCTAATACCCTTATGTTCCATCTTTTTCTTTCACCAGACCATGAGAGACTCCGTTTCTGTGTAAAAAGGAACCCCATTTTTGTGGTCTGTTGATGAGGTTAAAGACTGCCTAAAATAATACTTTTGACTGCCATTTCAAAGTATAGTTCACTGTTCTCTTACTTATTTTTAACAGTTCATTTATTTTTTCCAGTCGTTCTTGCATCTTAAGGATGGTCCACAATATACAGTAACCAGTTGTTTCCATTGCCCTGTTGTCAATTGCTGTTCACATATATACTTTACACTCCATATTCTTTAATCGACTGGCTTAGTCCATTCAGTGTTGCATTCTCTTTAGCTTTACATTTGAATAAGTTTGCAAAATTTCAAAGTAGGCTGCTGTGCTTGTTAGTGCATGCTGCTTTTTTTCCTTCTGAGATATAAAGGGTCAGCAAAATCAACTTGTCACACCGCACCATGTATGGTTCATCTGTTTCCCAGGTGATTTAGTTACCAAGGTCCACTGATTGGTTTTAGTGTGCACAGGACAACCATTGACAACAGATGTTACATAGTCAGGTTGGTTAGGGATTGTTCATTGTAATATACAAGTCCCCCCCTTTACCCTGAGTTGGTATGGTCCCACGTTGCCAAGGCATATGATGCTGGATCAGTAGCTTTGGCAGCTACAGTTTAGCCTTCTCATGGATTAGGTTAAGCTTCATCTGTTATTAGTACAGTGCAGGTATCTGCATGTCTCGTGGTTATTTTGCTTCTTTCTCTTTTATCTATATCAGTTATGAGAAGTAATTTCTCCCCAAGAGATCTTTCATGAATAGATCAGTAATGGCCTATTCAGCTTAGAAGCCAACATTTAAGGTCATTGCTGTACAGATTCCATAATCAATTTGTAGCCACAACATTAGTAAACTGTCTGGATACTCATGCGACTGGCTGAATATGGTGGTTATATGTAAATGGATAAAGCAATGACAGTTCAGGGGGACTTCCTTTTGACAACAGCTGCACACTCATATGTACACCACAGATAGTGTTTTACTCCACTGCCAGGATTCTGTATGAGATGGATTCATTTAGGGTGATTTTTAGATAGCATAACTGCTCTTTAAGAGGGTCTTTAAAAGTTATTTATCCAGCATCCTTGAAATATTTTACTCTGCAAGTTAGATCTTGTTTGCAGGTACCATTTCTGCTTTACAACTTTCTAGTTCTGTACTGCTCCAGCCTAAGCCTCTGTGCTACTGATTATGACTCATCCAGGAATCTATATCTGTTTGATCAGAGTGTGAAAAAAAGCTCAGCAGTCACCTATTAATTGCAACTGCAGTGTCAAGTACTTAATTGTAACTTTTTCTACCAGAAATGTTTT